>NC_140172.1:152764834-152982239 GCF_963971535.1 Notolepis coatsorum | reverse complement strand
ACAATCCTCTTGGGCAAAACATCACGATATCCACGATACGTTGAAAAAGTGTATCGTTAATGAACTGTACCCGATATTTATATAATATCGTCATATCGCCCAGCCCTATATGTACATATCTCTTACCTACTCTTACTAGTTACGCTGCTGGCCAGTATGACTTACTACCATAGTGTCTTTATACATGTATCACTGTACATATTAATACTTAATACTACAACTCTGTACATACATCTGATTAGCACTAATACTAATCAGTGGCAGTATCTGAGAGAGCGCACCAAAGCATACAAAGCATACAACGACGGCCTAGTGGCAGGCAACATGAATGACCACAAGGTGGCGCGATACAACGTAAGGAGGACAGTGTCAGAGGCCAAACGGCGCTACAGAGATAAAATTTAACTCCAGTTTGAACAAGCTGACTCTAGAGCTATGTGGCAGGGGCTCAAAACGATGACAGACTACAAAGGCGCCTCCCTCAAACTGAACAGTGACATCTCCTTAGCAAATGACCTCAATACCTTCTATGCGAGGTTTGATGCTGGTAATAACAACACCAGCTCACAAGCCACGACAATGGGGGGGGGGGGGGTCGGCTGCTGATGGAGGCGCAGTGTTCAGGGTAACAGAGCATGAGGTGAGGCGGACCTTTAAAAAAGTGAATATCAGGAAGGCAGCAGGTCCGGACGGCATCCCCGGCCGCGTCCTAAAAGTCTGTGCCGACCAACTGGCCCCAGTATTCACTGACATATTTAACCTGTCCTTAGAACAGGCTGTCATCCCCACCTGCCTGAAGAAGTCCACTATTATCCCTGTACCCAAGAAATCCAAGCCTGCTTGCCTCAACAACTACCGCCCTGTAGCTCTCACCTCCATAGCCATGAAGTGCTTTGAGAAGCTAGTAAAGGGCTACATCTGCTCCTCCCTCCCCATCAACATGGACCCCCTGCAATTTGCATACCGCCCCAACAGGTCCACGGAGGACGCCATAGCCCATGTGCTGCACACAGCAGCATCACACCTGGACAAGAGGCAGGGGAACTATGTGAGAATGCTATTCATCGACTACAGCTCGGCATTCAATACCATAGTCCCCTCCATACTCATAGCCAAGCTCAGGGACCTGGGCTTGAACTATGACCTCTGCCAGTGGGTCTTGGACTTCCTGACTGGCAGACCCCAGGTGGTGAGAGCAGGCAACTGCACCTCCTCATCCATCACCCTCAACATAGGGGCCCCCCAGGGCTGTGTTCTGAGTCCCCTCCTCTACTCCCTGTACACACACGACTGTGTGGCTCAGCGGAGTAGCAATACAATCATCAAATTTGCTGACGACACAGTGGTGGTGGGCCTGATCTCTGCCAACGACGAGAGGGCCTACCTGGAAGAGGTCAAGGTCCTGGCGGGATGGTGCCAGGAAAACAGCCTCTCCCTGAACGTCAGCAAAACAAAGGAGATGATTGTGGACTTCAGGAGGTCGGGGGTCAAGGACTACAGCCCCCTCAGCATCAACGGGGCACCGGTTGAGAGAGTCAACAGCTTTAAGTACCTCGGAGCCTACATATCCGAGGACTTGACATGGACCACACACATTGACAGTGTTGTGAAGAAGGCACGACAACGCCTCTACTTCCTCAGGCGCCTAAGGAAGTTCCAAGTCAGTCAGAAGATCCTTAAGAACTTCTACTCATGTACAATAGAGAGCATCTTGACCGGCAACATCACCTCCTGGTTTGGGAATAGCACTGCACAAGACCGAAGCAGACTACAAAGAGTGACACGTTCAGCCGAACGCACAATTGGAGGGGGGCTCCCCACCCTCCAGAACATTTACAACAAGCGTTGCAAGGGCAAGGCTAAGAGAATCATTAAAGACTCCAGTCACCCGAACAACTGCCTCTTTGAACTGCTGCGGTCAGGCAAGCGATACCGGAGTCTCAAGGCGAGCACAGAAAGACTCAGAAGAAGCTTCTATCCCCAGGCCATCAGGCTGCTAAACGAACAATGAATGAACACTACACAACAACAACCACCAAACGCACATAGCACACACATCCACACGCACACTCACTTTAAACAAACACACTGTAGCACCCACCCACTTTAAACAAACACACTGTAGCACCCACTCCCCACACTTTATATTTATTGATGAAGGATTGCACTACAACTCGTACACCTTACTGTAAATTGTACCTAAATTGTACCTCATCCCATTTCTGCTTTGCACTAGATAGTACTGTACATTAGTACACTGCATAGTATTGTATATTATATGGTAACTCAGAACATTGTACATATGTCTATACCGAACACTGTGACCTCATTTTCTTCTTCTAAATTACATGCTATACTATGTTATTTGATACTATCTTGTCTAGCACAGTCTCTGGAGCGTAACAGTAAGAAGCATTTTGTATGAAAGTATTCTGTACTTCTGTATGACAACTATTAAAGAAACTTGAACTTGGCTCGGGAGGTAGAGCAGTCATCTGGTAATCTGGAGGTTCCCAGTTCGATTCCCCTTCTCCCGGGCAGCATGTCGAAGTGTCCTTGAGCAAGACACTTAACCCCTAACTTTACCCCATTGCAGTAGTCGAGGGAGGCGAGACGTGACTGTTGATTGGACGAGGAGTTGGGTGGCTTCATTTGTCAGCAAGGGGCGGATCCTTCTACAAACTGGTCAGACTACTGCTTGACCTTACTCCTAGAACCCACCTCACCCCTGCCCACTTTGACAACCTAGGATGGCTTAGAGTAGACGACAGAGTACAGCAACTTGCAATGGGCCTGGTCTACAAGATACACTACACGACTAAAGTACCCATGTACATGTCAAAATACTTCCCAAAGGCCAGTGAATACCACGATCACAACACCAGAGGGAGCTCCACAAATCATGTCAAACCCAGATTCGGCTCAAACAAGGGACTAAACACGTTTCGCAATTATGCCACATCAATGTGGAACGCCCTACCCACAGCTGTAAAGGAATGTGAATCACTACCCACTTTCAAAGAGCACCTACGGGAGACTGCAGTTGGAAACTGGCCCCTGTAAATGTCTAAACCCAACCCCCTCCAATGTACAGTAAATGTCCTAACCCAATAATACACAAGACCCTCTTCTTGGGACCAAGTAAGGTTTAGTCGATATTCCAATGTACAGTTTTGCTTGTAGTTTCCCCCACCCACCTCCAATGTACAGTCCACCCCCCACCTACCCAACCTCCTCCAATGTTCAGTTTCTATGTCAAATGTATATACTCTCTTTTTTAGACTCTTTTTGTATCACAAACAGTACTGTATTTGTAAATCTGGTATGTCATAAATGTATAGATGTAGCAGTACTGTCTATCTGTATGTTGTGTATGTTATATATGTTATGATGAATTGAAAATGGGGGACCCTGATGTAAACAAGACGAAAGTCTTTCTCTGGTCTGCATCCCCTTAACAATTATGTGTATTAAGCTGTACTGTATTGTACCCATTCTGCAATCTGTTAAAAGTTTTCAATCAATCAATCAATAATACACGGCACACTGAGGCCTACAACAAACTGACCGGATCTTCCTTTATTCATTGTTGATTGTACTGTACACTATTTTACTCTGTCCATTCTATTGCATAATTTTACTATCTATTCTATTCTACTATTGCACTGTATTATTTTACTCTGTCTATTGCTTTTTATTACAGGTTTAAAACTGTCAGGTATTAAACTGTGTGGGTATCAAACAAGAGACTGTCAGGCTTTAAAACTGTGTAGGAACCAGGCCTAGAACTGCACCCTGAGAGAACTGCACTCTGAGAGGGAACTGCACCCTGAGAGGGAACTGCACCCTGAGAGGGAACTGCACCCTGAGAGGGAACTGCACTCTGAGAGGGAACTTCACTCTGAGAGGGAACTGCACTCTGAGAGGGAACTGCACCCTGAGAGGGAACTGCACCCTGAGAGGGAACTGCACCCTGAGAGGGAACTGCACTCTGAGAGAGGGAACTGCACTCTGAGAGGGAACTGCACTCTGAGAGGGAACTGCACTCTGAGAGGGAGGTTCGAAGGGTCAAAGTGGGTATAAGACAGGAGGGAAGACTGTCAAGTTTTAAACTGTGGATACCAAACAGAGAAGGTAAAGACGACTTTGAACTGTTGAACAGTAATCCAGAACTATTTTATTGCACTGTAAAAAAAAATACAAATAATAATTTGCATGGAATAGCGCACAAACTAAAGTATGTAGAAATTAACTGGTTAGTCAGTCTTGGACTATAAACAATGCCTGTCAAATGAGCCATGCTATTGTCTCCATAGCTATAATACAGAACACACGATGGGTCCGCAAACATCGCTAAAATGGTCAATAACGCTGGCGCCATTGAGTAAAGATGGGAAAAGAGCGTGGCGGTCATGAGTTAACAGGGACGGGGTTGAATGTGAACTAGATGAGGGAGGGAGGGACGTGAGTTTGTTTCTTCTCTGGTGTGAATCCTCATGTGTGTCTTTATATATGCCTTCCAGGTAAATCCTTGCCCACAAACTTCACAACTAAATGTTTTTTCCCCCCCGAGTATGAGTTCTGATATGTACTTTTAAGTCACGTTTTGCACCAAATATTTTATCACAGTGTGCAACTATAGGGCTTTTCCCCCGTATGGCTTCTCATGTGTCTATTCAGGTTTCCCTGTCTAGTATATCTTTTAGGACACAGTGTGCAACTATAGGGCTTTTCCCCAGTATGGCGTCTTATATGTTCTTTTAGGTGAGATTTTACACTAAATCTTTTAGGACACAGTGTGCAACTATAGGGCTTTTCCCCAGGATGTCTTCTCATGTGACTATTCAGGTGTCCCTGTCTAGTATATCTTTTAGGACACAGTGTGCAACTATAGGGCTTTTCCCCAGTATGGCGTATCATGTGAATATTCAGGTCTCCCCGTTTAATATATCTTTTAGGACACAGTGTGCAACTATAGGGCTTTTCCCCAGTATGGCTTCTCATGTGACTATTCAGGTGTCCCTGTCTAGTATATCTTTTAGGACACAGTGTGCAACTATAGGGCTTTTCCCCAGTATGGCTTCTCATGTGAATATTCAGCTCTCCCCGTGCAATATATCTTTTAGGACACAGTGTGCAACTATAGGGCTTTTCCCCAGTATGGCTTCTCATGTGAATATTCAGCTCTCCCCGTGTAATATATTTTTTAGGACACAGGGTGCAACTATAGGGCTTTTCCCCAGGATGTCTTCTCATGTGAATATTCAGGTCTCCCCGTTTAATATATCTTTTAGGACACAGTGTGCAACTATAGGGCTTTTCCCCAGTATGGCGTCTTATATGGTCTTTTAGGTGAGATTTTACACTAAATCTTTTAGGACACAGTGTGCAACTATAGGGCTCTTCCACAGTATGGCTTCTCATGTGTACTTTTAGGTTAGATTTTACACTAAATCCTTTAGGACAGAGTGTGCAACTATAGGGCTTTTCCCCAGTGTGGCTTCTCATATGTGCTTCCAAGAGTGTAATGGCAGTACATTTCTTGCCACAAACAGTACATGTCATGTGAGTTTGAAAGTGAAGTTTTAAGCTCTCTGTGGGTTCTAAATGTTTTCCACACAAACCACAGTCACTAAGATGGACTTCAAGATGGGGCATTAAAGCTTTCCTATTAGGAAAACATTTCCCACACACTTTACAGCTCCAGGTCTCACATGGTATTTGGTTTGATAATTTCACCTCATGGGATGAAACCACAGAGCTCTTCAACTGGTTGCTGTTAGACAAACTCTGTCCTTTGTTTTTCTGTGTCTTCTTTGATGTCAGTGAGTTTAAACCAGGATGAGGTTCACTAGTCTCCAGCCAATCATCACTGTCATCAGTATCAGTTCCAGAACAGTCTGAAGAGAGGAGCTGGCCATCTGTAGTTGGTTCTAAATCACCAGCTGGATCTAAATTACTGACTGGTTCTGATAATCCACAGTCCTCTCCATCAGGTTCTGTTTTCATCTGTTCTGTTGAGGTGCTGGCTAGAGGCTCTGTCTCTCTGTTTTCCTCAGTCTGGGTTTGGTTAAACCATGAGGACTGAGGTTTCTCTTCATCATCTTCACTCTTCACAGGGACAGGGTTGAAAGTGAACTTGATACCAGCCTCCTCCAGACCTTGAAGCTGCTCTCCCTCCTGACTGGTCCAGAGTTCCTCCTGTTCCTCTTTAATCTGTAGGAGCTCTGGGTCCTGGGTTTGGTTAAACCATGAGGACTGAGGTTTCTCTTCATCATGTTCACTCTTCACAGGGACAGGGTTGAAAGTGAACTTGATATCAGCCTCCTCCAGACCTTGAAGCTGCTCTCCCTCCTGACTGGTCCAGAGTTCCTCCTGTTCCTCTTTAATCTGTAGGAGCTCTGGGTCCTGGGTTTGGTTAAACCATGAGGACTGAGGTTTCTCTTCATCATCTTCACTCTTCACAGGGACAGGGTTGAAAGTGAACTTGATATCAGCCTCCTCCAGACCTTGAAGCTGCTCTCCCTCCTGACTGGTCCAGAGTTCCTCCTGTTCCTCTTTAATCTGTAGGAGCTCTGGGTCCTGGGTTTGGTTAAACCATGAGGACTGAGGTTTCTCTTCATCATCTTCACTCTTCACAGGGACAGGGTTGAATGTGAACTTGATTATATCAGCCTCCTCCAGACCTTGAAGCTGCTCTCCCTCCGGACCGGTCCAGAGTTCCTCCTGTTCCTCTTTAATCTGTAGGAGCTCTGGCTGCTCCTGGCTCAGACTGGGGCTCCTCTCCTGCTGTTCAGGGGGAACCTCCTCTTCACAGACAGAGAGCTGTGGGGGGTCTGGAGGGAGGCAGAATAATAACATGAATAGTTGTAATTGCTGTCACCATTGGAAAGCCACCCATTTTAAGAATTCACACATGTTCTTCCTGTGCCCCAGGACAGTTCAGTCAGTATGTTCTTCATGTGCCCCAGGACAGTTCAGTCAGTATGTTCTTCCTGTGCCCCAGGACAGTTCAGTCAGTATGTTCTTCCTGTGCCCCAGGACAGTTCAGTCAGTATGTTCTTCCTGTGCCCCGGGACAGTTCAGTCAGTATGTTCTTCCTGTGCTCCAGGACAGTTCAGTCAGTATGTTCTTCCTGAGGACAGTTCAGTCAGTATGTTCTTCCTGTGCCCCCGGACAGTTCAGTCAGTATGTTCTTCCTGTGCCCCAGGACAGTTCAGTCAGTATGTTCTTCCTGTGCCCCGGGACAGTTCAGTCAGTATGTTCTTCCTGTGCTCCAGGACAGTTCAGTCAGTATGTTCTTCCTGAGGACAGTTCAGTCAGTATGTTCTTCCTCAGTATGTACTGACATAATGACTGAACTGTCCTGGGGCACAGGAAGAACATACTGACTGAACTGTCCTGGGGCACAGGAAGAACATACTGACTGAACTGTCCTGGAGCACAGGAAGAACATACTGACTGAACTGTCCTGGAGCACAGGAAGAACATACTGACTGAACTGTCCTGGAGCACAGGAAGAACATACTGACTGAACTGTCCTGGAGCACAGGAAGAACATAGATGGTGAAAAAACGAGGTAGTTCACTATGTCGGCCGATGATTAAAATGACATAAATGATGCAACATACAGATATATATCATGACATAAATGACATACAGGTATACAGTACTGTTACATTTGTGACATACAAGATATGCAAATATACAGTAGTTAAACAGAGATCTTAACAGAAAATATATACATACGAGGGGGAGGAAACTGTACATTAGCAGGGAGTGGGTGGGTGGGAGGAGACATGTGTATTGTGAATTGTGTATTGTGAAAGCCAAGGTAGGTGATTCAATAATGTTACTAGATCAACTGATCTTTACATTTGAATTTTTTTTCAAATAGTCTACTAGTACAAATGTTTGGATCAAAATGCTGATCGGTACTTTGGTACTTCGTTCAGACGGGAGAGGAGGAGAGGGGGTGTTTGCCTCCTTTCCTCAGACAATTCTTTGCACTCTTCTCCCTGATTTGTAATAGCTTTTGGCAATCTGAAGTACTCCAAATGCTTTTCCCGGTCCGACCGATTAGTACAGCCAAAAACACAACAATAATTGACCCTTTTGAGCAACAATGAACAGGAACAGTTGCGAGTTCGGTTGCGTTGTAAACATTCAGTATCTCCAAAATGGTCGACTTCCGGTTTGATGACGCGCCGTGAAAACGCTTGTGTGCTACAACACAGTACATAAGCTACTGTCTAGCTTTATACAATTAAACTCTTACACTAAACCAAAATAAAATCAAAACATTACTTAAAACAGAAATGGTAAACTAGCGCCACCTGCTGAACAGAGCAGGAAATGCCACAATGCATAGAGTTAGCAGGTAAATTAATTTACATTGATAAACATAAAATATGCATGGAGCCACATACCTGCAGAAGACACATAAAACAACACCGCTGGAGTCTTCTGGTCGCTGCACATCTTGCATAACTACATGTACAAAATTAAACAATTAATTAGTTTCTTCACCATAATAACTCATACCTACATGTACAAAATTAAACAATTCATTAGTTTCTTCACCATAATAACTCATACCTACATGTACTAAATTAAACACTTCATTAGTTTCTTTACCATAATAACTCATACCTACATGTACAAAATTAAATGCATTCGTTTTTTTCACCATAATAACTCATACCTACATGTACTAAATTAAACACTTCATTAGTTTCTTCACCATAATAACTCATACCTACATGTACTAAATTAAACAATTCATTAGTTTCTTCACCATAATAACTCATACCTACATGTACAAAATTAAACAATGCATTAGTTTCTTCACCATAATAATAATAATAACTCAAAGAACAGAGATAATGGAATCTGCATGGAATGGCCGTAGCAATCATTGCGACATTTAACCTACCTATTAGTTACATTTAGCAGAAACGAGTGAAATAAGGAGCTATATTTCAAACGGAAGCACCTCCCCTCAGCAGAGAGCGGCAACTTCTTCTTTTTGAGGTTTAACGGCGGCCGACCACTTGTTAGGGTATTTGCCGCCATCTACTGGTATCCTTTACCTCCTACAAAATCCAATTCCCCTCACCTTCATGGAGTGCAACTGTGACCACTGTGTTCCTGCTCTGCTTGAATAATGGACACGGGAGACAGGATGGACGGAGTACTTCTTTTCTTTATACTGTCAAGCATAAGAAATATACAATGCCGTCAGACTTAAGCACATCCATGTTGGTAAGTACACACATCTCTCATCATTCAGGATAGACTGAGCTATATGAATCAGACATTAGAATATAAAACATTAGAAAATACATTAGAATAAAACATTAGAAAATACAATTGACCAAAAACATCACAACATACCTGTCAAGCATAATAAATATACAATGCCGTCAGCCTTAAGCACATCCATGTTGGTAAGTACACACCAGCGTTTCCGTTAGCCGGTAATTACCGGTATTTGACCGGCAAAATCTGTTGAAGTCCGACATATTTAATCTCTCCGGTCTTAATGTCCGGTGAAAATAATTCCCTGAGTCTAAGCACAATTTGATTATTTGAATTGTATTAAAATAGGCTAAAATTAAATAGCCTATGCGATGAACGAAACAATCATTACATTTGTTTCATCGTTGCTTCTAATAATGACAACGACGTTGTCAGCGAGAGCTTAGTGCTGGGTGTGCGAACTTTTGTGAAGCTGCAGAGCCGGAGCAGCAGCAGCACAATGCAGTACTCCAGCAGTACTCCAATTCAGCCATTTTCAATTCAATGTTGGGTGGGGGGCGCTGCTGTGCGGTCCCCAGAAAAGAGCCAATAACAGCTGAATCTGCTGCTCTGCATCGACATACTCTCGCAAATAAGTCATTGGGAGGTGGAGAGAGAGAGAGTCGTCACGCAAACCCACGATAATGTTGCCGTCTCTCTCTGTCAAATTTCTCAGTTCTTCGCTTGATATAATTAATACAAATGTCCAATATAACGGAATTCGTTAGCTCATAAAAATGTGATTATAACAGACTGTTGTTTATTAATGTCGGGCCCACAGACACCTATTTGATTTAAAGTCGGCAGCAGCACGAGTCTCGGGACTTATTTTATTTGGAATATAATGACTTTATACGCAAAAGTAGCCTAGTTTTAAGTAAAAATATTATAAATCTACATGCCTTGATGATGTCATTCTTTTGTTTTGTTGTCATTCTTTTGCCTATCAATTGTTTTTAAGCTCAATAAACTCTGACCGGAATTTCTCTCATTTGACCGGTAGATTGAAATCTACCGGACACTGAGGCCGGCAACAATTTTTTCTAACGGAAACCCTGGTACACACATCTCTGTGGTAGGAGAAAACTCCAGTTAGAACACACACTTCTCAGCAGCGCCAGGTGTAAAGCCCCTCCCCCCATGAATACTAGTTTACCAACGTGCTCATATAAGAGTTCGCGAAAACGGCCAAATCTCTTATAAACAGATACACAACTGCACAACATCAAACCACTGTTCATAACTCGGTTCATTACTTGGAAACCTATTTACAACATTCTTCTTCTTCTTCTTCTTCCATGAGTTAATGGCAGATCGCGACCACAAAAGGCGCATACCGCCACATACTGTACAATCCATTCAACCCCATAACACACAAAACAAAACCCCATCCCTAACATCACCACCCTATCCAAACCTAATCTATGAGTCATTCATTGCCTCCTGTGGGCTGACTGGCTTTTTTGAACACTCACCACCACCTCCCATAACTCTCTTACTTGATCACTCACAACCTTCTTCCCTAACTTCCCTAACTCCCTTGATACTTGCCCCATTGTCAACCCCTTCATACCCATGTCTAGTACTGCTGCTTCAACTACTAACTTTAACCTCTCTGTCCTACTGCTAACCATCACTATTGTATTCACTACTCTTGTCACAAATGTCACTATCTCCAACTTCTCCCCCCACACCCTCTCTTTCTCCTCCTGTACTTCCTCTACTGACAAATGTCCTTTTCTAAACCCCTGATCCTCACCTTGCTTCCCCTGATCCTCCTGCACTACCCTTACTGCCAAATGCCCTTCTCCTTCCTTACCTTGCTTTCCCTGTCCTACCTTCCTAACTGCCTCTGCATACGAAATCCTAAGTTCTCACCTGCTGGACCACTACCTCTCGCTTCATCGCCTCACAACCCCAATATGCTACACTATGCTTCCCACCACAACTACAACACCTCGGCTCCACTCCCAGGTCACACTCCCCATACTCATGCTCCCCACTACATCTAGCACATCTCTGTCCCTTCCTACATGACCTAGCTATATGACCAAACTCCTGGCACCTGTAACACCTCAACGGTTTCGGCACAAACTCCCTAACCCTATATGCCAAAAACCCTAAAAATACTCTTGGACTAACCTCACCCTCAAACTGAATAACTATCGTCCCTGTCACCTCCTTCTCTACACCAGTCTTCATCCTATCTACACTCTTAACTTTCCCTTTACGTTTGTCACTCCTCAACTCTTCTAACAGCTGCTCCATACTAACCTTAATTGGAATTCCACTAATCACCCCCTTGCAACCACCATCCCTTTTCTCCCCTACTATCACTACTCTACAGACCTTCACTTTGCCAATGCTCTTCATTTCCCTTGCCTTCTCTACCTGCACTACACTTACACACCCTATAAACAAGTTCCCATCGTCTAACACCTTTCCGTACCTTACCTCTCCTAACTGTGCTCTAATGAGTTTTGACAGCTGACTCGGCTCTATGTTCCTAACTCCGTCTACTCCCTCAAATCGCACCACTACATTCAACCCTAGTACAAACTCCTTCTCTCTACCCTCATCCTCTGACCCACTCAAGCTATCTCCCCCCTTTCTTCCTCTTACTCCCCTTCCCCCCACTTTCCCTGCTCTTTTTCCCCACCTTTTCCCACACCTCTCCCTCGTTTTCCTCTCCTACTCTACACTCCATATCACTAGCCATCCCCTCTCCTTCATCACGGCCATCACTGTTGGAATTGCACTTGCTTGCTCTACCCCCCCTGGCTCCCGACGTCGAACCCTGGGGGGAACTAGGGCCCGAAAACGGCGACATGCTTCGTTCACTCCTACTCGGTCCGGAAACGTTTTGATAGTTCGTTTTTCGTTTCAAACGGAAAAACGAAAAACGAAAAAAAACGGAAATACGAGGTGTTTTCCTATTTCCGTTTGAAACCAAAATCGAAAAAACAGGGAAAAACTGAAATACGGAGCCGTTTTTCGTATTTTGGTGTCAGAATCAAATGAAAAAAAGGAGTAAATAATGGGCCGTGTACTTTTGATAGTTCGTTTTTCGTTTTTGATGTGAAGAATGGAGAACGGAACCACGTGACAAGTACATTTTTCAATGTAAAAGCCATTCACGATCTAACGTTAACGAATATGTATAACGTTATGAATAAATACACATGCATACAGATCTATACCATTACCAGGGTAACGTTATATACATAAATTTTTTGTTTTGTGCATTTCATTTAGACATGATATTGTATGTGAAGTAATAGCCTAATAATATGGAAATAGCCTGTGTGGTCTGTCCCAAGCAGTGTTGTTTAAACGCACGTTATACAGATATCCTAGCTCAGTGCAGTGGTCGGCAATAGGCGGCTCGCAGGCCGAAATAGGTCCGCCAGCAATAATATCTGCCGGTCAGATTATTTTGAGAATATGATTTGTGATGAAGACTCGCTTTATTGTATCGGAATCGGGAGACTTAGGTAAAGTTAGAAAGATATTCACAGATTCGAATTTCCGCGTCAATAATTCTTAAGCGAAATGTTTTTAAAACACAAAGGACACCTCTTTCCTATCGTAGTAAGGTAGACAATGAGCTACAACCTTACTTTCACCTAAACGAGGCGAGCCGGCCTCGGAGCTGTACATTTAATAAAAATAATAAATTGATCTATATGTGCAGTCGGCCTTGACGAGGCATGTGCGCAGCCAGGGACCGTCTAAAAAGTGCAACACCGAAAAGAGGCACTGCAAATAGATTGATTGATTGATTGATTGAAAAGTTTATTAACAGATTGCAGAATGGGTACAGTACAGTACAGCTCAATACATACAATTGTTAAGGGGATGCAGACCAGAGAAAGACTTTCGTCTTGTTTACATCAGGGTCCCCCATTTTCAATTCATCATAACATATATGACATACATGACATACAGATAGACAGTACTGCTACATCTATACATTTATGACATATCAGATTTGCAAATACAGTACTGTTTGTGATACAAAAATCTCCAGAAAAAGAGTGTATATACATTTGGCGTAGAAACTGTACATTGGAGGAGGTTGGGTGGGTGGGGTGGGGTTGGGTGGGTGAGGGCTGTACATTGGAGGTGGGGGGGGGGGGGGTTGGGTAGGGGACACACACATTTTACACTGTACATTGGAATACTGACAAAGCCTTACTTGGTCATTTACTGTACAACTAGGTTAGGACATTTGTAGGGGCCAGTTTCGAATTGCAGTCTCACGTAGGTGTTTTTTGAGAGTGTTTTTGAAAGTGGGTAGTGATTCACATTCCTTTACAGCTTTAGGTAGGGCGTTCCACATTGATGTGGCATAATTGCGAAACGTGTTTAGTCCCTTGTTTGAGCCGAATCTGGGTTTTACATGATTTGTGGAGCTCCCTCTGGTGTTGTGATCGTGGTATTCACTGACCTTTGGGAAGTATTTTGACATGTACATGGGTACCTTGGTCGCGTAGTGTATCTTGTAGACCAGGCCCATTGCAAGTTGCTGTACTCTGTCGTCTACTCTAAGCCATCCTAGGTTGTCAAAGTGGGCAGGGGTGAGGTGGGTTCTAGGAGTCAGGTCAAGCAGTAGTCTGACTAGCTTGTTTTGAGATGTTTGTAATTTGTTTTTTAGTGCCTTTGAGGTGCTTTGGTACCATAAGGTGCAAGCATAGTCGTAGTACCCTTGAATGAGTGCTCCTGCTAGAGTCTTCAGGGTATTCTTGTTTACCAGAGAGGAGATCCGGTACAAGAATCGCGTTCGTTGGTTGACTTTTTTTATTACATTGGATGCCATTTTGTCACAGGAAAGATTAGCCTCTAGGATGGAACCCAGGTAGGTAATTTCATCTTTCCTTGTGATAATATTGTCACCCACTGTAACCGAGAAGCCGTCGGTCTTGCTGAGTTTGTTATTTGAACCGAAGAGAATGGACTCTGTTTTGCCCATGTGTAATGATAGTTTGTTATCAGCGAGCCATATGCAGATTTTGCCTAGTTCCGAGCTGTCACCAAACTCACTTAACAGATCAATTTTATCCTATTGGTTATACTACAACACTTAGATTTAAAAAAATATATATATATATATATATATCCTTTTTCATAATTTGGGGGATTTTTGATTGAGGAAAATAGTATAAAATAGTTCACTCTTGTACACTGTAGTACCACCAAATTCAGTTAAAAAAAAGCATTGCAAAATCATCACAGTAGAAAAAAAAGATTGCACATCGGCGGAAAATATTGCACATGAACCATTATTGCATTATTGCACATGTCCCAACATCTGTCATATTGCACATACAAGTATAAATTATAGTGAGGTGGGTTGTAGATGTGGTGGCAACAATAGGGGGCGGGGGGGGGGTGATTGTTCAGTTCAGTGATGGCTCTCTGCAAGAAGCTGTTCTGCAGCCTGGAGGTGGAGCTTTGAAGGCCCTGTATCGCCTCCCAGATGAAGGCCCTGTATCGCCTCCCAGTTGAAGGCCCTGTATCGCCTCCCAGATGAAGGCCCTGTATCGCCTCCCAGATGAAGGCCCTGTATCGCCTCCCAGATGAAGGCCCTGTATCGCCTCCCAGTTGAAGGCCCTGTATCGCCTCCCAGATGAAGGCCCTGTATCGCCTCCCAGATGAAGGCCCTGTATCGCCTCCCAGATGAAGGCCCTGTATCGCCTCCCAGATGAAGGCCCTGTATCGCCTCCCAGTTGAAGGCCCTGTATCGCCTCCCAGATGAAGGCCCTGTATCGCCTCCCAGTTGAAGGCCCTGTATCGCCTCCCAGATGAAGGCCCTGTATCGCCTCCCAGTTGAAGGCCCTGTATCGCCTCCCAGTTGAAGGCCCTGTATCGCCTCCCAGATGAAGGCCCTGTATCGCCTCCCAGTTGAAGGCCCTGTATCGCCTCCCAGATGAAGGCCCTGTATCGCCTCCCAGATGATTAGTTTGCACAGACTAAAGACAATGCCTAATTTCCTCTACGAATGGAATGTAACACATTTCATTCACAAGTTTTGTGTGAATGTATCTGAGAATGTATTTGAACACACTTGACGACCTGAGCTATTGTTATGCAAGGTAGCCAGGTGGGTACTTAGCGAGTTGGCGCATCAGTCGAGTGCAGCGCATTCCTCATGAGGTTTGGTGTGAATGATGGTCTGACTCAGGCAGAGCACCGTTCACACCAAACATGTGAATGTGATTGCCATGAATTGTTATGCTTATGCAAGGTAATAATAATAATAATAATGGATTGGATTTATATAGCGCTCTTCGTGACACCCCAGAGACCCCAGAGCGCTTACAGAGTCCATTATTCGTTCATACACAGTCATACCGGTGGTGGTAAGCTACAATTGCAGCCAGAGCTGCCCTGAGGCAGACTCACGGAAGCGTGGCGAATAATCATCGCCTACGGCCCCTCCGACCACCACCAACATTCATTCACAGGCATACACATTCATACGAGGCAAGTAGGTTAAGTGTCTTGCCCAAGGACACAACGGCAGTGGGATGGACATGGGCTTGAGCGGGATTCGAACCACCAACCCTTCGATCATTGGACGACCCGCTCTACCCCTGAGCCACGCCGCCCCCACTGCCCCCCAAGGTAGCCAGGTACACGCGACGAGTCGAGTGCAGCGCTTTCTTGCATGCCCGCGCTTCTGCTCACAAAAGCTTGGTTGCCCGGTGTGCAACCCCGTCCCATGAGCAACGCACCTCACACCAACACCATGGAACTAATGACCAATTTTACAACGTTCCCTGTCAGAATAGTCAATAATTTTATATAGTGCTAGCTAACGTTTCAACATACTTGTCTTGTTCCCCATCAGCACTGGCAAATGCACTATTACTAAACTAGTTACAGTAGGTTGCTAGCTACATCTGCTTCCACGTCTTGTGTTGAATGTCGGACTGGGACTTGACATGACATTACCAACATCTTTGAATATTTATTTTTTATAGTTAACCAATGAGGTCAACAGGCTACTACCGGCAATCTATGTCTGTAATAATAATAATAATAATAATAATAATAATAATAATAATAATAAAACAAGAATAAAACATAAAAAAATGTAATTACAAAAAAAAATTATAATAATAATAATATTTTTTATCTTAGGGGGGCTAATATTACATTCAGCCCCCCTAAAACGGGTCTAGAACCGGCACTGGCTTGCACACAGATGGTTATTTTTGAAAATGATTTTGTTTATGGAATTCATTCTTATATACGTATATAAAATTCATTAAAAAAAATCAGAGTTGATAACTTGACACTTTAGGGAGTACAATTAACACTCCCAAATAGTAAAAATGTAACTTGGAGCAGTGTTATTTATCTAATCCCCTTAGTGTTACTTTAACTCTGTTTTGGAGTTAAAGAAGGAACTGGCATAGCCATAGTGTTAAATGTTTAACTATTTTACAAGTGTTAATTGGAGCTATATAAACCCTGAAAAAGTGTTGAAATCAACTCTGGGAGTTAATTCAACACTGGTCTTTTTGCTGTGGGCCGGTCCTTCAATGTGTCCAATAGACTGCTGCAGTCATTCTAGTCTGTAGTGGCCAGCGTCCTCTTCTATGCTGGGGGCGCTACATCAACTCAAGGGACACATGATGTAAACAAGACAAACGTCTTTCTCTGGTCTGCATCCCCTTAACAATTGTGTGTATTGAGCCGTACTGTATTGTATTTGTACCCATTCTGCAATCTGTTAAATAAAGTTTTCATTCATTCATTCGTTCAACAAACTGAACAAGCTGAGCTCTGTGGTGGGAGTCGAGCTGGTCAGACTAGAGGTGATGACAGAGAGGGGGATGAGAAGGAAGCTGGCTGCTATCCGTGTTATCGAGACATGCGCAGGGCTGTACGCTAAGCTTTTTCACTAGGGGCACACTTGCCCCTAAATTAGAAATTTAGGGGCAAAAAATATGTTTTAGGGGAACATTTTTAAATAACAATTTTACCATTATAGTGCAAAAAAATATGTTCCTCCTGCCTCATTACTGTGGTCCTTTTATTTAACATTTAACTGCTTTTGTTGTCAGGTTTGTATCTTTTATAATGAACCAACTAGGGCTGGGCGATATGGCCTAAATATGATATCACGATATTTTCTGACCTTTCGGCGATACACGATACACATCACAATGTTTTTCTTTTTTACCCCAAACAATTCATTATGAGGCTTACCAAGACAGTATGAGTTTGCAAGCTAACATTAAAGACAAAATAAAATACCCATGCATTTAGCATTTTTATATTATATATTAGATTTAGATTATTGGATTATTAGATTATATATTGCATATATTTAGCAATGAGATATTATATGATTTAGATATGAAATATGATGAATTGAAAATGGGGGACCCTGATGTAAACAAGACAAAAGTCTTTCTCTGGTCTGCATCCCCTTAACAATTGTATGTATTGAGCTGTACTGTACCCATTCTGCAATATGTTAATAAAGTTTTAAATCAATCAATCAATAGCATTTTAGAATTTTTATGAAACTACTGTATATTTGTATGTCTCTAAATGTTTTGATGAATTGAAAATGGAGGACCCTTATGTAAAAAAGCCGAAAGTCTTTCTCTGGTCTTCATCCTCCTGTACTGTATTGTACCCATTATGCAATCTGTTAATAAAGTTCTCATTCATTCATTCTGACGGAAAACAGAATAATTTTGATTGACAGTAGAGTCTGCCAATTACGTCACAACGCTTGCACCCGCCCTGCTGTTCTTAGCACCAATCGGCAAGCGCATTAGTTTTTGACTTCCTGAATGCCCTGTGTGTTGACAACAACAAAGCTACTAACATTAGCTCCCCGCGGCCCACGAGTAGGAGACCAGTGCTCTGCAGGATGACTAAATGAGGATAGTGATGCACGATATATCGGCCGCCGATATAATATCGGCCGATATGGCCGTTTTTTTACACATCGGTATCGGTCCGATATCAAGATAGGGCCGATATCCGATATTAAAAAAAAAAAAAATGTTTTTTTTTTTATCTTTTTTTTTTCTTTTTACATGTTTTGGCCTTAAATAGTTTCAAAATATCAGTCATTTCTGAAAATAAGTTACAAAAGTAAAAAAATTATGCGTTTTGGAAAATAGCTCTTTATTTGATTATCATAAAAAAGTGTTTTCTATACAGAGATATCGACATCGGTAAATATCGGTATCGGCCAGAACAGCAATATTAATATCGGTTATCGGTATCGGCCACAATTTTCACATCGGTGCATCACTAGGCATAATGATTTTACCTCAACGAATGTTATAATAAAAGCCTTTCCATACATCTGTCTGATTGAAAACTTTATTAACAGACCGCGGAATGGGCATATCTCAGCACAGGCTGAGATATGAACGAGTAACGTGTGGACCAGATTGACGCGACACAAGGTTTACACAACAGCCCCCACCCCTCGTTTTATTGTATTTGTACCTGTACTACCTGCTGTCAGCTGTTTATCTCTCTCTGTGAGCTTGATTAGCTCACGTTAGCTAGCGTCAGCTCCGCGGCTAACCCTGAACTAAATCAATGACTAGGTTCTAAAGCATTTCGAGTAGTTTTCACTGCACATAGAAGCAGCCAAACAGCGGGAGAATTTCGGGAGCATATGGCCAAAACCCAGTTAGGAACCATCGATTCCCATCCCTACTACTAACTTTACTTTTCTTCATAGCTAAATCAGACAGTCAGCCAGTCTATCAGAGTGAGTGCTCAGTTGATTTTCCCCGCTGATCATACCTGAGTGCTCAGCGTCATTCACACGCCTTGGATCATTTAGGAGTGAAATGCGAATGCAAGGCTTGAAATCCCTACTCGCAAGCCCGCCCCCAAATATTATTTACCAATCGCAACGGCCAATTAAAGGGGCAATTTGCGACGAGATCATCGCAGCGTACAGCCCTGATGCACTATATTGTACCTACTGCATATCACTACACTATCCACTACACTATCCTGGAGAATCCCTCCCCCACCCCTTCTACGAGGATAACCAGTAGGATAACATTGATGTGTGTGCAGTGAGTTTGGTGACACTACACTCTAAGAGTGAAGATATTTAATGTTTTTTTCCAATACAAAATCCCCAGAATTATGAAAAAGCATTTTTTTCAAATCTAAGTGTTGTAGTATAACCAATAGGATACCATTGATGATGTGTGCAGTGATTTTGGTGACACTATACACTGTATGACGTGAAGTTATTGAATCTTTTTGCAGTGCCTCTTTTCGGTGTTGCACTTTTTAGACGATCCCTGGCTGCGCACTTGCCTCGTCAAGGCCGACTGCACATATAGATAAATTATTATTATTATTAAATGTACAGCTCCGAGGCCGGCTCGCCTCGTTTAGGTGAAAGTAAGGTTGTAGCTCATTGTCTACCTTACTACGATAGGAAAGAGGTGTCCTTTGTGTTTTAAAAACATTTCGCTTAAGAATTATTGACGCGGAAATTCGAATCTGTGAATATCTTTCTAACTTTACCTAAGTCTCCTGATTCAGATACAATAAAGCGAGTCTTCATCACAAATCATATTCTCAAAATAATCTGACCGGCAGATATTATTGCTGGCGGACCTATTTTGGTCTGCGAGCCGCCTAATGCCGACCACTGCACTGAACTAGGATATCTGTATAACGTGCGTTTAGACAACACTGCTTGGGACAGACCACACAGGCTATTTCCATATTATTAGGCTATTACTTCACATAAAATATCATGTCTAAATGAAATGCACAAAACAAAAAATGTATGTATCATAACGTTACCCTGGTATAGATCTGTATGCATGTATTTATTTTATTCATAACGTTATACATATTCGTTCACGTTAGATTGTGCATGGCTTTTACATTGAAAAATGTACTTGTCACGTGGTTCCGTTCTCCATTCTTCACATCAAAAACGAAAAACGAACTATCAAAACGTACACAGCCCATTATTGACTCATTTTTTTCATTTGATTCTGATACCAAAATACGAAAAACGGGTCCGTATTTCAGTTTTTTTTTTCGATTTTGGTTTCAAACGGAAATAGGAAACACCTCGTATTTCCGTTTTTTCGTTTTTCCTTTTGAAACGAAAAACGAACTATCAAAACGTACACGGACCCTACTCCTACTTCTAGCTCCCGACCTCAAACCCTTGGGGGAAACAGGGCTCGGATGCGGCAAATCCCATACCATCAACTCGTCAACATGTGAACACAAGTCGCAAATCTCAACCATCGTCGCCCAAACTCCAATCGTCAACACTACCACCACAACACATCCGATATTTCGGCATTCCCAACCTCCTCGGTCCGTGTACGTTTTGATAGTTCGTAGTTCGTTTTTCGTTTCAAAAGGAAAAACGAAAAAACGGAAAAAAACGGAAATACGAGGTGTTTCCTATTTCCGTTTGAAACCAAACTCGAAAAAACGGGGGCAAACTGAAATACGGACCTGTTTTTCGTATTTTGGTATCAGAATCAAATGAAAAAAACGAGTCAATAATGGGCCGTGTACGTTTTGATAGTTCGTTTTTAGTTTTTGATGTGAAGAATGGAGAACGGAACCACGTGACAAGTACATTTTCAATGTAAAAGCCATGCACAATCTAACGTTAACGAATATGTATAACGTTATGAATAAATACATGCATACAGATCTATACCAGGGTAACGTTATGATACATATACATTTTTTGTTTTGTGCATTTCATTTAGACATTATATTTGAATTTGTGATTGAAAACTTTATTAACAGATTGCAGAATGGGTACAATACAGTACAGCTCAGGGGATGCAGACCACAATAAGCCGTGACATGGTCGACAAATCATATTGATTTGCAGTAGGCAGGCTTTTTATTTGATCAACAGAAAAATAATCGTAACTATACATTATAATCTAGGTATTTTGGCGCATTAGTAGCCTCCGGTATTTCATCAGTGCAATACATATGCCTAATTTCTATGCGCAATTTGTACACATCCATCGTTACTTCTGTGTATTCTAACGTGCAGTAAAATATTACATGGACTTTGTTAACTGTGTAAATTTATACACGTACACTACAGTAAAGTGTGGAAAAACATACAATCTAAAACTACTTACAGAAACTGACCAGCAGGTGTCGCACTGTCAATTATTATTATTATTATGCCACATAATTATGGCATCACTCACCCAAATGTGCTTTCTTTTTCCTCAGAAATTTCATAATGTAGGCTATGGTCTAAAGACTGAGTTTCATACAGATCTATACCAGGGTAACGTTATGATACATACATTTTTTGTTTTGTGCATTTCATTTAGACATTATATTTATTGTCCGTGTGATTGAAAACTGTATTAACAGATTGCAGAATGGGTACAATACAGTACAGCTCAGGGGATGCAGACCACAATAAGCCGTGACATGGTCGACAAATCATATTGATTTGCAGTAGGCAGGCTTTTTATTTGATCAACAGAAAAATAATCGTAATATAATCTAGGTATTTTGGCGCATTAGTAGCCTCCGGTATTTCATCAGTGCAATACATATGCCTAATTTCTATGCGCAATTTGTACACGTCCATCGTGGAGGATTGCTCAGACGTCTTGGTAAGCGTCATTATCGACAGTATAGAATGAATGAATGAATGAATGAAAACGTTATGGGATGCAGACCAGAGAAAGACGTTTGTCTTGTTTACATCAGGGTCCCCCATTTTCAATTCATAGTGATAGCCTAACGTTGCAGTGTATCAATAACAGTTGGTTACTATTACTACTACTACTACTACTACTACTACTACTACTATTACTAATATTACTACTACTACTACTGCTACCTTTACTACTACTATTACTTCTACTACTACTATTACTACTGCTACTACAACTATACTGTATTTATTCATAACGTTATACATATTCGTTCACGTTAGATTGTGCATGGCTTTTACATTGAAAAATGTACTTGTCACGTGGTTTTGTTCTCCATTCTTCACATCAAAAACGAAAAACGAACTATCAAAACGTACACGGCCCATTATTGACTCGTTTTTTTCATTTGATTCTGATACCAAAATACGAAAAACAGGTCCGTATTTCAGTTTTCCCCCGTTTTTTCGAGTTTGGTTTCAAACGGAAATAGGAAACACCTCGTATTTCCGTTTTTTTTTCGTTTTTTCATTTTTCCGAAAAACGAGGTGTTTCCTATTTCCGTTTGAAACCAAACTCGAAAAAACGGGGGAAGACTGAAATACGGACCTGTTTTTCGTATTTTGGTATCAGAATCAAATGAAAAAAACGAGTCAATAATGGGGGTCCGTGTACGTTTTGATAGTTCGTTTTTCGTTTTTGATGTGAAGAATGGAGAACGGAACCACGTGACAAGTACATTTTTCAATGTAAAAGCCATGCACGATCTAACGTTAACGAATATGTATAACGTTATGAATAAATACATGGATACAGATCTATACCAGGGTAACGTTATGATACATACATTTTTTGTTTTGTGCATTTCATTTAGACATTATATTTATTGTCTGTGTGATTGAAAACTTTATTAACAGATTGCAGAATGGGTACAATACAGTACAGCTCAATACACACAATTGTTAAGGGGATGCAGACCACAATAAGCCGTGACATGGTCGACAAATCATATTGATTTGCAGTAGGCAGGCTTTTTATTTGATCAACAGAAAAATAATCGTAGGTATTTTGGCGCATTAGTAGCCTCCGGTATTTCATCAGTGCAATACATATGCCTAATTTCTATGCGCAATTTGTACACGTCCATCGTTACTTCTGTGTATTCTAACGTGCAGTAAAATATTACATGGACTTTGTTAACTGTGTAAATACACGTACACTACAGTAAAGTGTGGAAAAACATACAATCTAAAACTACTTACAGAAACTGACCAGCAGGTGTCGCACTGTCAATTATTATTATTATGCCACATAATTATGGCAGTAGTAGTAGTAGTAATAGTAGTGGTGGTGGTAGTAGTAGTAGTTGTAGTAGCAGTAGTAATAGTAGTAGTAGAAGTAATAGTAGTAGTAAAGGTAGCAGTAGTAGTAGTAGTAATATTAGCACTTGGTGGTAGTAGTAGTAATAGTAGTAGTAGTAGTAGTAGTAGTAGTAGTAGTGGTGGTGGTAGTAGTAGTAGTAGTAATAATAGTAACCAACTGTTATTGATACACTGCAACGTTAGGCTATCACTATGAATTGAAAATGGGGGACCCTGATGTAAACAAGACAAACGTCTTTCTCTGGTCTGCATCCCATAACGTTTTCATTCATTCATTCATTCTATACTGTCGATAATGACGCTTACCAAGACGTCTGAGCAATCCTCCACGATGGACGTGTACAAATTGCGCATAGAAATTAGGCATATGTATTGCACTGATGAAATACCGGAGGCTACTAATGCGCCAAAATACCTAGATTATATTACGATTATTTTTCTGTTGATCAAATAAAAAGCCTGCCTACTGCAAATCAATATGATTTGTCGACCATGTCACGGCTTATTGTGGTCTGCATCCCCTGAGCTGTACTGTATTGTACCCATTCTGCAATCTGTTAATAAAGTTTTCAATCACACGGACAATAAATATAATGTCTAAATGAAATGCACAAAACAAAAAATGTATGTATCATAACGTTACCCTGGTATAGATCTGTATGCATGTATTTATTCATAACGTTATACATATTCGTTCACGTTAGATTGTGCATGGCTTTTACATTGAAAATTTTACTTGTCACGTGGTTCCGTTCTCCATTCTTCACATCAAAAAACGAAAAACGAACTATCAAAACGTACACGGCCCATTATTGACTCGTTTTTTTTTATTTGATTCTGATACCAAAATACGAAAAACAGGTCCGTATTTCAGTTTCCCCCCGTTTTTTCGAGTTTGGTTTCAAACGGAAATAGGAAACACCTCGTATTTCCGTTTTTCCTTTTGAAACGAAAAACGAACTATCAAAACGTACACGGACCAACTTTATTAACAGATTGCAGAATGGGTACAATACAGTACAGCTCAGGGGATGCAGACCACAATAAGCCGTGACATGGTCGACAAATCATATTGATTTGCAGTAGGCAGGCTTTTTATTTGATCAACAGAAAAATAATCGTAATATAATCTAGGTATTTTGGCGCATTAGTAGCCTCCGGTATTTCATCAGTGCAATACATATGCCTAATTTCTATGCGCAATTTGTACACGTCCATCGTGGAGGATTGCTCAGACGTCTTGGTAAGCGTCATTATCGACAGTATAGAATGAATGAATGAAAACGTTATGGGATGCAGACCAGAGAAAGACGTTTGTCTTGTTTACATCAGGGTCCCCCATTTTCAATTCATAGTGATAGCCTAACGTTGCAGTGTATCAATAACAGTTGGTTACTATTTTTATTACTACTACTACTACTACTACTACTACTACTACTACTACTACCACCACTAATATTACTACTACTACTACTACTGCTACCTTTACTACTACTATTACTTCTACTACTACTATTACTACTGCTACTACAACTATACTGTATTTATTCATAACGTTATACATATTCGTTCACGTTAGATTGTGCATGGCTTTTACATTGAAAAATGTACTTGTCACGTGGTTCCGTTCTCCATTCTTCACATCAAAAACGAAAAACGAACTATCAAAACGTACACGGCCCATTATTGACTCGTTTTTTTCATTTGATTCTGATACCAAAATACGAAAAACAGGTCCATGTGTCAGTTTTCCCCCGTTTTTTCGAGTTTGGTTTCAAACGGAAATAGGAAACACCTCGTATTTCCGTTTTTTTCGTTTTTTCGTTTTTCCTTTTGAAACGAAAAACGAACTATCAAAACGTACACGGACCCTCCTCCTTCCCTTCTTCCCCATCGCGCCGTCTCGTACTCCCAAGCCCCTATTTACAACATTATCGGCTTAGACCAGAGATATATCATCAAGGTACAAGGATAGCTGCTTACCTCTTATCATTCAGGATAGAGTAGACTGAGGTTAGTAGGAAGCAGCACGTAAAGCCAGATACCATACGTCGCGCAACAAATACGACGATTTCAAAATAAAATACCTGTTTACAATAGTTGGTTGTCCCAAATCATTCAGAATTTACAATAAACTAAAAACGGTAAACTAAAACAGCTGATCATTCTTCAAACCGTTACACAACTAATGCTGCTACTTCCTGATTGAGCCCCCCTCTGCGAGACACTCCTTGCCCCCTGCTGCCTGACCCTGTACTCCTTGGTCACCCGCTGCCCCCTTTATTCAATTCCCTAACCACCTCCTCCAATGTCAGACCTTCCATACCCAAATGTTGAACCGCTATCCTAACAATCATTTTAATTCTATCTGTTCTACCCTCAATCTTTGCCGCAGTATTAACTACCCCTGCAGAATGGGTACAATACAGTACAGCTCAATACACACAATTGTTAAGGGGATGCAGACCAGAGAAAGACTTTCGTCTTGTTTACATCGGGGTCCCCCATTTTCAATTCATCAGGATATAACATACATGACATACAGATAGACAGTACTGCTACACCTATACATTTTGACATACCAGACTTGCAAATACAGTACTGTTTGTGATACAAAAGAGTCCAGAAAAGAGAGTATATACATTTGACGTAAAAACTGTACATTGGAGGAGGTTGGGTACGTGGGGTGGGGTTGGGTGGGTGGGGGGCTGTACATTGGAGGTGGTTGGGTGGGTGGGGGGGGGGGGGGGGGGGTTGGGTAGGAGGGGTGGGTGGGGGGGGAACACTGTACAACTGTACATTGGAATATTGACAAAACCATACTTGGTCATTTACTGTACATTGGAGGGTTAGGACATTTACAGGGGCCAGTTTCGAATTGCAGTCTCCTGTAGGTGTTCTTTGAGAGTGGTTTTAAAAGTGGGTAGTGATTCACATTCCTTTACCGCTTTGGATAGGGCGTTCCACATTGATGTGGCATAATTGCGAAACGTGTTCAGTCCCTTGTTTGAGCCGAATCTGGGTTTAACATGATTTGTGGAGCTCCCTCTGGTGTTGTGATCGTGGTATTTACTGACCTTTGGGAAGTATTTTGACATGTACATGGGTACCTTGGTCGTGTAGTGTATCTGGTAGACCAGGCCCATTGCAAGTTGCTGTACTCTGTTGTCTACTCTAAGCCATCCTAGGTTGTCAAAGTGAGCAGGGGTGAGGTGGGTTCTAGGAGTAAGGTCAAGCAGTAGTCTGACCAGTTTGTTTTGAGATGTTTGTAATTTTGTTTTTAGCGCCTTTGAGGTGCTTTGGCACCTCATGGTACCAAAGCACCTCAAAGGCACTAAAAAACAAATTACAAACATCTCAAAACAAGCTAGTCAGACTACTACTTGACCTGACTCCTAGAACCCACCTCACCCCTGCCCACTTTGACAACCTAGGATGGCTTAGAGTAGACGACAGAGTACAGCAACTTGCAATGGGCCTGGTCTACAAGATACACTACGCGACCAAGGTACCCATGTACATGTCAAAATACTTCCCAAAGGTCAGTGAATACCACGATCACAACACCAGAGGGAGCTCCACAAATCATGTAAAACCCAGATTCGGCTCAAACAAGGGACTAAACACGTTTCGCAATTATGCCACATCAATGTGGAACGCCCTGCCTAAAGCTGTAAAGGAATGTGAATCACTACCCACCTTCAAAAACACTCTCAAAAAACACCTACGTGAGACTGCAATTCGAAACTGGCCCCTGCAAATGTCCTAACCTAGTTGTACAGTAAATGACCAAGTAAGGCTTTGTCAATATTCCAATGTACAGTGTAAAATGTGTGTGTGTCCCCTACCCAACCCCCCCCCCCCCCCCACCTCCAATGTACAGCCCTCACCCAACCCACCCAACCCCACCCCACCAACCTCCTCCAATGTACAGTTTCTACGCCAAATGTATATACACTCCTTTTCTGGACACTTTTGTATCACAAACAGTACTGTATTTGCAAATCTGATATGTCATAAATGTATAGATGTAGCAGTACTGTCTATCTGTATGTCATGTATGTCATATATGTTATGATGAATTGAAAATGGGGGACCCTGGTGGAAACAAGACGAAAGTCTTTCTCTGGTCTGCATCCCCTTAACAATTGTATGTATTGAGATGTACTGTACTGTACCCATTCTGCAATCTGTTAATAAACTTTTCAATTCAATCAATCAAAGGTGCAAACATAGTCGTAGTACCCTTGAATGAGTGCTCCTGCCAGAGTCTTCAGGGTATTCTTGTTTACCAGAGAGGAGATCCGGTACAAGAATTGAGTTCGTTGGTTGACTTTTTTTATTACATTGGATGCCATTTTGTCACAGGAAAGATTAGCCTCTAGGATGGAACCCAGGTAGGTAATTTCATCTTTCCTTGTTACTGTATGTACTGTGTGGATTGATTGAACACTTTATTAAATGGGCCTGGTCTACAAGATACACTACACCACTAAGGTACCCATGTACATGTCGAAATACTTCCCAAAGGTCAGTGAATGCCACGCCCACAACACCAGAGGGAGCTCCACAAATCATGTTCAACCCAGATTCGGCTCAAACAAGGGACTAAACACGTTTCGCAATTATGCCACAACAATGTGGAACGCCCTACCCACAGCCGTAAAGGAATGTGAATCACTACCCACCTTCAAAACCGCCCTCAAAGAGCACCTACGGGAGACTGCAATTAGAAACTGGCAACTGTAAATGTCCAAACCCCCCCACCCACCCGCCCCCTCCTAATGTACAGTCTCCTCCCCACCGTATGTATATATTTTCTTTTAGGATCTCTGGGTAACAGTACTATATATTTGCATATCGTATATGTCACAAATGTAACAGTACTATATACCTGTATGTCCCTATGTCATAAATATCATGAATTGAAAATGGGGGACCCTGATGTAAACAAGATGAAAGTCTTTCTCTGGTCTGCATCCCCTTAACAATTGTGTGTATTGAGTCGTACTGTATTGTACCCATTCTGCAATCTGTTATAATAATAAAGTTTTCATTCATTCATACTACTGAGCAATAGTGCTAATCAGATGTATGTACAGAGTTGTTGTATTAATATGTATCTATCCATATATATTGTGACATCCTCCAGGCACGAAGTAGTATACAAGTAGATTTCTTGAACTGATTTTAATGAAGCTTGTCCATTCTCCATCCAAACCGTAAATACATACACAATACATACAAATGATACCATTAGCAATTGAAAGCCCATCAAAAACATAGCTAACATCAACCGTCAACATATAACAAAAATCATCATCCATAGCAATCAATACCTTATTGGCTGCGTGCCAGTATAAGAGAACATCGATTGTGTTGTGTCTTTGTCCTTTTTCTTGTTATATTGTCTTGTGTTAGACAATTATTTTACTTGCTTGAATTGACCGCAAAGTCAAGACAGCCATCCATCAAGTCATGTCGGGTCTCAAAGAAAGGCGGAAACACGTCACCGGATATTAAGTGGGAAACAAGTCTTGTGAGACTAAATAATTGCACAAGCAAAAAGAAATCATGCGCCACTCATATTATCTATATAAACCCATATGAAATACAATCCTGAGTATTATTATTAATATGCAAAAATAAACGTATAAAATTGTAAGCAAATATAACTATATTAACCAACTATTAACCATAGCTGCATTTACATATATCCACATCTGTCTGTACATACCTGCATATAATCCTTTGTATATCTGTAGATACTAGCCTCTATCTATCTATACATTTTGTACATGTCCCTTACCTACTCTTACTAGTTACGCTGCTGGCCAGTATGACTTACTACCATAGTGTCTTTATACCTGTATCACTGTACATGTAAATACTATATCTATATCTGTACATATCCCTTACCTACTCTTACTAGTTACTAGGGGTGTAAAGGTGTTGAGATAAGAGACTCTGTATGGGATTGTTAGTAACTGTCCAACTGTACACACTAGTAACTGTTTATCTGTGTAGACAATTGTCTCCATCAAGTGATTGCCTTGGTGCATATATATCTGTCCCCACTGGAGGGCGCTCTGGGCGTAGCCACTCAGGTATTCTACCTTAGGGCGACTATAAAAGAGGTGGTGCCCGCCCCTATCGTTCTCTCCTCCAACGTCTCTCAAAGAGAGAAGAGTGTTGTACAACTACTTCTTATGTGTGAATAAAAGAAGCCACGCCAGTTCAGGCACAAGATAGAAACGATGCCTCTTGACCACATTATTGACGCCCTGAAGTGAGTTCTGTTAACAGGTTATGGGCCCAGATAATGTTGGGGCGAAATAGTGGAGGTACTGTATCAAGCTTAGCTGAAGTTAAAGGCTAGGATAGCGCCGGGAGCACCGCGTGGCTAGTCGCTAGGCCGACCAGAGTAAAAAGCTAAGCATACCATTAACGAAGAGGATGGAAAACCAAAGAAGAGACAAGTGGCCGACATTCACTGGGAAAGCAGAGAACTACGAACTCTGGGAAGAGCGCATGCTGTGCTGCATGCATGGGGCGGGGCTGAAGGAGACGATCCTGGGGGCCCCCACCGGAGAACTAACAGCGGAAGAGCAAGCCCTGGACGACCAGAGGAATGCTAGCGCGCCTGGGGCTGATATTCCGCGACACTAAAGACAGAGGCCGAGAAAGCCTGGCGGTACTGAGAGAACATTTCATCGGGCGAGGAAGACCCAGAGTCGTGGCCCTCTACACAGCACTAACGGGCCTGAGGGAGGGGACCACCGAAACAGTGACCGAATACGTCAACAGAGCGGAGCAAATCACAACGCCATTGAGGAATGCCGGAGAAGCACTGAGCGATGGGCTGATGATGGCGATGATGATGAGGGGACTACCGGAGATCCAGCCCATGCTCTTTTTCAGCAACGCCCTGCTTCACATTCACACAGTTCCACACATTCACACCCAGTACAAACCACAGTCTGACACTGTTGACCACTAGGAGCTGCCCAGTACAAACCACAGTCTGACACTCTTGACCACTAGGAGCTGCCCAGTACAAACCACAGTCTGACACTCTTGACCACTAGGAGCTGCCCAGTACAAACCACAGTCTGACACTCTTGACCACTAGGAGCTGCCCAGTACAAACCACAGTCTGACACTGTTGACCACTAGGAGCTGCCCAGTACAACCACAGTCTGACACTCTTGACCACTAGGAGCTGCCCAGTACAACCACAGTCTGACACTGTTGACCACTAGGAGCTGCCCAGTACAAACCACAGTCTGACACTGTTGACCACTAGGAGCTGCCCAGTACAACCACAGTCTGACACTGTTGACCACTAGGAGCTGCCCAGTACAAACCACCGTCTGACACTGTTGACCACTAGGAGCTGCCAGTACAACCACATTCTGACACTGTTGATAACTAGGAGCTGCCCAGTACAACCACAGTCTGACACTGTTGACCACTAGGAGCTGCCCAGTACAACCACAGTCTGACACTGTTGACCACTAGGAGCTGCCCAGTACAAACCACAGTCTGACACTGTTGACCACTAGGAGCTGCCCAGTACAAACCACAGTCTGACACTGTTGACCACTAGGAGCTGCCCAGTACAAACCACAGTCTGACACTGTTGACCACTAGGAGCTGCCCAGTACAAACCACAGTCTCACACTGTTGACCACTAGGAGCTGCCCAGTACAACCACAGTCTGACACTGTTGACCACTAGGAGCTGCCCAGTACAGCCACAGTCTGACACTGTTCACCACTAGGAGCTGCCCACTACAAACCACAGTCTGACACTGTTGACCACTAGGAGCTGCCCAGTACAACCACAGTCTGACACTGTTGACCACTAGGAGCTGCCCAGTACAACCACAGTCTGACACTGTTGACCACTAGGAGCTGCCCAGTACAACCACAGTCTGACACTGTTGACCACTAGGAGCTGCCCAGTACAACCACAGTCTGACACTGTTGACCACTAGGAGCTGCCCAGTACAACCATAGTTTGACACTGTTGACCACTAGGAGCTGCCCAGTACAACCACAGTCTGACACTGTTGACCACTAGGAGCTGACCAGTACAACCACAGTCTGACACTGTTGACCACTGAAATTTGGACCACTGGAGCAGTTGGAGGTTAAGTGCCTTGCTCAGGGGACCTTCAACAGTGGGTATCGAACCGGCATCCTTCCGGTCACAAGGTCTGCTTCTCTAACCTACCTTCTCTAACCGCTTCTCCCAGATTGACAGAATAGTCCACATTTGTGAACTTGTTGTGTGATTGGTTCCAAACTGGGACTCCTCTCAGACTACCATACTTTAGTTGTTCAGATATTGGAAGCAGAACATTTTAGCATTTGTTAGCATCATGCTAAGCATGGTAGTGGGAGTCAATAATGAGTGGCATGAAGCAGGAATATTACTCAGCAATATGATTGACTGATTGATTGATTATTGTATTTCTGTGCCGAACCCTCATGGGTTTATAAGACACCAAAAATAGTGTTGCAGTGTTCCATCATTACATTAGACATTACATTTTATTATCTATATACGGATTACATAAATACAGATATACAGCTTGGTCTAACAAAATCTGCTACAATCTGAAGCACAACTCAAGTTGTTCATATTCATTCGACTCAATATATATACAATGAATCAAATCCAATCAATGCATACACACAAAGTATTGTAGGAGGGTTGAGGGCCATGGAATAGATAAATAATGTGAATCACTACCCACCTTCAAAACCGCCCTCAAAGAGCACCTACGGGAGACTGCAATTAGAAACTGGCCACTGTGAATGTCCAACCCCCCCCCACCCGCTCCTAATGTACAGTCTCCTCCCCACCGTATGTATATATTTTCTTTTAGGATCTCTGGGTAACAGTACTGTATATTTGCATATCGTATAGGTCACAAATGTAACAGTACTATATACCTGTATGTCCCTATGTCATAAATATCATGAATTGAAAATGGGGGACCCTGATGTAAACAAGACGAAAGTCTTTCTCTGGTCTGCATCCCCTTAACAATTGTGTGTATTGAGCCGTACTGTATTGTACCCATTCTGCAATCTGTTATAATAATAAAGTTTTCATTCATTCATACTACTGAGCAATAGTGCTAATCAGATGTATGTACAGAGTTGTTGTATTAATATGTATCTATCCATATATATTGTGACATCCTCCAGGCACGACGCAGTATACAAGTAGATTTCTTGAACTTGTGTTGTGTTAGACAACTATTTTACTTACTTGAATTGACCGCAAAGTCAAGACAGCCATCCATCAAGTCATGTCGGGTCTCAAAGAAAGGCGGAAAAACGTCACCGGATAGTAAGTGGGAAACAAGTCTTGTGAGACTAAATAATTGCACAAGCAAAAAGAAATCATGCGCCACTCATATTATCTATATAAACCCATATGAAATACAATCCTGAGTATTATTATTAATATGCAAAAATAAACGTATAAAATTGTAAGCGAATATAACTATATTAACCAACTATTAACCATAGCTGCATTTACATATATCCACATCTGTCTGTACATACCTGCATATAATCCTTTGTATATCTGTAGATACTAGCCTCTATCTATCTATACATTTTGTACATGTCCCTTACCTACTCTTACTAGTTACGCTGCTGGCCAGTATGACTTACTACCATAGTGTCTTTATACCTGTATCACTGTACATGTAAATACTATATCTATATCTGTACATATCCCTTACCTACTCTTACTAGTTACTAGGGGTGTAAAGGTGTTGAGATAAGAGACTCTGTATGGGATTGTTAGTAACTGTCCAACTGTACACACTAGTAACTGTTTATCTGTGTAGACAATTGTCTCCATCAAGTGATTGCCTTGGTGCATATATATCTGTCCCCACTGGAGGGCGCTCTGGGCGTAGCCACTCAGGTATTCTACCTTAGGGCGACTATAAAAGAGGTGGTGCCCGCCCCTATCGTTCTCTCCTCCAACGTCTCTCAAAGAGAGAAGAGTGTTGTACAACTACTTCTTATGTGTGAATAAAAGAAGCCACGCCAGTTCAGGCACAAGATAGAAACGATGCCTCTTGACCACATTATTGACGCCCTGAAGTGAGTTCTGTTAACAGGTTATGGGCCCAGATAATGTTGGGGCGAAATAGTGGAGGTACTGTATCAAGCTTAGCTGAAGTTAAAGGCTAGGATAGCGCCGGGAGCACCGCGTGGCTAGTCGCTAGGCCGACCAGAGTAAAAAGCTAAGCATACCATTAACGAAGAGGATGGAAAACCAAAGAAGAGACAAGTGGCCGACATTCACTGGGAAAGCAGAGAACTACGAACTCTGGGAAGAGCGCATGCTGTGCTGCATGCATGGGGCGGGGCTGAAGGAGACGATCCTGGGGGCCCCCACCGGAGAACTAACAGCGGAAGAGCAAGCCCTGGACGACCAGAGGAATGCTAGCGCGCCTGGGGCTGATATTCCGCGACACTAAAGACAGAGGCCGAGAAAGCCTGGCGGTACTGAGAGAACATTTCATCGGGCGAGGAAGACCCAGAGTCGTGGCCCTCTACACAGCACTAACGGGCCTGAGGGAGGGGACCACCGAAACAGTGACCGAATACGTCAACAGAGCGGAGCAAATCACAACGCCATTGAGGAATGCCGGAGAAGCACTGAGCGATGGGCTGATGATGGCGATGATGATGAGGGGACTACCGGAGATCCAGCCCATGCTCTTTTTCAGCAACGCCCTGCTTCACATTCACACAGTTCCACACATTCACACCCAGTACAAACCACAGTCTGACACTGTTGACCACTAGGAGCTGCCCAGTACAAACCACAGTCTGACACTCTTGACCACTAGGAGCTGCCCAGTACAAACCACAGTCTGACACTCTTGACCACTAGGAGCTGCCCAGTACAAACCACAGTCTGACACTCTTGACCACTAGGAGCTGCCCAGTACAAACCACAGTCTGACACTGTTGACCACTAGGAGCTGCCCAGTACAACCACAGTCTGACACTCTTGACCACTAGGAGCTGCCCAGTACAACCACAGTCTGACACTGTTGACCACTAGGAGCTGCCCAGTACAAACCACAGTCTGACACTGTTGACCACTAGGAGCTGCCCAGTACAACCACAGTCTGACACTGTTGACCACTAGGAGCTGCCCAGTACAAACCACCGTCTGACACTGTTGACCACTAGGAGCTGCCAGTACAACCACATTCTGACACTGTTGATAACTAGGAGCTGCCCAGTACAACCACAGTCTGACACTGTTGACCACTAGGAGCTGCCCAGTACAACCACAGTCTGACACTGTTGACCACTAGGAGCTGCCCAGTACAAACCACAGTCTGACACTGTTGACCACTAGGAGCTGCCCAGTACAAACCACAGTCTGACACTGTTGACCACTAGGAGCTGCCCAGTACAAACCACAGTCTGACACTGTTGACCACTAGGAGCTGCCCAGTACAAACCACAGTCTCACACTGTTGACCACTAGGAGCTGCCCAGTACAACCACAGTCTGACACTGTTGACCACTAGGAGCTGCCCAGTACAGCCACAGTCTGACACTGTTCACCACTAGGAGCTGCCCACTACAAACCACAGTCTGACACTGTTGACCACTAGGAGCTGCCCAGTACAACCACAGTCTGACACTGTTGACCACTAGGAGCTGCCCAGTACAACCACAGTCTGACACTGTTGACCACTAGGAGCTGCCCAGTACAACCACAGTCTGACACTGTTGACCACTAGGAGCTGCCCAGTACAACCACAGTCTGACACTGTTGACCACTAGGAGCTGCCCAGTACAACCATAGTTTGACACTGTTGACCACTAGGAGCTGCCCAGTACAACCACAGTCTGACACTGTTGACCACTAGGAGCTGACCAGTACAACCACAGTCTGACACTGTTGACCACTGAAATTTGGACCACTGGAGCAGTTGGAGGTTAAGTGCCTTGCTCAGGGGACCTTCAACAGTGGGTATCGAACCGGCATCCTTCCGGTCACAAGGTCTGCTTCTCTAACCTACCTTCTCTAACCGCTTCTCCCAGATTGACAGAATAGTCCACATTTGTGAACTTGTTGTGTGATTGGTTCCAAACTGGGACTCCTCTCAGACTACCATACTTTAGTTGTTCAGATATTGGAAGCAGAACATTTTAGCATTTGTTAGCATCATGCTAAGCATGGTAGTGGGAGTCAATAATGAGTGGCATGAAGCAGGAATATTACTCAGCAATATGATTGACTGATTGATTGATTATTGTATTTCTGTGCCGAACCCTCATGGGTTTATAAGACACCAAAAATAGTGTTGCAGTGTTCCATCATTACATTAGACATTACATTTTATTATCTATATACGGATTACATAAATACAGATATACAGCTTGGTCTAACAAAATCTGCTACAATCTGAAGCACAACTCAAGTTGTTCATATTCATTCGACTCAATATATATACAATGAATCAAATCCAATCAATGCATACACACAAAGTATTGTAGGAGGGTTGAGGGCCATGGAATAGATAAATAATGTGAATCACTACCCACCTTCAAAACCGCCCTCAAAGAGCACCTACGGGAGACTGCAATTAGAAACTGGCCACTGTGAATGTCCAACCCCCCCCCACCCGCTCCTAATGTACAGTCTCCTCCCCACCGTATGTATATATTTTCTTTTAGGATCTCTGGGTAACAGTACTGTATATTTGCATATCGTATAGGTCACAAATGTAACAGTACTATATACCTGTATGTCCCTATGTCATAAATATCATGAATTGAAAATGGGGGACCCTGATGTAAACAAGACGAAAGTCTTTCTCTGGTCTGCATCCCCTTAACAATTGTGTGTATTGAGCCGTACTGTATTGTACCCATTCTGCAATCTGTTATAATAATAAAGTTTTCATTCATTCATACTACTGAGCAATAGTGCTAATCAGATGTATGTACAGAGTTGTTGTATTAATATGTATCTATCCATATATATTGTGACATCCTCCAGGCACGACGCAGTATACAAGTAGATTTCTTGAACTTGTGTTGTGTTAGACAACTATTTTACTTACTTGAATTGACCGCAAAGTCAAGACAGCCATCCATCAAGTCATGTCGGGTCTCAAAGAAAGGCGGAAAAACGTCACCGGATAGTAAGTGGGAAACAAGTCTTGTGAGACTAAATAATTGCACAAGCAAAAAGAAATCATGCGCCACTCATATTATCTATATAAACCCATATGAAATACAATCCTGAGTATTATTATTAATATGCAAAAATAAACGTATAAAATTGTAAGCGAATATAACTATATTAACCAACTGTTAACCATAGCTGCATTTACATATATCCACATCTGTCTGTACATACCTGCATAGAATCCTTTGTATATCTGTAGATACTAGCCTCTATCTATCTATACATTTTGTACATGTCCCTTACCTACTCTTACTAGTTACGCTGCTGGCCAGTATGACTTACTACCATAGTGTCTTTATACCTGTATCACTGTACATATTAATACTTAATACTACAACTCTGTACATACATCTGATTAGCACTAATACTAATCAGTGGCTCGGGAGGTAGAGCAGTCATCTGGTAATCTGGAGGTTCCCAGTTCGATTCCCCTTCTCCCGGGCAGCTTGTCGAAGTGTCCTTGAGCAAGACACTTAACCCCTAACTTAACCCCATTGCAGTAGTCGAGGGAGGCGAGACGTGACTGTTGATTGGACGAGGAGTTGGGTGGCTTCATTTGTCGGCAAGGGGCGGATCCTTCTGCTGTTGCTCAGGAGGAACATTCCATGCAGGGCAGGGATACAAACTGGTGAGACTACTGCTTGACCTTACTCCTAGAACCCACCTCACCCCTGCCCACTTTGACAACCTAGGATGGCTTAGAGTAGACGACAGAGTACAGCAACTTGCAATGGGCCTGGTCTACAAGATACACTACACGACTAAAGTACCCATGTACATGTCAAAATACTTCCCAAAGGCCAGTGAATACCACGATCACAACAAACACCAGAGGGAGCTCCACAAATCATGTCAAACCCAGATTCGGCTCAAACAAGGGACTAAACACGTTTCGCAATTATGCCACATCAATGTGGAACGCCCTACCCACAGCTGTAAAGGAATGTGAATCACTACCCACTTTCAAAGAGCACCTACGGGAGACTGCAGTTGGAAACTGGCCCCTGTAAATGTCTAAACCCAACCCCCTCCAATGTACAGTAAATGTCCTAACCCAATAATACACAAGACCCTCTTCTCGGGACCGACCAAGTAAGGTTTAGTCGATATTCCAATGTACAGTTTTGCTTGTAGTTTCCCCCACCCACCTCCAATGTACAGTCCCCCCCCCCACCTACCCAACCTCCTCCAATGTACAATTTCTACGTCAAATGTATATACCGTAATTCCTCTAATAGTGACCGGTATTCAATTACAAACCGGGTCTCTATTAATGGCCGGGTGCGCTCTTGAGCTAAGCAATTATAAGCCAACCTCCTAATACAAGCCGGGTTACTAATATACTGAGCTGCATACTGAGCTGCTAAGGTAAAGTTAATTGATTTCACTTTGAAAACGTTGAAATGACCAGTGACCACCTGTAATTGCACTGTTTACTATTTCATACAGTACTTGGTTTCAATAAATTAACCCAGTACATTTTACTGGGTTCAAACTGACACAAAATGTTGATTTATTAATTATGATCTGTTTGAAAATTAGAAATATAGGCCTCTCTCTTATACATGCCTCCCCCTAATAAAAGCCTGGTACCCGCTACAGTTTAAGCAAATACAAGCCCGGGTCACTATTAGAGGAATTACGGTACTCTCTTTTTTAGACTCTTTTTGTATCACAAACAGTACTGTATTTGTAAATCTGGTATGTCATAAATGTATAGATGTAGCAGTACTGTCTATCTGTATGTTGTGTATGTTATATATGTTATGATGAATTGAAAATTGGGGACCCTGATGCAAACAAGACGAAAGTCTTTCTCTGGTCTGCATCCCCTTAACAATTATGTGTATTAAGCTGTACTGTATTGTACCCATTCTGCAATCTGTTAATAAAGTTTTCAATCAATCAATCATACACGGCACACTGAGGCCTACAGCAAACTGACTGGATCTTCCTTTATTCATTATGTTGATTGTACTGTAGCACTATTTTACTCCGTCCATTCTATTGCATAATTTTACTATATTCTATTCTACTATTCTATTATTGCACTGTATTATTTTACTCTGTCTATTGCTTTTTATTACAGGTTCAAAACTGTCAGGTATTAAACTGTGTGGGTATCAAACAAGAGACTGTCAGGCTTTAAAACTGTGTAAGAACCAGGCCTAGAACTGCACCCTGAGAGAGGGAACTGCACTCTGAGAGGGAACTGCACCCTGAGAGGGAACTGCACCCTGAGAGGGAACTGCACCCTGAAAGGGAACTGCACTCTGAGAGGGAACTGCACCCTGAGAGGGAACTGCACTCTGAGAGGGAACTGCACCCTGAGAGGGAACTGCACCCTGAGAGGGAACTGCACTCTGAGAGGGAGGTTCGAAGGGTCAAAGTGGGTATAAGACAGGAGGGAAGACTGTGGATACCAAACAGAGAAGGTAAAGACGACTTTGAACTGTTGAACAGTAATCCAGAACTATTTTATTGCACTGTAAAAAAAAATACAAATAATAATTTGCATGGAATAGCGCACAAACGAAAGTATGTAGAAATTAGCTGGTTAGTCAGTCTTGGACTATAAACAATGCCTGTCAAATGAGCCATACTATTGTCTCCATGGCTATAATACAGAACACACAATGGGTCCGCAAACATCGCTAAAATGGTCAATAACGCTGGCGCCATTGAGTAAAGATGGGAAAAGAGCGTGGCGGTCAATGAGTTAACAGGGACAGGGTTGAATGTGAACTAGATGAGGGAGGGAGGGACGTGAGTTTGTTTCTTCTCTGGTGTGAATCCTCATGTGTGTCTTTATATATGCCTTCCAGGTAAATCCTTTCCCACAAACTTCACGACTAAATGTTTTCCCCCCAGTATGTGTTCTGATATGTACTTTTAAGTCACGTTTTGCACCAAATATTTGATCACAGTGTGCAACTATAGGGCTTTTCCCCCGTATGGCTTCTCATGTGTCTATTCAGGTCTCCCTGTCTAGTATATCTTTTAGGACACAGTGTGCAACTATAGGGCTTTTCCCCAGTGTGGCATCTCATGTGTTTATTCAGGTCTCCCTGTCTAGTATATCTTTTATCACACAGTGTGCAACTATAGGGCTTTTCCCCAGTGTGGCATCTCATGTGTTTATTCAGGTCTCCCCGTCTAATAAATCTTTTAGGACACAGGGTGCAACTATAGGGCTTTTCCCCAGTATGGCGTCTCATGTGTTTATTCAGGTCTCCCTGTGTAATATATCTTTTAGGACACAGGGTGCAACTATAGGGATTTTCCCCAGTATGGCGTCTTATATGGTCTTTTAGGTTAGATTTTAAACTAAATCTTTTAGGACACAGTGTGCAACTATAGGGCTTTTCCCCAGTGTGGCTTCTCATATGTGCTTCCAAGAGTGTAATGGTAGTACATTTCTTGCCACAAACAGTACATGTCAGGTGAGTTTGAAGGTGAAGTTTTAAGCTCTCTGTGGGTTCTAAATGTTTTCCACACAAACCACAGTCACTAGAATGGGCTTTAAGATGGCGCATTAAAGCTTTCCTATTAGGAAAACATTTCCCACACACTTTACAGCTCCAGGTCTCACATGGTATTTGGTTTGATAATTTCACCTCATGGGATGAAACCACAGAGCTCTTCAACTGGTTGCTGTTAGACAAACTCTGTCCTTTGTTTTTCTGTGTCTTCTTTGATGTCAGTGAGTTTAAACCAGGATGAGGTTCACTAGTGTCCAGCCAATCATCACTGTCATCAGTATCAGTTCCAGAACAGTGTGAAGAGAGGAGCTGGCCATCTGTAGTTGGTTCTAAATCACCAGCTGGATCTAAGTTACTGACTGGTTCTGATAATCCACAGTCCTCTCCATCAGGTTCTGTTTTCATCTGTTCTGTTGAGGTGCTGGCTAGAGGCTCTGTCTCTCTGTTTTCCTCAGTCTGGGTTTGGTTAAACCATGAGGACTGAGGTTTCTCTTCATCATCTTCACTCTTCACAGGGACAGGGTTGAAAGTGAACTTGATATCAGCCTCCTCCAGACCTTGAAGCTGCTCTCCCTCCTGACTGGTCCAGAGTTCCTCCTGTTCCTCTTTAATCTGTAGGAGCTCTGGGTCCTGGGTTTGGTTAAACCATGAGGACTGAGGTTTCTCTTCATCATGTTCACTCTTCACAGGAACAGGGTTGAAAGTGAACTTGATATCAGCCTCCTCCAGACCTTGAAGCTGCTCTCCCTCCTGACTGGTCCAGAGTTCTTCCTGTTCCTCTTTAATCTGTAGGAGCTCTGGGTCCTGGGTTTGGTTAAACCATGAGGACTGAGGTTTCTCTTCATCATGTTCACTCTTCACAGGGACAGGGTTGAAAGTGAACTTGATGATATCAGCCTCCTCCAGACCTTGAAGCTGCTCTCCCTCCTGACTGGTCCAGAGTTCCTCCTGTTCCTCTTTAATCTGTAGGAGCTCTGGGTCCTGGGTTTGGTTAAACCATGAGGACTGAGGTTTCTCTTCATCATCTTCACTCTTCACAGGGACAGGGTTGAATGTGAACTTGATATCAGCCTCCTCCAGACCTTGAAGCTGCTCTCCCTCCTGACTGGTCCAGAGTTCCTCCTGTTCCTCTTTCATCTGTAGGAGCTCTGGCTGCTCCTGGCTCAGACTGGGGCTCCTCTTTTGCTGCTCAGGGGGAACCTCCTCTTCACAGACAGAGAGCTGTGGGGGGTCTGGAGGGAGGCAGAATAATGACATGAATAGTTGTAATTGCTGTCACCATTGGAAAGCCACCCATTTTAAGAATTCACACATGTTCTTCCTGTGCCCCAGGACAGTTCAGTCAGTATGTTCTTCCTGTGCCCCAGGACAATCAATCAATCAGAACAGTTGCGAGTTCGGTTGCGTTGTAAACATTCAGTATCTCCAAAATGGTCGACTTCCGGTTTGTTAATGCGCCGTGAAAACGCTTGTGTGCTACAACACAGTACACAAGCTACAGTCTAGACAGCGTGATTACGAAACCAAGCCGCATTTCTCAGAGACGCTCTCTGATTGGCCGACGCCTGTTTCTACACTGGTTAAGCTTAGGCACTCTTCGAAGTTGGTTAAGGTTAGAGTTTGTCTTAGAGCGTGACGGCAAGTTCTTTCGACGGTTAAGCTTAGGCACTCTTTCGAAGTTGGTTAAGGTTAGAGTTTGTCTTAGAGCATGGCGATAGAACGCCAGGTACAGTAGTTTGCAGGCTGTTTGGCGTGGAAATGGGCAAAGACACAGCTCGTCACAGATTGGGCAAACGCGTCAGTGGCCAATCAGAGAGCGTCAGTCAGTGCCAATCAGAGAGCGTCTCCGAGAAATGCGGCTTGGTTTCGTAATCACGCGTCTAGACATGTGTATGGCTGGGAGCTTTACACAATTAAACTCTTACACTAAACCAAAATAAAATCAAAACATTACTTAAAACAGAAATGGTAAACTAGCGCCACATGCTGAACAGAGCAGGAAATGCCACAGTGCATAGAGTTAGCAGGTAAATTAATTTACATTGATAAACATACAATATGCATGGAGCCACATACCTGCAGAAGACACATAAAACAACACCGCTGGAGTCTTCTGGTTGCTGCACATCTTGCAGACCTACATGTACAAAATTAAACACTTCATTAGTTTCTTCACCATAATAACTCATACCTACATGTACTAAATTAAACAAGTCATTCGTTTCTTCACCATAATAACTCATACCTACATGTACTAAATTAAACACTTCATTAGTTTCTTCACCATAATAACTCATACCTACATGTACTAAATTAAACACTTCATTAGTTTCTTTACCATAATAACTCATACCTACTGTGGTGGATTTTTGACGTCTCTAGGGATGACAGAGACAAGAGATTGGCTTTAAATCAGCGTGCAAACCACCATGTTCTCCACGGACATCCAGCAGCCTAAAACAGTGTCACACTGCAAATCAGATATTCTGAAATAATGGACAGGAGCAGAAGAACACAGCCAGAATACTCACGTTAAATGAATACAATACAGGTTTATTGGAAAAGAAAATATATATATACAGTACGCCCATACGGACGGACTTTCAGTCTGTCAGAGTGCATATTCACAGGTCTGTCAGAGTGAAAGTGACAAAAGCAAAAGTGTGTTTTAACACAGTGGAATAGAGACGCCTTGCTCGTCTCTGATTGGGTTGGCTTTATATGGTCATTTAGGGAGTCAAATGGAATGGGCTTTTGAGGAGGGCTCGCTGCGGCCTTGGATGCAAGCGTTATCTGGCCTGCTCTGAATATAATGAATGGATATAGTGTTTTAACAGTTTTTGAGAGAAGGATAACATGACTTCACGATCAACCCTGTTGTGGAGCCCCAAAGGATTAAGAATGTGAAATTACCCTTCACACTACATGTACAAAATTAAACAATTCATTCGTTTTTTCACCAGAATAATAATAACTCAGAGAACAGAGATAATGGAATCTGCATGGAATGGCCGCAGCAATCGTTGCGACATTAACCTACCTATAAAACTAGAACTAGTGGTCAAATGAGCACAAATGTCATAAAACCATGTAATAAAATGAACGTTAAGCATTATGTATTACAAGTTAAAACTTAAAGGAGTTACATTTAGCAGAAACGAGTGAAATAAGGAGCTATATTTCAAACTGAATCACCTCCTGCTTGACCTTACTCCTAGAACCCACCTCACCCCTGCCCACTTTGACAACCTAGGATGGCTTAGAGTAGACGACAGAGTACAGCAACTTGCAATGGGCCTGGTCTACAAGATACACTACACGACCAAGGTACCCATGTACATGTCAAAATACTTCCCAAAGGTCAGTGAATACCACGATCACAACACCAGAGGGAGCTCCACAAATCATGTTAAACCCAGATTCGGCTCAAACAAGGGACTAAACACGTTTCGCAATTATGCCACATCAATGTGGAACGCCCTGCCTAAAGCTGTAAAGGAATGTGAATCACTACCCACCTTCAAAAACACTCTCAAAGAACACCTACGTGAGACTGCAATTCGAAACTGGCCCCCAACAAATGTCCTAACCTAGTTGTACAGTAAATGACCAAGTTAGGCTTTGTCAATATTCCAATGTACAGTGTAAAATGTGTGTGTGTCCCCTACCCAACCCCCCCCCCCCCCCCCCACCTCCAATGTACAGCCCTCACCCAACCCACCCAACCCCACCCCACCCAACCAACCTCCTCCAATGTACAGTTTCTACGCCAAATGTATATACACTCCTTTTCTGGACACTTTTGTATCACAAACAGTACTGTATTTGCAAATCTGATATGTCATAAATGTATAGATGTAGCAGTACTGTCTATCTGTATGTCATGTATGTCATATATGTTATGATGAATTGAAAATGGGGGACCCTGATGTAAACAAGACGAAAGTCTTTCTCTGGTCTGCATCCCCTTAACAATTGTATGTATTGAGCTGTACTGTACTGTACCCATTCTGCAATCTGTTAATAAACTTTTCAATCAATCAATCAATTGGCCAGCAGCGCGGGTAAGCTATCTAGTGTTCTATATATATCTATGGGTGTAGTGGTTACGTCATTGCTGTTTCCGGCCGGTCCACCATCTTGGAAACGCAATGTATTTTCCCATTGCCCATTTCTAAACCGTCTTGTTTAAAACAAATAAAGCATGAACATTTGTATGGTGTACCTTTCTTTGCATATTCATCCACAATCTATCTCAACATGAAAATATTCGCAATTAATCACACAAGGACTGAGGACTCACACTCTCTCTATCTCACACACACTCTCCCAGCTCTCTTTCTCTCTTGCCCCTTCCTCATCTCTCTCACCCCCCCTCTCTCTCAATGAGAGTATCAATAATCAAATCAAATTAAAAAAAAAATGTACGTTAATGTTGCGTTAAAAAAATTGTGGCGTTAAAATAATTGTGCGTTAACGCGTTAACTTTGACAGCCATTTATGTATCATCACTGATCTTTCTTGGACCTTATTGTGATGTTTGTAAAGTGCATTGCATTGCTCTACATGTGCTAAATAAATAAAACTTTAAAACTATATTTTACTAACATTATCGACCACATAGTTCTAGGTTATAATAATATTTAATTTACATAATTTAATTGAGCTGTATTTAACACAAAGATTCAGTGCTCGCCATTGACAACATCACTGGAGGACAAATTCAAGCTCTTACTGTCAGACAAAAAAGTAATTTGTGTAATAAATCAGCTTTGGTTTTCAGTGAAATGCCCCTTTAAAAAAATATATGTTTTATATATATATATTATATTATTATATATTACAGCTCAATAAAATGGTAAAAGGTACAGTAGCAGTCCCTATAAGACAATGTATTGCTATTTCTGTACATAATATCATAGAGCTGTAATTAACACAACACAAGGATTCAATGTGCCCGATGACATCACTGGTGGCCATTATTCAACCTCATTTACTCTCAATAACTGTCAAACTAAATTAATGTGTGCAACACTGTTGAGGGCTTTTGGATGTGCGTGAGATTATGTGCAAAATAAATCTGCATTGTTTTTTGGTGAAGTGCCCCTTTAAACACGGATGTTGCACTATCCCTAATCACTCTTAGAAAAATGGAATTGAGAAAGTTGAAAATCAAGAGTTTATTTCAAGCCAGTATTCTGCAGTAGGCTACTGTATGTAAAACCAGAGAGACAAGGTTCACTTCTATCAGTCTTATAATTTGCAGTATTGAAAACATGTTATATACATTCCTCCCTTTCAAAGGGAAACTCCCATCTTTAAACAGAATCTGCACAGCATTTAGTCATTCCAATCATCTTCAATAGTTTCATCAATATCTTAATAATAGTTAAAAGCCCCAATATCTGATTGTTGGTCAAACAACAAACACATATTGCAAAATGTCTCCACCTGTCTGCCAGAGGAGGTACTGGCTAAATAACTGTTTATTGTCAATATAGTCACAAAATAATTGTGTTGCCATTATCACAAATGGGTACCTTAGCTCACTTTGTCTTTAGATATGCTCTCCTTGCTCGCGTGTTCTCTCACTTTCATCGTGTGGATGACAATTGTAGCTCCTCCAGCTCTTAATGTGTACAATAACAAAACAAAAACTGGGGCAGAAATGTACAAGGGCCGCCGTTTCTCCACAAATCAGGAATTGGGGCTTTAAAACTAGAACCCAAAGAACCTTTGAATCAAAGAATCGTATGTGTGATGAGAGATGAGCGAGACACCCTTTGGCGCTGCTCCGCTGGTAATGAGTGTCAATGTGGAACGCCCTACTGTATACTGAAACGTGTGCATCTATGCATCCTTCTATCTCCAGCTACTATCTCCAGCCTCATGCATCTATCTCCAGCTACTATCTCCAGCCTCATGCATCTATCTCCAGCTACTATCTCCAGCCTCGTGCATCTATCTCCAGCTACTATCTCCAGCCTCATGCATCTATCTCCAGCTACTATCTCCAGCCTCATGCATCTATCTCCAGCTACTATCTCCAGCCTCATGCATCTATCTCCAGCTACTATCTCCAGCCTCATGCATCTATCTCCAGCTACTATCTCCAGCCTCGTGCATCTATCTCCAGCTACTATCTCCAGCCTCATGCATCTATCTCCAGCTACTATCTCCAGCCTCATGCATCTATCTCCAGCTACTATCTCCAGCCTCATGCATCTATCTCCAGCTACTATCTCCAGCCTCGTGCATCTATCTCCAGCAGTGGCGGACTGGCCATCGGGACGTTCGGGACGAATCCCGATGGGCCGGAACCAAAGTGGACTGGTAAAAAAAAAAAAAAAAAAAAAATATATATATATAATTTTTTTTTTTTTTTTTTTGGGGGGGGCAGTGTGTGGGCCACTAATGTGGGCCGGTGTGTGGGCCACTAATGTGGGCCGGTGTGTGGGCCAGTGTGTGGGCCAGTGTGTGGGCCACTAATGTGGGCCGGCGTGTGGGCCAGTGTGTGGGCCAGTGTGTGGGCCACTAATGTGGGCCAGTGTGTGGGCCGGTGTGTGAGTCGGTGTGTGGGCCACTAATGTGGGCCAGTGTGTGGGCCAGTGTGTGGGCCAGTGTGTGGGCCAGTATGTGGGCCGGTGTGTGGGCCGGTGTGTGGGCCGGTGTGTGGGCCAGTGTGTGGGCCAGTGTGTGGGCCACTAATGTGGGCCAGTGTGTGGGCCGGTGTGTGAGTCGGTGTGTGGGCCACTAATGTGGGCCAGTGTGTGGGCCAGTGTGTGGGCCAGTGTGTGGGCCAGTATGTGGGCCGGTGTGTGGGCCGGTGTGTGGGCCAGTATGTGGGCCAGTGTGTGGGCCAGTGTGTGGGCCACTAATGTGGGCCAGTGTGTGGGCCGGTGTGTGAGTCGGTGTGTGGGCCACTAATGTGGGCCAGTGTGTGGGCCAGTGTGTGGGCCAGTGTGTGGGCCAGTATGTGGGCCGGTGTGTGGGCCAGTATGTGGGCCAGTGTGTGGGCCGGTGTGTGGGCCAGTGTGTGAGTCGGTGTGTGGGCCACTAATGTGGGCCAGTGTGTGGGCCGGTGTGTGGGCCAGTATGTGGGCCGGTGTGTGGGCCGGTGTGTGGGCCAGTATGTGGGCCATTGTGTGGGCCGGCAATAAAACAATAAACAAGTTGCATAAACTAAATCAGATTAAAAATGATCACAGTTCTGGTTTGCCTTAAGATGCAGTTTAAGATGGGTCTTGAACATGGAGTATGTAGGGCACTCTCTAATCACAACTGGTAGGCTATTCCAGTAGTTACCACCTTTAACAGAGAACACAGTTTTTGCAAAGGTAGTATACCGAAAAGGCACCTTACAGTCCCCTCTACTGATGGCCCTGGTGGTAATGCCAGTGTCTGCTTTCTGTTGGATGAACTCATTCAATGGGGGAGGGGCAAGTCCATGCAGAACCTTGTTGCATGTTATGTTTTTCTAAAACATTACAGTGATGAAATGAAATTGGTTTCCTATCAAATACTTTTATGGCTTTTTTGTAGAGTAATTCTATTGGTGTAAGAGTAGTGACATATGAAAGAGACCAGTTGATAAAACAGTACTCGATGTGTGATAAAATCATTGAATGCAGAAACATCCTTGCAGCATTAACTGGCAGTCAAGGCCTGCGATCTGCCTGAAGTTTTCGATGTTAAACTTGACTGTTTGTCACTTTCTTCACATGACTTTTTGAAGGTCAATGTAGAGTCCAATGTGACCCCAAGATACTTGAATTAATGGGATCATCCTTATGTTCCCCGGGTCCTATGTTCCCCGGGTCCTATGTTCCCCGCTTGATTGATTAATAGATTGACATTTTTATTAATTTCTATTATTTTATTAATTATGAATGTCCGCCTTGTTTCGAACTGGTTAAGCTTAGGCCCTCTTTCGAACTGGTTACGGTTAGAGTTTGGAATCAGGGCTGGTGGTCTAAAAATTTCAATCAATCAAAGCGGTAACATAGAACCCGGGGAACATAGGACCCGGGGAACATAGGACCCGGGGAACATAGACATGCTCCCGAATGAATGTACAATGTCCAGCTCCGCCTCTCCCAGAAACACATTAGAGTGAGTGACCTCTACTGGTGACTTTGTGAACATCATAGACACTGTTTTCTTGGTGTTAAGTGAAAGACATGCTTTTGTTTTTGTCTTGAATGAGACATGAGACATCAGTGAATGAGATTCACGTTTCCTCCCAACCGCGAGTAGGCCTAGAAGCGCAGAAATGGAGAACGAAAAAAAATAAAAAATAAATGTAGCTGAAAAAGCTAGAATAAAAAAACAAAAATTGCTAGTAAAAGACGCAGAACAATGTTCTAAAATTACAGACATGTTTAGTAGAGGAAGGGCTCTCGTTAGAGTAGCTGCTGCTGCTAATAATGATGAAGTTCAAGTGGAAGGAACCAACAGTAACATGACAGGTGCGTGCAGTAGCCTAGTGCATATTCTACTGTTGGTGTCTGCCGGTTCATGAGGGCTAGCTAGCCTATACTAGCTCTTGCAGTGATTTCAGTCATTCTATTACAAGACAATGTGCTTTCCGTATTCCTGATTCCTTACAGCACGTGGACATAAATAGTCGTGACTCGTGAAGTTTTTTCTCTGACTAAAAGTTTAGTTAGCAATGTTAGGACTAGTGCCCACCACAGCATCAGAAGCTAAAGTGCTAACCTAGAGAGCCAATCAGAACCTAGGACGGGCTGCAAATTAATCGGCTACTAATATTATAATAGTAAATACTAAAATAAAATACTATTATGTTCCCTTCCAAATTTTCATGTTGATATAATATTGGTAATCTAATTGATTGAATTGATTAGTTGCCATTTTACATGCTTAAATAAGATGTACCTTAGAATTCCCAACTGTTAGCCATGTTCTCGATATGATTAGTCTCATCTACATGTTTGTAAATAACCACAGCTAACTAGCTTAAGCTAACAACTCGGTCAACTACTACCCCGTAGTTAAACAAATGTGATTGCATATAACAGCTAACTGCTACAGCTAAGTTGGTAGTTAGCCTATTCCATTAATGTTGAATGTATTTATGAAGGTTGTTGATGGTGGTTGGCGCTGAATAGCAGACATGATTCCGTCAGTCTGCCACAGGGCAGCTGTGTTTGCTGATGCTGCTCATGACCACCAGTAGCGTGTGTGAGTGTGAATGCAGAGAGAGAGAGAGAGAGAGAGAGAGAGAGAGAGAGAGAGAGAGAGAGAGAGAGAGAGAGAGAGAGATGGCAAGCAGCCATGATGAAGTTGAGCTTCATCCAGTAGAATGAAAACGTTTATAAAAGACACCTAGATCATGACATTACTTTTCAAATTGTGTATTATAATGTGTATATTTTAGTGATGTCCGATATTATCGGCCTACCGATATTGGCATTAAAATGTGATATCGGAAATTATCAGTATCTGTTTTCAAAAAAAGAAAAATTAAATATCTTTATTTTTTATATTTATTTAACCTTTATTTACCCAGGCAAGCAAGTAAGAACAAATTCTGATTTTATTTATTGTCAAAAGTATGCATAATGTTGTGTTAATTCCACAACAAGAGATATGTAATGTTAATTACCTGAAATTATTCGTTTTTTGGGGGGGAAACCCTGCATATATTGGTATCGGTTGATATCGGTATCGGAAATTTAAGTGTTGGACTATATCGGATATCGGTAAAAAAGCCAATATCGAACATCCCTAGTATATTTGTATCTTCTTCCTTACTGCCCCCACTACTGGGTCCATCACTACTAGCACAGATTTCAACTTTATTTTCAATTCTAGTGAAGATAACATGTTTTTCTCTATTGGATGAAATGGTGCAGCGATAAAAACATTGTATTCAAACATTTTATTCAATAAAGCCTCAACAAAGAGTTGGAACAGCATACAGAATATAGATGTGATGTCAGTCTGAATCAGAGCATTCTCTGCCTCATTGAATTCTGAAGAAAATCAGATTCCAATGAACCCTCAAATTCTGAAAATGGGAGTAGTCACCACTCACCAACTTCCCCATCTTCTCTAGTCACCCCCACACCTTCTATTTGACCCATGACTTCTCAGCAGAGCCCAGACAAAACTTCCCTTTTCCTATCAACTCTGCTAATACTGAGTCACTATTGAGAGAGAGAGAGAGAGAGAGAGAGAGAGAGAGAGAGAGAGAGAGAGAGAGAGAGAGAGAGAGAGAGAGAGAGAGAGAGAGAGAGAGAGAGAGAGACTGAGAGAGACTGAGAGAGACTGAGAGACTGAGAGAGACTGAGAGACTGAGAGAGACTGAGAGAGACTGAGAGACTGAGAGAGACTGAGAGAGACTGAGAGAGACTGAGAGAGACTGAGACTCTTGGAATGGGTGTCTGGGAGGAAGTGGGGGGTCTTTCGATGTTGATTAAACGGCAAGCAACTAATGTCATGTGTGCCAAATTAAAGGACAATAAATCCAATCTAACTGAAATTGTGTAGCACAGACCTTTCTATGGATCAAAACCTCAATATTATTATGGTGTAGTTAATACTTCATGTATCCTTAATCCCTAGGCTAATGAGGCACTAAGATGTTACTAAAAAGTAAAAAGCCAAAGTAACGGTATATGTATGTGTGTGTGTGTGTGTGTGTGTGTGTGTGTGTGTGTGTGTGTGTGTGTGTGTGTGTGTGTGTGTGTGTGTGTGTGTGTGTGTGTGCACTGTGCACGAGTGCACATCTAGGGGCGGGGTGTAGATTTGGTCTCCCTGATGTTGACTCCTTAGCCACAGCCTTGGGTTGTTTAATACTGGACAAGTGTTTCATAACGGCCGTTGTGTGGGCCGGTTTCGGGGCCGGTGCGTGGGCCGGTGTGTGGGCTGGTGCGTCTGAATGTCCCGGGCTGAATTTGTGTCCCAGTCCGCCACTGATCTCCAGCTACTATCTCCAGCCTCATGCATCTATCTCCAGCTACTACAGTATCTCCAGCCTCATGCATCTATCTCCAGCTACTATCTCCAGCCTCATGCATCTATCTCCAGCTACTATCTCCAGCCTCATGCATCTATCTCCAGCTACTACAGTATCTCCAGCCTCAACGCCTCTGATGCTCGTAACAGCTGTCGGGCACAAAGTGACTCTCTATTCATGACCGCAGCAGCATATGAGGGGAGTGGAGTGAAGTGTAACTCCATTTAAATTGTCTGAGAAAATAATGTTTCCGATCAATTCACACAAATGCTCCGTCGGTATGAATCTGGCGGGAAGTGCGTGGGCGTGGCGTAGCGGGATGTTGCTGCTGCTCAGGCCAGACTGGAAGGAATGATATAAATAGCTTGAAGAAAACAACGGCCATCGTTTAGATTAGAATGATAGAATAGAATAGAATAGAATAGAATAGAATAGAATAGAATAGAAATACTTTATTTATCCCGAGGGAAATTCGGCACTACACATCGCTCACATTAAACGGTAAACATTTAGGTAGTCAGAAACAAAAGTCACGAATAATACGACGAATAAGAATAAAAATACAAATAAAATACGGGATATGCATTTGTCTATGTTATGTATATATGTAACGGATGGTACCGTGAAGCGCAGTCACAAAGGACTTCAGATGTTGTGAAGTGACTGGGGTGAGTAGCGGTGCTGTGGCCTATGGGTTAAACTCACTCTCACCCTCAAAAGACACATAGACACGTTACAAAGCAGTGAATTCACCTCTTGGTATAGCGGTCTGTGCTGTCGCCCGCGGCGTGGGAGACCCGGGTTCGAAACTCCCTCGGCGCATCGAAAGTGACAATGTCACAACCGTTACATATATATAAAATATACAGTAAGTGTACAGTAAAAAGTGTAAAATTTTACAATGTTGATTTAAAAGTAAAAGTCCAGGAAGATTAGATAGTACTGTCACCCTGTGCTCAGTGATGCAGTGAGGGACAGACTGATGTGTTATAGAGTCTGATGGCTGTCGCAATGAAGGACTTCCTGTGCCGTTCAGTGTTGCAATCTTGGGAGTCTTAGTCTAACACTGAACATGCTCCTTCTATCAGCCAAGTCTGTGTGTATAGTGGGTGGGAGGGGTTGTCCATGATGGCGTGGAGCTTAGCAAGGCTCCTCCTCTCCGACACCACTGCCAGAGTCTAGCTCCACCACCCCTACCCCGTTACTGGCCTTCCTGACCAGCTTATCCAGCCTGTTTGTGTCCCCCGCTCTCAGTGCGCTGCCCCAGCAGTTCACAGCGTACAAGGCGTCCGCCACCACCGACTCATAGAACATCCTCGACATCCTTGTACAGACGTTGGAGGATGTGAGGCACCTTGACAGCGTCTGGGACACGTTGTTTGCTATTTCTGCTCATCTCCTCATTACTTTGGATATGAGGAGGATTAAGTGCAAACTGTCAGCTTTAATCTGAGGGTAAATCCATATTGGATGGACATATTCTTAAAAAGAATAATCCACACTGTCCGTGGGTGCTCCCATTTCAGGAAATGAATATGAACCACATTTTGTGTATCTCCGTGATATGGACAGATTAGGATTATACTCATAAAGTTGTCATTTTTAATATGTAGTCAAAACCCTTAACGCACAATGGTTTGTGGAAGTGTAACACCCTCGGCGGGCTCCGTCTTCTTGCCAGGTTTTGTTTACAGCCTTTATATCTATGAGAGTTCAGTTGGGTATTCTAGGCTGTAAATTGCTCAGAGAGAGAGCCTGGTTTATATGGCTGTCTAAATGAATAGAAGTAAATTGCTTTGAGGTAGCATGGTTACAACAGGCGACACATACAGCAGGCTACACGGCTTGGCTTAAATGAATCAGAGAAAACTGTCCCAAGTTATCCAAGCTGCTTTGGATGATATTGTTCCTGCCACAGTATACAAAGCTTTAAAGTATGAATGAATGAATGAATGAATGAATGAATGAATGAATGAATGAATGAATGAATGAATGAATGAATGAATGAATGAATGAATGAAAACTTTATTTAACAGATTGCAGAATGGGTACAATACAGTACGGCTCAATACACACAATTGTTAAGGGGATGCAGACCAAAGAAAGACGTTTGTCTTGTTTACATCAGGGTCCCCCATTTTCAATTCATAGTGACATTTATGACATACATGACATCATGACATTTATGGCATAGGGACATACATGACATACAGGTATATAGTACTGTTACATTTGTGACATATAAGATATGCAAATATACAGTACTGTTACCCATAGATCCTAACAGAGAATATATACATATGATGGGGAGGAGACTGTACATTAGGAGGGGGTGGGTGGGTGGGAGAGAAATATACATACGGTGGGGAGAGAATATATACATACGGTGGGGAGGAGACAGTACATTAGGAGGAGGTGGGTGGGTGGTAGAGAAATATACATACAGTGGGGAGAGAATATATACATACGGTGGGGAGGAGACTGTCTATTAGGTGGGGGTGGGGGGGTTTGGACATTTACGGTGGCCAGTTTTGAATTGCAGCCTCCCGTAGGTGCTCTTTGAGAGCGGTTTTGAATGTGGGTAGGGATTCACATTCCTTTACAGCTTTGGGTAAGGCGTTCCACATTGATGTGGCATATTTGCGAAACGTGTTTAGTCCCTTGTTTGAGCCGAATCTGGGTTTAACATGATTTGTTGAGCTCCCTCTGGTGTTGTGGTCGTGGTATTCACTGACCTTTGGGAAGTATCGTATAGTGTATCTTGTAGACCAGGCCCATTGCAAGGTGCTGTACTCTGTCGTCTACTCTAAGGGGACCCTGATGGAAACAAGACAAACGTCTTTCTCAGGTCTGCATCCCCTTAACAATTGTATGTATTGAGCCGTACTGTATTGTACCCATTCTGCAATCTGTTAAATAAAGTTTTCATTCATTCATTCATTCAAGCCATCCTAGGTAGTCAAAGTGGGCTATTTACACTGTAGGAATGCAGGACGTGTAGATAGTTGTCGAGTCGAATCCCTTTACTTCCGAACATGAAATAAATAACGTCAGTAGTTACATCCTTTTACCTCTAAACATAGAAGTCAGTTAGCCATTGAATAGTTACATTCAATGGCTACAGCCAACATGTAAACATAAACAAAACTAGTTTCCCAGAATGCCTAGTTTCTCCACTCTGAACCCAGAGTCTTAAAGGAAAACTCCAACATTTTGGGAAATTAGCTTATTTGCCATCTACCCTGGAGTTAGACAAGAAGATACATACCTTTTTCTTCTCTGTGCATGCAGTAAGAGTAGGAAGACGTTGGGAACTAGGCTAATGGAGGAACCTACTTCCAGTGACTGACGCTAAGCTAGGCTAATGGTGCGCGTCTTCATACTCCTACTGCATGCACAGAGAAGAAAAATGTATGTATCTTAACACTCCAACATTTTGGGAACCCTGGAGTTAGACAAGAAGATGCATACCTTTTTCTTCTCTGTGCATGCAGTAGGAGTAGGAAGATGTTGGGAACTAGGCTAATGGAGGAACCTACTTCCAGTGATTGACGCTAAGCTAGGCTAACAGTGCACGTCTTCCTACTCCTACTGCATGCACAGAGAAGAAAAATGTATGTATCTTCTTGTCTAACTCCAGGGTAGATGGCAAATAAGCTAATTTCCCAAAATGTTGGAGTGTTCCTTTAAAGGAGCCGTAACTTTGCTCAGGGTTTGGTGAATGTCTATATGTCCCAAGTGGGTCACCACAACACCAACATTATGGGAAAAGCTCTTACTGTCTTCTCCAGACTCAGACAAGAAGATAGCCTATCTTAGAGTTTTAAGATAGGTCGATACGAAACGTAAATATATTATTCATATATAGATATAACATAACATACATTATATTATGTACCTTTTTTCTGTGGTCGATTAAGGACTTTATTTACATTTTCTGATGAGACCGCATTGAGGTCACGGGCAACTCAGTCATGTGAATCAGTAGGTATTGCTGATTGGCTCAAAGTCTTCGGACTATATCTCTCCTGAATGTAGAAGGTAAGATTTTCTTTAGTATAGTGGCACAGAGGCTAGCAAACTATCTAGAAAGGAATTGTTTAGACACCACAGTGCAGAAAGCAGGAATCCCAGGGTTTTCCGGATGCATAGAACACACAAGCGTGATATGGCACCAGATTCAATTAGCCAAGATAGAGAAAAGAGATTTAAATGTGGTATTTTTTTTTACCTGGCAAATGTGTTCGTTTCGGTAAGGTGATACAGGAGAGGTTACTCAAGGTTGCCTCCCGAACTGGTGACATAGGGAGAGGGGAGCAAGAGGGGGTGATACTTGCCCTCACAACTGCAACCTTGTTTACAAAAAAGAAAAGAAAACTGTTACAGTCATCATTTGAAAAAGCAGGAACAGAGGGGAGAGGAGGGCTGACAGTGTGATTAATGGTTTTAAAAAGCAAAAGCCCCATTGCTTTACATTAGTTCTGTGGTTAACCAGCAGGAGGCTGGTTCCCTCCCAGAGGGAGGAGAGGACTGTCGTCCATCAAACACGTCATTGGTGAGGAAGCAATGGAGCTAGATGTCCAGAATTCTTAGAGTCCCTGCATTGGCTTCCTATCGGCTTGAATAGGGAGGTGTAGTGGTTACGTCATTGCTGTTTCCGGCCAGTCCACCATCTTGGAAACGCAATGTATTTTCCCATTGCCCATTTCTAAACCGTCTCGTTTAAAACAAATAAAGCATGCACATTTGTATGGTGTACCTTTCTTTGCATATTCATCCACAATCTATCTCAACATGAAAATATTCTTTTAAATTAATCGTAAAAGAATTCACCCACACAAGGACTGAGGACTCACCCCCCCCCTCCCAGCCCTCTTTCTCTCTTGCCCCTTCCTCATCTCTCTCACCCCTCTCTCTCTCTCTCTCTCTCTCTCTCTCTCTCTCTCTCTCTCTCTCTCTCTCTCTCTCTCTCTCGCTCTCTCTCTCTCTCTATCAATAATCAAATCAAATTTAAAAAGAAATTACGTTAATCTTGCGTTAAAGAAATAGTGGCGTTAAAATAATTGTGCGTTAACGCGTTAACTTTGACAGCCATTTATGTATTATCACTGGGCCAGTATGTGGGCCGGTGTGTGGGCCGGTGTGTGGGCCAGTATGTGGGCCAGTGTGTGGGCCGGTGTGTGGGCCAGTGTGTGAGTCGGTGTGTGGGCCACTAATGTGGGCCACTAATGTGGGCCGGTGTGTGGGCCACTAATGTGGGCCGGTGTGTGGGCCAGTGTGTGGGCCAGTGTGTGGGCCACTAATGTGGGCCAGTGTGTGGGCCGGTGTGTGAGTCGGTGTGTGGGCCACTAATGTGGGCCAGTGTGTGGGCCAGTGTGTGAGTCGGTGTGTGGGCCACTAATGTGGGCCGGTGTGTGGGCCAGTGTGTGGGCCAGTGTGTGAGTCGGTGTGTGGGCCACTAATGTGGGCCAGTGTGTGGGCCAGTGTGTGAGTCGGTGTGTGGGCCACTAATGTGGGCCAGTGTGTGGGCCAGTATGTGGGCCGGTGTGTGGGCCGGTGTGTGGGCCGGTGTGTGGGCCAGTGTGTGGGCCAGTGTGTGGGCCACTAATGTGGGCCAGTGTGTGGGCCGGTGTGTGAGTCGGTGTGTGGGCCACTAATGTGGGCCAGTGTGTGGGCCAGTGTGTGGGCCAGTATGTGGGCCAGTATGTGGGCCGATGTGTGGGCCGGTGTGTGGGCCAGTGTGTGGGCCAGTGTGTGGGCCAGTATGTGGGCCGGTGTGTGGGCCGGTGTGTGGGCCAGTATGTGGGCCAGTGTGTGGGCCGGTGTGTGGGCCAGTGTGTGAGTCAGTGTGTGGGCCACTAATGTGGGCCAGTGTGTGGGCCGGTGTGTGGGCCAGTATGTGGGCCGGTGTGTGGGCCGGTGTGTGGGCTAGTATGTGGGCCATTGTGTGGGCCGGCAATAAAACAATAAACAAGTTGCATAAACTAAATCAGATTAAAAATGATCACAGTTCTGGTTTGCCTTAAGATGCAGTTTAAGATGGGTCTTGAACATGGAGTATGTAGGGCACTCTCTAATCACAACTGGTAGGCTATTCCAGTAGTTACCACCTTTAACAGAGAACACAGTTTTTGCAAAGGTAGTATACCGAAAAGGCACCTTACAGTCCCCTCTACTGATGGCCCTGGTGGTAATGCCAGTGTCTGCTTTCTGTTGGATGAACTCATTCAATGGGGGAGGGGCAAGTCCATGCAGAACCTTGTTGCATGTTATGTTTTTCTAAAACATTACAGTGATGAAATGAAATTGGTTTCCTATCAAATACTTTTATGGCTTTTTTGTAGAGTAATTCTATTGGTGTAAGAGTAGTGACATATGAAAGAGACCAGTTGATAAAACAGTACTCGATGTGTGATAAAATCATTGAATGCAGAAACATCCTTGCAGCATTAACTGGCAGGCAGGGCCTGATCTGCCTGAAGTTTTCGATGTTAAACTTGACTGTTTGTCACTTTCTTCACATGACTTTTTGAAGGTCAATGTAGAGTCCAATGTGACCCCAAGATACTTGAATTAATGGGATCATCCTTATGTTCCCCGGGTCCTATGTTCCCCGGGTCCTATGTTCCCCGCTTGATAGATTGACATTTTTATTAATTTCTATTATTTTATTAATTATGAATGTCCGCCTTGTTTCGAACTGGTTAAGCTTAGGCCCTCTTTCGAACTGGTTACGGTTAGAGTTTGGAATCAGGGCTGGTGGTCTAAAAATGTCAATCAATCAAAGCGGGGAACATAGAACCCGGGGAACATAGGACCCGGGGAACATAGGACCCGGGGAACATAGACACGCTCCCGAATTAATGTACAATGTCCAGCTCCGCCTCTCCCAGAAACACATTAGAGTGAGTGACCTCTACTGGTGACTTTGTGAACATCATAGACACTGTTTTCTTGGTGTTAAGTGAAAGACATGCTTTTGTTTTTGTCTTGAATGAGACATGAGACATCAGTGAATGAGATTCACGTTTCCTCCCAACCGCGAGTAGGCCTAGAAGCGCAGAAATGGAGAACGAAAAAAAAAAAAAAAAAAGTGGAGCTGAAAAAGCTAGAATAAAAAAACAAAAATTGCTAGTAAAAGACGCAGAACAATGTTCTAAAATTACAGACATGTTTAGTAGAGGAAGGGCTCTCGTTAGAGTAGCTGCTGCTGCTAATAATGATGAAGTTCAAGTGGAAGGAACCAACAGTAACATGACAGGTGCGTGCAGTAGCCTAGTGCATATTCTACTGTTGGTGTCTGCCGGTTCATGAGGGCTAGCTAGCCTATACTAGCTCTTGCAGTGATTTCAGTCATTCTATTACAAGACAATGTGCTTTCCGTATTCCTGATTCCTTACAGCACGTGGACATAAATAGTCGTGACTCGTGAAGTTTTTTCTCTGACTAAAAGTTTAGTTAGCAATGTTAGGACTAGTGCCCACCACAGCATCAGAAGCTAAAGTGCTAACCTAGAGAGCCAATCAGAACCTAGGACGGGCTGCAAATTAATCGGCTACTAATATTATAATAGTAAATACTAAAATAAAATACTATTATGTTCCCTTCCAAATTTTCATGTTGATATAATATTGGTAATCTAATTGATTGAATTGATTAGTTGCCATTTTACATGCTTAAATAAGATGTACCTTAGAATTCCCAACTGTTAGCCATGTTCTCGATATGATTAGTCTCATCTACATGTTTGTAAATAACCACAGCTAACTAGCTTAAGCTAACAACTCGGTCAACTACTACCCCGTAGTTAAACAAATGTGATTGCATATAACAGCTAACTGCTACAGCTAAGTTGGTAGTTAGCCTATTCCATTAATGTTGAATGTATTTATGAAGGTTGTTGATGGTGGTTGGCGCTGAATAGCAGACATGATTCCGTCAGTCTGCCACAGGGCAGCTGTGTTTGCTGATGCTGCTCATGACCACCAGTAGCGTGTGTGAGTGTGAATGCAGAGGGAGAGAGAGAGAGAGAGAGAGAGAGAGAGAGAGAGAGAGAGAGAGAGAGAGAGAGATGGCAAGCAGCCATGATGAAGTTGAGCTTCATCCAGTAGAATGAAAACGTTTATAAAAGACACCTAGATCATGACATTACTTTTCAAATTGTGTATTATAATGTGTATATTTTAGTGATGTCCGATATTATCGGCCTACCGATATTGGCATTAAAATGTGATATCGGAAATTATCGGTATCTGTTTTCAAAAAAAGAAAAATTAAATATCTTTATTTTTTATATTTATTTAACCTTTATTTACCCAGGCAAGCAAGTAAGAACAAATTCTGATTTTATTTATTGTCAAAAGTATGCATAATGTTGTGTTAATTCCACAACAAGATATATGTAATGTTAATTACCTGAAATTATTCGTTTTTTGGGGGGGAAACCCTGCATATATTGGTATCGGTTGATATCGGTATCGGAAATTTAAGTGTTGGACTATATCGGATATCGGTAAAAAAGCCAATATCGAACATCCCTAGTATATTTGTATCTTCTTCCTTACTGCCCCCACTACTGGGTCCATCACTACTAGCACAGATTTCAACTTTATTTTCAATTCTAGTGAAGATAACATGTTTTTCTCTATTGGATGAAATGGTGCAGCGATAAAAACATTGTATTCAAACATTTTATTCAATAAAGCCTCAACAAAGAGTTGGAACAGCATACAGAATATAGATGTGATGTCAGTCTGAATCAGAGCATTCTCTGCCTCATTGAATTCTGAAGAAAATCAGATTCCAATGAACCCTCAAATTCTGAAAATGGGAGTAGTCACCACTCACCAACTTCCCCATCTTCTCTAGTCACCCCCACACCTTCTATTTGACCCATGACTTCTCAGCAGAGCCCAGACAAAACTTCCCTTTTCCTATCAACTCTGCTAATACTGAGTCACTATAGAGAGAGAGAGAGAGAGAGAGAGAGAGAGAGAGAGAGAGAGAGAGAGAGAGAGAGAGAGAGAGAGAGAGACTGAGAGAGACTGAGAGAGACTGAGAGAGACTGAGAGAGACTGAGAGAGACTGAGAGACTGAGAGAGACTGAGAGACTGAGAGAGACTGAGACTCTTGGAATGGGTGTCTGGGAGGAAGTGGGGGGTCTTTCGATGTTGATTAAACGGCAAGCAACTAATGTCATGTGTGCCAAATTAAAGGACAATAAATCCAATCTAACTGAAATTGTGTAGCACAGACCTTTCTATGGATCAAAACCTCAATATTATTATGGTGTAGTTAATACTTCATGTATCCTTAATCCCTAGGCTAATGAGGCACTAAGATGTTACTAAAAAGTAAAAAGCCAAAGTAACGGTATATGTATGTGTGTGTGTGTGTGTGTGTGTGTGCACTGTGCACGAGTGCTAATCTAGGGGCGGGGTGTAGATTTGGTCTCCCTGATGTTGACTCCTTAGCCACAGCCTTGGGTTGTTTAATACTGGACAAGTGTTTCATAACGGCCGTTGTGTGGGCCGGTTTCGGGGCCGGTGCGTGGGCCGGTGTGTGGGCTGGTGCGTCTGAATGTCCCGGGCTGAATTTGTGTCCCAGTCCGCCACTGCAAACACATATTGCAAAATGTCTCCACCTGTCTGCCAGAGGAGGTACTGGCTAAATAACTGTTTATTGTCAATATAGTCACAAAATAATTGTGTTGCCATTATCACAAATGGGTACCTTAGCTCACGTTGTCTTTAGATATGCTCTCCTTGCTCGCGTGTTCTCTCACTTTCATCGTGTGGATGACAATTGTAGCTCCTCCAGCTCTTAATGTGTACAATAACAAAACAAAAACTGGGGCAGAAATGTACAAGGGCCGCCGTTTCTCCACAAATCAGGAATTGGGGCTTTAAAACTAGAACCCAAAGAACCTTTGAATCAAAGAATCTTATGTGTGATGAGAGATGAGCGAGACACCCTTTGGCGCTGCTCCGCTGGTAATGAGTGTAGCTTTCATTTTTACCTTCCGAGTGAGACTTTCCCATGTTTATTAAAGATTAAAGGGATAACGTTTGAATTATGTTCAGGGTGGATTCTCACAGCAGAGTTCATAATCAGAGATTATTTAAATAGGAATATACTGATGATAAGACCTTTTCATCGCCGACACCAACTGACCCATCTCAAACCCCAAGAAAATAGGGTGGGCTTTGAGATAGGTCAGTTAAGCCCTTCAGTATCCGTCAATTCCGAGTACCGATCCATTAACCATAGAAATTACGAAAATATAGTCACTTTTGCTTTGATTTCTGACATTAGTACATGTGGTTCTTGGTATTGGATTCATCCCTAATTGTAAGGAAGGAAATTATTAATCTTGATACAATTGTACACAACAGTGATGGTAATAAGAGGCCTTTCATGGAATGTTTAGAATGTCCTCGTTTGAAGAAACAATGTTTGCTACTGTACTGTATGTGTAGAACAACAGTTGATATGTGTTGATATATGAGAAATATATCAACAACATTTGAATAAATTGGTGTCTTATTATTACTGTATCTTGTAAAAAGGTCACAGTATAATAACAGCAAAATCCTGCTTCTCCAGTGTTTTACCAACTCCACCTCTGCACAGTAATTACTTTAGGCTTTGATTGATTGATTGATTGATTGAATGGTGGTTACCGTAGATATAACACCAGCCACCCTTCAGTCACCAGCTCACAGCTGGAATACACACTCATGTGGGTGCCGGGGATCGAACCGGCAACCTTTTGGTTACCGGTTGGCCTCTCCAGGCCGTTCCTGCCAGTGATTTCACAAGGGGTCATGAGTTCCGTTCCTTCTTCAGTGGTTCGTAAACCCTATCAGAGGGACACTTTCACAGCACCTTGATAATATGGTCAGAATTTTGTCTGAATCGTCATTCTTAACAATGGTGCCAGAGCGCCATCTGTAGGTGCCTTGAAATACTACCGTGTGTAATATGAATGAGTGGCTTGAATTATCAGATTAAAGGTTGAATCTGTAAATGTATTTGACCACATACATTTTAGATGTACACTGTATGTGCATAGATTCTTGAGTTTGACTTGTAGATGGAAAACAATTATTTATTATTATTATTATTATTGCTTCTGAAATAATGTCTAAAGTTCTAAAGTCTAAAGCTCTCCTCCAATAATTAATGAAGTTAAATAGCCCGGAACATTGATAGAAAAAATATAATTTTATGTCAAAGTTCACCATTCTATCTATGCTTGACTATGTAGGGGTATCTGATGGGGAAATTCACCAAAACTCTCTCTCTCTCTCTCTAATGCACACTAGGGGTGTAAAGGTACACGTATCCGTACCGAACCGTTTCAGTGTGTAACATACGGTACCGAACGGCTGTGTACCGAACGAATACAACGGTATGTTTAACCAATAACGACTGCCCACTGGGGGCTGTTTTTTTCACAATCTAATATAATAATTATTATTATTTTTTTCTTTACAAGTCGATTATTAATTTCAACATAGAATATTTGTTGACAGCCCTACAAGTACAATTAGTTACTGCACACTACATCACCCCTGAGTGGAACATGGAAAGCCAAACTTTCCCCCACTGTACCGAAAACCCGTACCGAACCGTGACTTCAAAACCGAGGTATGTACCGAACCGTGGTTTTTGTGTACCGTTACACCCCTACTAGTTACTATATGTATATCTGTACATATCTCTTACCTACTCTTACTAGTTACGCTGCTGGCCAGTATGACTTACTACCATAGTGTCTTTATACCTGTATCACTGTACATATTAATACTTAATACTACAACTCTGTACATACATCTGATTAGCACTAATACTAATCAGTGGCTCGGGAGGTAGTGCAGTCATCTGGTAATCTGGAGGTTCCCAGTTCGATTCCCCTTCTCCCGGGCAGCGTGTCGAAGTGTCCTTGAGCAAGACACTTAACCCCTAACTTAACCCCATTGCAGTAGTCGAGGGAGGCAAGACGTGTTGATTGGTGGAGGAGTTGGGTGGCTTCATTTGTCAGCAAGGGGCGGATCCTTCTGCCGTTGCTCAGGAGGAACATTCCATGCAGGGCAGGGATACAAACTGGTCAGACTACTGCTTGACCTTACTCATAGAACCCACCTCACCCCTGCCCACTTTGACAACCTAGGATGGCTTAGAGTAGACGACAGAGTACAGCAACTTGCAATGGGCCTGGTCTACAAGATACACTACCGACTAAAGTACCCATGTACATGTCAAAATACTTCCCAAAGGCCAGTGAATACCACGATCACAACACCAGAGGGAGCTCCACAAATCATGTCAAACCCAGATTCGGCTCAAACAAGGGACTAAACACCTTTCGCAATTATGCCACATCAATGTGGAACGCCCTACCCACAGCTGTAAAGAAATGTGAATCACTACCCACTTTCAAAGAGCACCTACGGGAGACTGCAGTTGGAAACTGGCCCCTGTAAATGTCTAAACCCAACCCCCTCCAATGTACAGTAAATGTCCTAACCCAATAATACACAAGACCCTCTTCTTGGGACCAAGTAAGGTTTAGTCGATATTCCAATGTACAGTTTTGCTTGTACATGTTCCCCCACCCACCTCCAATGTACAGTCCCCCCCCCCCCCCCACCTACCCAACCTCCTCCAATGTACAGTTTCTACGTCAAATGTATATACTCTCTTTTTTAGACTCTTTTTGTATCACAAACAGTACTGTATTTGTAAATCTGGTATGTCATAAATGTATAGATGTAGCAGTACTGTCTATCTGTATGTTGTGTATGTCATATATGTTATGATAAATTTAAAATGGGGGACCCTGATGTAAACAAGACGAAAGTCTTTCTCTGGTCTGCATCCCCTTAACAATTATGTGTATTGAGCTGTACTGTATTGTACCCATTCTGCAATCTGTTAATAAAGTTTTCAATCAATCAATCAATCAATCAATCATACATGGCACACTGAGGCCTACAACAAACTGACCGGATCTTCCTTTATTCATTATGTTGATTGTACTGTAGCACTATTTTACTCTGTCCATTCTATTGCATAATTTTACTATCTATTCTATTCTACTATTCTATTATTGCACTGTATTATTTTACTCTGTCTATTGCTTTTTATTACAGCTTCAAAACTGTCGGGTATTAAACTGTGTGGGTATCAAACAAGAGACTGTCAGGCTTTAAAACTGTGTAGGAACCAGGCCTAGAACTGCACCCTGAGAGGGAACTGCACTCTGAGAGGGAACTGCACCCTGAGAGAGGGAACTGCACCCTGAGAGAGGGAACTGCACCCTGAGAGGGAACTGCACTCCGAGAGAGGGAACTGCACTCTGAGAGGGAACTGCACCCTGAGAGGGAACTGCACTCTGAGAGGGAACTGCACCCTGAGAGGGAACTGCACTCTGAGAGGGAACTGCACTCTGAGAGGGAGGTTCGAAGGGTCAAAGTGGGTATAAGACGGGAGGGAAGACTGTCAAGTTTTAAACTGTGGATACCAAACAGAGAAGGTAAAGACGACTTTGAACTGTTCAACAGTAATCCAGAACTATTTTATTGCACTGTAAAAAAAATTAAATAATTTGCATGGAATAGCGCACAAACTAAAGTATGTAGAAATTAACTGGTTAGTCAGTCTTGGACTATAAACAATGCCTGTCAAATGAGCCTTGTCTCCATAGCTATAATACAGAACACACAATGGGTCCGCAAACATCGCTAAAATGGTCAATAACGCTGGCGCCATTGAGTAAAGATGGGAAAAGAGCGTGGCGGTCATGAGTTAACAGGGACGGGGTTGAATGTGAACTAGATGAGGGAGGGAGGGACGTGAGTTTGTTTCTTCTCTGGTGTGAATCCTCATGTGTGTCTTTATATATGCCTTCCGAGTAAATCCTTTCCCACAAACTTCACGACTAAATGTTTTCCCCCAGAGTATGAGTTCTGATATGTACTTTTAAGTCACGTTTTGCACCAAATATTTGATCACAGTGTGCAACTATAGGGCTTTTCCCCCGTATGGCTTCTCATGTGTCTATTCAGGTCTCCCTGTCTAGTATATCTTTTAGGACACAGTGTGCAACTATAGGGCTTTTCCCCGGTATGGCTTCTCATGTGACTATTCAGGTCTCCCTGTGTAATAAATCTTTTAGGACACAGTGTGCAACTATAGGGCTTTTCCCCAGTATGGCGTCTTATATGTTCTTTTAGGTCAGATTTTCCACTAAATCTTTTAGGACACAGTGTGCAACTATAGGGCTTTTCCCCAGTGTGGCTTCTCATATGTGCTTCCAAGAGTGTAATGGCAGTACATTTCTTGCCACAAACAGTACATGTCATGTGAATTTGAAAGTGAAGTTTTAAGCTCTCTGTGGGTTCTAAATGTTTTCCACACCAACCACAGTCACTAAGATGGACTTTAAGATGGCGCATTAAAGCTTTCCTATTAGGAAAACATTTCCCACACACTTTACAGCTCCAGGTCTCACATGGTATTTGGTTTGATAATTTCACCTCATGGGATGAAACCACAGAGCTCTTCAACTGGTTGCTGTTAGACAAACTCTGTCCTTTGTTTTTCTGTGTCTTCTTTGATGTCAGTGAGTTTAAACCAGGATGAGGTTCACTAGTCTCCAGCCAATCATCACTGTCATCAGTATCAGTTCCAGAACAGTGTGAAGAGAGGAGCTGGCCATCTGTAGTTGGTTCTAAATCACCAGCTGGATCTAAGTTACTGACTGGTTCTGATAATCCACAGTCCTCTCCATCAGGTTCTGTTTTCATCTGTTCTGTTGAGGTGCTGGCTAGAGGCTCTGTCTCTCTGTTTTCCTCAGTCTGGGTTTGGTTAAACCATGAGGACTGAGGTTTCTCTTCATCATCTTCACTCTTCACAGGGACAGGGTTGAAAGTGAACTTGATATCAGCCTCCTCCAGACCTTGAAGTTGCTCTCCCTCCTGACTGGTCCAGAGTTTCTCCTGTTCCTCTTTAATCTGTAGGAGCTCTGGGTCCTGGGTTTGGTTAAACCATGAGGACTGAGGTTTCTCTTCATCATGTTCACTCTTCACAGGGACAGGGTTGAAAGTGAACTTGATATCAGCCTCCTCCAGACCTTGAAGCTGCTCTCCCTCCTGACTGGTCCAGAGTTCCTCCTGTTCCTCTTTAATCTGTAGGAGCTCTGGGTCCTGGGTTTGGTTAAACCATGAGGACTGAGGTTTCTCTTCATCATGTTCACTCTTCACAGGGACAGGGTTGAAAGTGAACTTGATGATATCAGCCTCCTCCAGACCTTGAAGCTGCTCTCCCTCCTGACTGGTCCAGAGTTCCTCCTGTTCCTCTTTAATCTGTAGGAGCTCTGGGTCCTGGGTTTGGTTAAACCATGAGGACTGAGGTTTCTCTTCATCATCTTCACTCTTCACAGGGACAGGGTTGAATGTGAACTTGATATCAGCCTCCTCCAGACCTTGAAGCTGCTCTCCCTCCTGACTGGTCCAGAGTTCCTCCTGTTCCTCTTTCATCTGTAGGAGCTCTGGCTGCTCCTGGCTCAGACTGGGCTCCTCTCTTGCTGTTCAGGGGGAACCTCCTCTTCACAGACAGAGAGCTGTGGGGGGTCTGGAGGGAGGCAGAATAATGACATGAATAGTTGTAATTGCTGTCACCATTGGAAAGCCACCCATTTTAAGAATTCACACATGTTCTTCCTGTGCCCCAGGACAGTTCAGTCAGTATGTTCTTCCTGTGCCCCAGGACAGTTCAGTCAGTATGTTCTTCCTGTGCCCCAGGACAGTTCAGTCAGTATGTTCTTCCTGTGCCCCAGGACAGTTCAGTCAGTATGTTCTTCCTGTGCCCCAGGACAGTTCAGTCAGTATGTTCTTCCTGTGCCCCAGGACAGTTCAGTCAGTATGATGGTGAAAAAACTAGGTAGTTCACTATGTCGGCCGATGATTAAAATGACATAAATGACGCAACATACAGATATATATCATGACATTTCTGACATACAGGTATACAGTACTGTTACATTTGTGACATACAAGATATGCAAATATACAGTAGTTAAACAGAGATCTTAGCAGAAAATATATACATACGAGGGGGAGGAAACTGTACATTAGGAGGGATTGGGTGGATGGGTGGGAGGGGACATGTGTATTGTGAATTGTGTATTGTGAAAGCCAAGGTAGGTAATTCAATAACGTTACTAGATCAACTGATCTTTACATTCGATTTTTTTTTCAAATAGTCTACTAGTACAAATGTTTGGATCAAAATGCTGATCGGTACTTTGGTAGTTCATTCAGGCGGGAGAGTAGAGGAGAGGGGGTGTTTGCCTCCTTTCCTCAGACAATTCTTTGCACTCTTCTCCCTGATTTGTAATAGATTTTGGCAATCTGAAGTATACTCTAAATGCTTTTCCCGGTCCGACCGATTAGTACAGCCAAAAACACAACAATAATTGACCCTTTTGAGCAACAATGACCAGACAATGTACAGCCCCCCACCCACCCCACCTACCCAACCTCCTCCAATGTACAGTTTCTACGTCAAATGTATATACACTCTTTTTCTGGACACTTTTTGTATCACAAACAGTACTGTATTTGCATATCTGGTATGTCATAAATGTATAGATGTAGCAGTACTGTCTATCTGTATGTCGTGTGTGTCATATATGTTATGATGAATAAAAAATGGGGGACCCTGATGTAAACAAGACGAAAGTCTTTCTCTGGTCTGCATCCCCTTAACAATTGTATGTATTGAGCTGTACTGTACTGTACCCATTCTGCAATCGGTTAATAAACTTTTCAATCAATCAATCAATCAATCAGAACAGTTGCGAGTTCGGTTGCGTTGTAAACATTCAGTATCTCCAAAATGGTCGACTTCCGGTTTGTTGATGCGCCGTGAAAACGCTTGTGTGCTACAACACAGTACATAAGCTACAGTCTAGACAGCGTGATTACGAAACCAAGCCGCATTTCTCAGAGACGCTCTCTGATTGGCCGACGCCTGTTTCTACACTGGTTAAGCTTAGGCACTCTTCGAAGTTGGTTAAGGTTGAATGAATGAATGAATGAATGAAAACTTTATTAACAGATTGCAGAATGGGTACAGTACAGTACAGCTCAATACATACAATTGTTAAGGGGATGCAGACCAGAGAAAGACTTTCGTCTTGTTTACATCAGGGTCCCCCATTTTCAATTCATCGTAACATATATGACATACATGACATACAGATAGACAGTACTGCTCCATCTATACATTTATCATACCAGATTTGCAATTACAGTACTGTTTGTGATACAAAAAGAGTCCAGAAAGAAAAGAGTATATACATTAGGCGTGGAAACTGTACATTGGATTGGGTAGGTGGGGGTGGGGGGGGACTGTACATTGGAGGTGGTTGGGTGGGTGGGGGGGGGGGGGGGGGGTTGGTTAGGAGTGGGGGGGGGGGGGGGGGGTTCGTTAGGAGTGGGGGGGGGGGGGGGGGGGGGTGGGGTAGGGTGGGGGGGGGGGGGGGGGTTGGGTAGGAGGGGTGGGTGGGGGACACTGTACAACTGTACAAACAACACTGTACATTGGATTATTGACAAGACCATACTTGGTAATTTACTGTACATTGGAGGGGGTTGTGTTCGGACATTTACAGGGGCCAGTTTCGGGTTGCAGTCTCCCTTAGGTGTTTTTTGAGAGTGTTTTTGAAAGTGGGTAGTGATTCACATTCCTTTACAGCTTTGGGTAGGGCGTTCCACATTGATGTGGCATAATTGCGAAACGTGTTTAGTCCCTTGTTTGAGCCGAATCTGGGTTTAACATGATTTGTGGAGCTCCCTCTGGTGTTGTGATCGTGGTATTCACTGACCTTTGGGAAGTATTTTGTCATGTACATGGGTACCTTGGTCGTGTAGTGTATCTTGTAGACCAGGCCCATTGCAAGTTGCTGTACTCTGTCGTCTACTCTAAGCCATCCTAGGTTGTCAAAGTGGGCAGGGGTGAGGTGGGTTCTAGGAGTAAGGTCAAGCAGTAGTCTGACCAGTTTGTTTTGAGATGTTTGTAATTTTGTTTTTAGCGCCTTTGAGGTGCTTTGGTACCATGAGGTGCAAGCATAGTCGTAGTACCCTTGAATGAGTGCTCCTGCTAGAGTCTTCAGGGTATTCTTGTTTACCAGTGAGGAGATCCGGTACAAGAATCGAGTTCGTTGGTTGACTTTTTTATTACATTGGATGCCATTTTGTCACAGGAAAGATTTGCCTCTAGGATGGAACCCAGGTAGGTAATATCTTCTTTCCTTGTGACAATATTGTCACCCACTGTAACTGAGAAGCCGTCGGTCTTGCTGAGTTTGTTATTTGAACCGAAGAGAATGGACTCTGTTTTGCCCATGTGTAATGATAGTTTGTTATCAGCGAGCCATATGCAGATTTTGCCTAGTTCTGAGCTGAGGGTTTTTTCAACCTGTAACTTGTTCTTGTCAGAGACCAGCAGGGCTGAGTCGTCCGCAAACAGGAACAAGTTGCAGTCACAAGCTGACGACATGTCATTTGCATAAATTAGGAACAGTAGCGGACCTAGTATGCTTCCTTGTGGAACACCACAGTTTACTGTGAGGGGGGGGGGATAGGGTACCGTTTACCTCCACCATCTGCTCTCTCCCCTCCAGGTAGGATTGCATCCAGCTCACTGATAGACTATCAAAACCAATTGCTTTTAGCTTGTCAATCAGAATGGTGTGATTGACAGTGTCGAAGGCCTTTTGTAGGTCCAGCATGACCATGCCGCAGTATTTGCCCGCGTCCACCTCTTGTTTGATGTGGTCGTTTAAATAGAGAAGGCATGTGTCAGTGGAGTGGGATGTTCTGAAGCCAGATTGGAATTCGTAGATTAGATTTTTTTCCGCAAGGTATTTTTCGACCTGTTCGTATACAATTTTTTCCATGACTTTCGAGATGGAGGTAAGGATAGAAACAGGGCGGTAGTTGCCTGGGTCTAATTTACTGCCTTTTTTGTGCAGAGGGGTCACTCTCGCAATTTTGAAGTCCTTGGGGACGTGTCCCTGTTTTATGGAGAGGTTTATTATGTGTGTGATGACTGGGGTGATGGCGGCTGCTGAGTCTCTGAGGAATTTGGAGGGGATGTTGTCATGGCCAGTGGCCTTGTTGGGTTGGAGGGCGCTCAGTTTTTTGAGTACCTCATCTGTTGTTACCATTTCCAGTTTGAAGTCGTCTTTGTGGACCCCTAGGTTCTTGTAGTAGAGTTTGTTAGAGTTTGTCTTAGAGCGTGACGGCAAGTTCTTTCGACGGTTAAGCTTAGGCACTCTTTCGAAGTTGGTTAAGGTTAGAGTTTGTCTTAGAGCATGGCGATAGAACGCCAGGTAGTTTGCAGGCTGTTTGGCGTGGAAATGGGCAAAGACACAGCTCGTCACGGATTGGGCAAACGCGTCAGTGGCCAATCAGAGAGCGTCAGTCAGTGCCAATCAGAGAGCGTCTCCGAGAAATGCGGCTTGGTTTCGTAATCACGCGTCTAGACATGTGTATGGCTGCCTCTGAGCTTTATACAATTAAACTCTTACACTAAACCAAAATAAAATCAAAACATTACTTAAAACAGAAATGGTAAACTAGCGCCACATGCTGAACAGAGCAGGAAATGCCACAGTGCATAGAGTTAGCAGGTAAATTAATTTACATTGATAAACATACAATATGCATGGAGGCACATACCTGCAGAAGACACATAAAACAACACCGCTGGAGTCTTCTGGTCGCTGCACATCTTGCAGACCTACATGTACAAAATTAAACAATGCATTAGTTTCTTCACCATAATAACTCATACCTACATGTACTAAATTAAACAATGCATTAGTTTGTTCACCATAATAACTCATAACTACATGTACAAAATTAAACACTTCATTAGTTTCTTCACCAGAATAACTCATACCTACATGTACAAAATTAAACAAGTCATTCGTTTCTTCACCATAATAACTCATACCTACATGTACAAAATTAAACAATGCATTAGTTTCTTCACCATAATAACTCATACCTACATGTACTAAATTAAACAATGCATTAGTTTCTTCACCATAATAACTCATACCTACATGTACTAAATTAAACACTTCATTAGTTTTCTCACCAGAATAACTCATACCTACATGTACTAAATTAAACACTTCATTAGTTTCTTCACCATAATAACTCATACCTACATGTACTAAATTAAACAATTCGTTCGTTTTTTTCACCAGAATAATAATAACTCAGAGAACAGAGATAATGGAATCTGCATGGAATGGCCGCAGGAATCATTGCGACATTAACCTACCTATAAAACTAGAACTAGTGGTCAAATGAGCACAAATGTCATAAAACCATGTAATAAAACGAACGTTAAAGATGAGTTAGATTTAGCAGAAACGAGTGAAATAAGTAAGGAGCTATACTTCAAACGGAAGCACCTCCCCTCAGCAGAGAGCGACGCCAGACACGCGTAGCGCGATATGCAATGAGGTGGTGCGACAGGATCTCACTGCCACCTAGTGGTAGCTGTTGTTACTGTATGTACTGTGTGGCTTGATTGAATTGATTGATTGAAAACTTTATTCACAGATTGCAGAATGGGTACAATACAGTACAGCTCAATACACACAATTGTTAAGGGGATGCAGACCAGAGCACCGGAACACTGTACAACTGTACAAACAAAACTGTACATTGGAATATTGACAAAACCATACTTGGTAATTTACTGTACATTGGAGGGGGTTGGGTTAGGACATTTACAGGGGCCAGTTTCGAATGGCAGTCTCCCGTAGGTGTTCTTTGAGAGTGGTTTTGAAAGTGGGTAGTGAATCACATTCCTTTACCGCTTTGGGTAGGGCGTTCCACATTGATGTGGCATAATTGCGAAACGTGTTTAGTCCCTTGTTTGAGCCGAATCTGGGTTTAACATGATTTGTGGAGCTCCCTCTGGTGTTGTGATCGTGGTATTCACTGATCTTTGGGAAGTATTTTGACATGTACATGGGTACCTTGGTCGTGTAGTGTATCTTGTAGACCAGGACCAGGCAAGTTGCTGTACTCTGTCGTCTACTCTAAGCCATCCTAGGTTGTCAAAGTGGGCAGGGGTGAGGTGGGTTCTAGGAGTAAGGTCAAGTAGTAGTCTGACCAGTTTGTTTTGAGATGTTTATAATTTAGTTTTTAGCGCCTTTGAGGTGCTTTGGTACCATGAGGTGCAAGCATTGTCGTAGTACCCTTGAATGAGTGCTCCTGCCAGAGTCTTCAGGGTATTCTTGTTTACCAGAGAGGAGATCCGGTACAAGAATCGAGTTTGTTGGTTGACTTTTTTTATTACATTGGATGCCATTTTGTCACAGGAAAGATTAGCCTCTAGGATGGAACCCAGGTAGGTAATTTCATCTTTCCTTGTTACTGTATGTACTGTGTGGATTGATTGAACACTTTATTAAATGGGCCTGGTCTACAAGATACACTACACCACTAAGGTACCCATGTACATATCGAAATACCCAAAGGTCAGTGAATACCACGCCCACAACACCAGAGGGAGCTCCACAAATCATGTTCAACCCAGATTCGGCTCAAACAAGGGACTAAACACGTTTCGCAATTATGCCACAACAATGTGGAACGCCCTACCCACAGCCGTAAAGTAATGTGAATCACTACCCTCCTTCAAAACCGCCCTCAAAGAGCACCTACGGGAGACTGCAATTAGAAACTGAATCACTACCCTCCTTCAAAACAAATAGCGATTTTGATCAGCCAGCCCGTAATCGCATCTGCTCTCAGTGGATGCATTCGAGTGAAATACATTTTTTGAACGATGGCACCACGGGTGTGAGGGTTCAAGCTCGGCGATGCTTTCAGCCCGTTCTGTCTCACAAAGGTCACTGGGCTTTTTCTATAGTGGTGGAGCGGTTCTCCAGACGGCCCGAGGGGAGGGCAGAGGAGAGGTCAACGAGGGCACATTAACCCACTAATGAAACGTAGCCATAAACTACATCGTAGCAGGAGATCCACTAATCCCCCCTGACCTTTCTCCGCAGTGCAAGAATGAGCGTACATACGGTCTACGGTGTAGATGAAAGGCGCAAGCACGTCCCCCGTGGAAATGTATCATGATTAATTCCATATTGGGTCTGCTGCGGCATTTTAACCCCGGCTGGGTCAAAGTTAAATTAAATATTGCCAATATGCAGTCTCTTCCACACATGCAGGCTATTAATCCCCTGTTAGCAAATAAGCACACGTCAGGGCCGGACCTAGTACATTTGGGGCCCTAGGCAAGCTACACCCTTGGAGCCCCCCCCCCCCCCCCCCCCCCCCCCCTATGCGCCTATAGGAGCTATAGGAAGCTCCGCCCCTGCCTGTAGCACTTTTGTCTACTGACACATGCGTCTACTAAAACATGCAAAAAGTGCATTTACAAAGTTTATAATCGAATGACACATTCACGTTCACAATATTAAGAGTAACATTGCATAATACTATATTTGCATTGTCTACAAACTCGGATACATAACCATAACCAGGAAAATAATATGTACCTCTCAGGTACCATAACTAACCCAATAATACACAAGACCCTCTTCTTGGGACCAAGTAAGGTTTTGTCGATAATCCAATGTACAGTTACCCCCTTTCTCTGGTCTGCATCCCCTTAACAATTGTGTGTATTGAGCTGTACTGTATTGTACCCATTCTGCAATCTGTTAATAACATTTTCAATCAATCAATCAATCAATCAATCAATCAATCAATAAATAGCACAAGTGAAGGTACAGGTATTAACACTTCAGTTTGAATAAACAAAACACACCTTGAATGTAAACAAAACATGCAGTTATTTATGTATCAGGATTTTAAACATAAAATGTTTATAATTTCATGTTACTTAGATAGATAGTAGCCTAACCGTAAATTATTAGATTTGACTCAGAAATAAATATAGAATGGTTTACGTTATGATGAATGACCCTTCCATTTATATAGCGCTTTTCTAGACACTCAAAGTGCTTTACAATGTAGGGTGGAAATTGCCTCCTTCACCACCAATGAGTATAGCACCCAACCTTGGGCTACGCAGGTTCAATGGCTGCCATACACTGGCACCAGGCACACATCACACTACACAATGGCTGAACGGCTCAGGAGACATATATCAGCCACTTAAGGGGAAGGGATGATTAGGTGGGCCTTGATGTCAGAGACCTGATTGGTCATTTGGCCAGGAACGTCGGGGAACCCCCTACTCTTTGCGAGTGGGTCCTTTAACAACCAAATTCAGTCACACCTGAAAGACGGCACTCGCAGCTGTACAGTGTCCCTATCACCATAACAGGGGCATTGTTACTGACCAGTCCAGAGGACAGAGTGCTCCCTGCTGGACATCACTTTCCAACAGCGGCCTTGACCACAGGGCCATCATGAGTCCAGAGCTCTACCCATGTGGCCACGCTGCCGGACAGTAATATGATGGTTATAACACTACTCCTGTATCTTTACACCCGCACAGCGTCAAGTGCTGGAGGGCGTATTGCAGCCACTCCTGTGGTCCTGTGTCCGTCTATCCTGCCTGCACCAGCCATAACATCTACAGTTCTGATCCGATTTGGATGAAACATTGCACACAGGCAAACAGCAGGTCAAGGACCACAACTACTTTTCAGATCGGTCAATGACAAGTATTTTATTTGAATACATCACTGCCCAGTGAAATCAATGGTGATGGTGAACATAAACTAGGGATGTTCGATATTGGCTTTTTTACCGATATCCGATATACCGATATTGTCCAACTCTTAATTTCCGATACCGATATATGGGGGGTTCCCCCACCCCCCCAAAAATGGAATAATTTCAGGTCATTAACATTATATATCTCTTGTCGTGGTATATAGCTGATGTCAACAGATGGTAGGGTGTATATAGCTGATGTCAACAGATGGTAGGGTGTATATAGCTGATGTCAACAGATGGTAGGGTGTATATAGCTGATGTCAACAGATGGTAGGGTGTATATAGCTGATGTCAACAGATGGTAGGGTGTATATAGCTGATGTCAACAGATGGTAGGGTGTATATAGCTGATGTCAACAGATGGTAGGGTGTATATAGCTGATGACAACAGATGGTAGGGTGTATATAGCTGATGTCAACATATGGTAGGGTGTTGAATGCACAATCCATAAAATCTATATGCACGTTTACATAATACAATACGTTTTATTATACACAAACCTATCTAACGTTGTTGTGAAAAACACTATTTGAATAACCGTGAAAGTATTTACTTATTACTAAAACTACCTCACACAATGTATAGATATAAATAAAAGCGTTAACAATGTCGCTAGTGTATCTATAGATAGAGGAAGACTCTCTAAAGATTGCATAGCGATAGATTATTGCTGCTCCCAAAAATAGAACAGGGAATGAATAGAGTGAACACTGAACAGGCTCATTCTATCCAGAGATATTATGTGAAATGACTGCACATGCCTGAGTGGTAATGAAGTGTAAGAGGCCCCTGAAGGCCGTCCCTACATGCTTCTCAGCAGGGGGGTTTGGGGAGACCCCAGGGGTCCTTCAGGGGGTTCCTGTGGATCCTTAGAAAAATTGGGAATAATTTAATTTCATTAATTTAATTGACTAGAGTTAGAGAGAATGAGAGAGCAAGAGTGACTATTCTGATCCTCCACTGTTATCTCCGCCACCTGCACTATACTGTACCAATTCAATTCTGGACTAAATCGTATCCAACAACAGACGTGTCCAAGCTCAACACCAAGTGACCACCGTACTGGTAGCTAACAGCTTGCTAGCAGACATACTCGATTAAACAGCTTGTAATTTAGCATAATTTCTCATTAGGGAAGTGGGGAAAAAACATGGCATTCTGCTGTGAAGTGCCAGGATGCAGGGACATGAGAAAAGAGGAGGGTTTCGGTTTCCAGACTGAGAGGGAGGACGTTGTGAACACTGCAAACAGAGATGCTCAAGTCGTTCTGTGCAAATCTGGAGTGTAGTCTGGTCTTTGTGTGAGGTTTGGTTCTTTCCCCACCACAGGCTTCTTAAAGTACTGTGATGATTGGTCCGCTGCTTACCCACTCGCTCTGTTCCTTTAAGGCATTTTCGGTTAATTAATTGCATTCTCCTCTCCACACGCTTCTTCCCGTAGATGCCGTTTGATTGGTGCTCCCCCAACCACACGCTTCTGGAGCAATGGTCAATCTCATCCCGCAGCTGTCACAGCTTGTCATTAAGCACCCCTTTGCTATATATACCCTGATTCCCCATGTATTGATGTTGGATCGTTCTGAAATATTCTCTGCATTTGCCGATTCCTTCCGTCGCTGCTTTCTTTGTGCTTTGCCTCCCAGGACTCTCGAGGAGTATTCCGTCTGGAGAACCCGCTTCCCCGTTACGAGGCGCTTTCCCTGTTTGATCCGCTCGCTTCACGCACAGCGCTCTGGTGAGTTTTTGCAAGACAGTCTTTGGACTCAATCATTTTTCGTGTGTGTAAAAGCACTGAAGAGATCCTGTTTTTCGTTCTGACTGTCTCTCACCCCTTTTGCCTGTTTTGGATATTCACCTTGGATTTATTATTGTTTGGACATTGCTCACTGTGTGTCTCACACCGAAGATTCTGTCACTTGGATATATTGTTTTGGACATTGCTCACTGGTGTTTCACACCGAAGATTTCTGTCACTTGGATTAGTCTGTTGGACAAGTCACTTCACCTGTCACCTGTCAGTTTCCATTGTGCACTGAGCTAACCCGCTCTCTCTCTCTCCCTGTCCGCTACCACCCCGGAGTACAAGCTGGGAGGAATTCTGCAGAGCGGCTCTGACGTCACGGACAGATTCCTCAAACATACCCCCCGGGAGAGGCTGCAGAGCAGCAAGCATTCCTGACATTCTTGTTTCTCAGTTTGTACTGTTCTCCACCAAGTTCTCTCTGTTTACTCTGTAAATAAACAATAAATAAACTCTGAAACTACTCTCTCTGTGCCGTTTGCGTTTGGGGTCGGTGTCAAACCATAACATTACGATCCAACCATGACGACCCCAGCCGACACAGAGAGAGTCAGCACAGCATTGGTAGTCCAGCTAGAGACAACCAAGGAACACAGCCTACAGCTAGATGCGGCTGCGGCTGCTGTACAGGAACTCCGAGAGCAGGTCCTGCTTATTCAGGGGTCCCTGGGGGCTCTGGCTAGCCAGCAGTCTAGTCTTCTCCTCCACTTACAAGCACTGAGTGAAACCATTAACACCTTGCTTGCAACCCTACTTCCTTCAGGAGCCTCGGCCGGAGCATCACCCGCAGCCCTGGCAGGCCCCGCGCTTCCCGATCCCGCACCTCGGGAGCCCCGTCTCTCCGAACCACGGCTGTTCGACGGCGACTTCGAGGATTGTGCCACATTCATCATGCAATGTGAGTTGGTTTTTCGTCATCAACCCAGTCGTTTCACTTCAAGAGGAGCCCAAGTGGCCTATATGACTAACTTGCTCTCAGGCCGGGCAGCCCAGTGGGTCACTTCCTCCTGGGCAATGGAGGCAGACTTCTGTTTCTCCTACCCAGACTTCGTGGCTGAGCTCCGCAGGGTGTTCCACCATCCAGCCCGTGGTCTGGACCCTGGAGCCCGGTTGGGTACCTTCCGGCAGGGCAGCAGCGGGGTTACCGACTACGTGCTGGAGTTCAGACTGGCGGCTACGGAGAGCGGTTGGAACGACCAAGCACTTCGTCTTACCTTCATGAGGGGGCTCAACGACGCAGTCAGGGACCAGCTCGCGACCCGTGAGGAACCTGAGTCCCTCGAGGACCTGTTCAGCCTCGCCATTCGCATCGACGGACGCCTCCAGGAGAGAAGACGTGAGAGAACCCGACGGGGACCCCCAGACGTACCCCCCGAGGACCACGACCTCGAGGAGGTTTTCAGTACCCCAGACGTACCCCCCGAGGACCACGACCTCGAGGAGGTTTTCAGTACCCCAGACGTACCCCCCGAGTACCACGACCTCGAGGAGGTTTTCAGTGAGTCCAGGGCTCAGGTCTTTCCGCCTCGCCAGCCTTACGACTGTGCCATCGACCTCCGCTCAGGGGCTCCCTTTCCCGGCGGCCGCCTCTACAGTGCTGACCGTCCTGCCCCCTCCGTGACTGGTGGGTTTGTTCCCTCCCGAGCCGTGACCGAGGAGGAACCCATGCAGCTGGGACGCAACCGCCTTAGCCCGGCCGAACGGGAGTCCAGGCTCTTCTCCGGCCGTTGCCTCTACTGTGGCCGGGATGGACACCGTGTCTCCAATTGCCGTGCCCGGCCAAGAGGACCAGGCTCGCCGGGACCCCGGGAGATCCTGGTGAGCCGTCTTTCCTGTTCCCCCACCTGTGCACCACCCAACCGTCTGGCGGACGTCACCCTAGCCTGGGCGGACCAGCGGGCGACGGTGGGTGCACTCATGGACTCTGGTGCTGATGGGAGTTTCATGGACGTTGGGTTTGCCACCCGGGCCAACATTCCACTTGAGGACCTCGAGAGGCCCTTGGAGGTCTTCGCGCTGGATCATCGCCGCCTGGCTGACGTCACTCAACGCACCTGTCCAGTCCTTCTCACCGTTGCTGGTAACCACGTTGAGAGGCTCCAGTTTTTCGTCATCAGCTCTCCTCTTGTCCCTGTGGTCCTGGGCAGGCCCTGGCTCGCGCTGCACGAGCCCCACATCGCCTGGTCCTCCGGTACCATCAAGGGGTGGAGCTCCTCCTGTCGTGCCCAGTGTCTTCAGGTGCCGTCAAGCCCCCTCACCGGGTCCCAGTCCCCGTCTCCGGCCTCCCTCGCCGGTCCTCTGTCCCCGTGCCCGGCCTCCGCTGTCGGGCCCCAGTCCCCGTCTCCGGCCTCCCTCGCCGGTTCTCTGTCCCTGTGCCCGGCCTCCGCTAACGGGCCCCAGTCCCCGGGCCCGGCCTCCGCTGTCGGGCCCCAGTCCCCGTGCCCGGCCTCCGCTGTCGGGTCCCAGTCCCCGTCTCCGGCCTCCCTCGCCGGTCCTCTGTCCACGTCTCCGGTCCCCCTCTCCGGGCCTCTGTCTTGGTCCCCTTCTCCAGTGCCCCTGATCGCCGGCTTCCTTCGGTCCCGTCCGGGCAGGCCGGGGCCGAGTGGGTCGCCGGGTGGCTCCCGTGGAGGGGGGAGTACTGTGAGGTTTGGTTCTTTCCCCACCACGGGCTTCTTAAAGTACTGTGATGATTGGTCCGCTGCTCACCCACTCGCTCTGTTCCTTTAAGGCATTTTCGGTTAATTAATTGCATTCTCCTCTCCACACGCTTCTTCCCGTAGATGCCGTTTGATTGGTGCTCCCCCAACCACATGCTTCTGGAGCAATGGTCAATCTCATCCCGCAGCTGTCACAGCTTGTCATTAAGCACCCCTTTGCTATATATACCCTGATTCCCCATTTATTGATGTTGGATCGTTCTGAAATATTCTCTGCATTTGCCGATTCCTTCCGTCGCTGCTTTCTTTGTGCTTTGCCTCCCAGGACTCTCGAGGAGTATTCCGTCTGGAGAACCCGCTTCCCCGTTACGAGGCGCTTTCCCTGTTTGATCCGCTCGCTTCACGCACAGCGCTCTGGTGAGTTTTTGCAAGACAGTCTTTGGACTCAATCATTTTTCGTGTGTAAAAGCACTGAAGAGATCCTGTTTTTCGTTCTGACTGTCTCTCACCCCTTTTGCCTGTTTTGGATATTCACCTTGGATTTATTATTGTTTGGACATTGCTCACTGTGTGTCTCACACCGAAGATTCTGTCACTTGGATATATTGTTTTGGACATTGCTCACTGGTGTTTCACACCGAAGATTTCTGTCACTTGGATTAGTCTGTTGGACAAGTCACTTCACCTGTCACCTGTCAGTTTCCATTGTGCACTGAGCTAACCCGCTCTCTCTCTCTCCCTGTCCGCTACCACCCCGGAGTACAAGCTGGGAGGAATTCTGCAGAGCGGCTCTGACGTCACGGACAGATTCCTCAAACATACCCCCCGGGAGAGGCTGCAGAGCAGCAAGCATTCCTGACATTCTTGTTTCTCAGTTTGTACTGTTCTCCACCAAGTTCTCTCTGTTTACTCTGTAAATAAACAAGCCCTAGATTTTGGCTAACTCTGAAACTACTCTCTCTGTGCCGTTTGCGTTTGGGGTCGGTGTCAAACCATAACACTTTGAGCTATAGTCTGACTGTAGTCTGGTCTTTGAGCTACAGTCTGACTGTAGTCTGGTCTTTGGGCTACAGTCTGACTGTAGTCTGGTCTTTGAGCTACAGTCTGAGTGTAGTCTGGTCTTTGAGCTACAGTCAGAGTGTAGTCCGGTCTCTGAGCTACAGTCTGAGTGTAGTCTGGTCTTTGAGCTACAGCCTGAGTGTAGTCTGGTCTTTGAGCTACAGTCTGAGTGTAGTCTGGTCTTTGAGCTACAGTCTGAGTGTAGTCTGGTCTTTGAGCTACAGTCTGAGTGTAGTCTGGCCTTTGAACTAGAGTCTGAATCTAGTCTTTGAACTAGAGTCCAAATTAAGTCTGAAGTCTTTGACCTAGAATCCAAATAATCAAGTCTGAAGTATTTTAACTAGAGTGTAGAGTCCAAATCAAGTCTCAAGTATTTGAACTAGAGTCAGAATCAAGTCTTGTCTTTGAGCCAGAGTCCAAGTATTGTCTTTGAGCCAGAGTCCAAGTCTTGTCTTTGAGCTAGAGTCCAGTCTTGTCTTTGAGCCAGAGTCCAAGTCTTGTCTTTGAGCTAGAGTCCAGTCTTGTCTTTGAGCTAGAGTCCAAGTCTTGTCTTTGAGCCAGAGTCCAAGTCTTGTCTTTGAGCCAGAGTCCAAGTCTTGTCTTTGAGCCAGAGTCCAAGTCTTGTCTTTGAGCCAGAGTCCAAGTCTTGTCTTTGAGCTAGAGTCCAGTCTTGTCTTTGAGCTAGAGTCCAAGTCTTGTCTTTGAGCTAGAGTCCAGTCTTGTCTTTGAGCCAGAGTCCAAGTCTTGTCTTTGAGCCAGAGTCCAAGTCTTGTCTTTGAGCCAGAGTCCAAGTCTTGTCTTTGAGCTAGAGTCCAAGTGTAGTTGAAAAGTGTATGGACTGAGGTCATGCATGAGTGTTTCAGGCAGTTGACTTAATGTTCCGCCATCGATTAAAAACACACTTCTTCAATTAATATCTGAAACTACTAACCTTTGTACTGTCCTTTACTAGTTATATGCACTTTGCTACTAAGTAATCTACCGTAGGCTATATTACTACCTACTATGCTAGTCTATACTACTATGCTAAATGCACTCAAGACTGTAGCACTCAAGTTCAACACTGTTTGACGAAACAATCTTACTTACCCTTAGCTGCCAGAGTTGTACCCTTCCTGCTGACTTATTGTACAGAACTTGTAAGTCGTTTTGGATAAAAGCGTCAGCTAAATTACTAAAAGTAAATGTAAATGTGCTGGCCGCTTGCTTCTCCCTGTAGATTTAAGGTGATTTATGCGAGGGGGCGTGACACTTTTGATAACAGTCACTCAAAAGAAATGTCACACACCTCCAGAATTCTGATGTGTGGTTGTGTGTGATTGGATGGCAAGTCAACCTTGCCATGGATATACTTTGGTTTTAGCTGTGCGTAACAAGGTGAACCTGATGCCTTTTACGGTCTGGTGTTTTTAATTTAATTTAGATTTTAGTGTGATTTTTATTTTGCACGTTTTTAGATTTGTTTTGTAAATTGTGGACAGTCCCTTGATTTCCCCCCTGCTAATTGTGTTTTATCTGTCAGAGGTGTGCTGATGACCTGCCCCTGTATATATAAGCCCTCACCACATGGCAACAGCAGAGCAGTTGGATGTTGGTCCAATACATAGGGACTCCTTATTATCTTGTCGTTTGATTTCTGCTGTACTCTTAATGTTTGGTCGATCCCGTGAATCCACTGTCTCATTTTATGGTGTTTTGGGTTGTTTTAAATGGGTTTTAATTACATATGATACTAAAAAGAAATGTAGGTACTTGAGACTCTTGGCATGTCATGGAATTCCTGGTTGCTGTTATTGGTTGCACACTCTTGTCCGGAGTCCTAGAAGAGAACCTCCTCTTTTAAACTGTATAAATCAGAGCTCCCTAAACTATTGGTATGAACCTAGGTTGGCTAGTCATCTGCCTTACTACATTTGTATACATGGACGAGACAAGGACAAGGAGAAGGAATGATCATCACGTCAGAATAATTACCAGCGTTCTAATGCTTTGCATGGTGCCAGTTCTATTGAAGTCTATACTTCTATAAAATATACAAGCTATCTGAGGAAATATACATCAAACGTTAGTTAGTTAGCAATGCAACAAATTGCCAGTTTAAATGACGGGTTATAAACGAGGAGACGGTTGATCCCATTCAACTGAAAGTTTCCACACTTCACGACGTGCTACACAGTGACGCGATGACCTTTCCTTCTTTTTCATAGTTTCCTTGGGACGAGACAGAGCAGATGAGATGAACAAAAAGCAGTCGAGCGCGTGCCTCGCTTTGTTACCATCGAGACGACAGAAACCTTCACCGAAGCATATATAAACGATGAATAAGCGACACTTTAATTCATGTCGAACGACAGTTTATCAATGTTAGGGTAGCGTTTAACTGAGCCCAACGGCAGAACACAGGGAGAGGAGAATGGAGCGGTTTAGGTTTGTTTAATCCGATAGGTACCATGCAGACAGGTTACAGTGAATACAGGAATGTACAAAGGTGCGAGCGCGAGCGTCCGCAGGAGCGTCCAGGCGGGTGGTGTCTCGCCAGACAGCGTAGGCCGGCGGCAGCTGGTCCTGGGCACAGGGAGATTAGAGCAAGGCAGGAAAACAGACAGAGCAGCAATAAAGGTTACGTCCTCGTACCTAGGTAGGTATAGCAACACTCGGACGGTGAGTGGCAGGAACCGCAGGGCTCATATCAGCGCCGGTGATGACCTGACGAGTCTCAGGTGTGCAGATAGGACTTGGCTGACAGCGTGTGGAAACTGTGACAGGAAGATGCCCATATAAGGGGGCGTGGAAGTAGTAGGTGAGAGGGAGGCCTGTGATTGTAACAATCAAGTGTTGAGCGCCCTGGCATAAATAAGTCTCTTTTTCTTGGAATAATAAAGGGATAGATAATTGAATAGCGCTTTACTTGAGGGGTAACACGATGATAATCATGTCGCCTACAAATAAAAACGTTTCTTCCACCAGCTTAACTCATTCAACGCCATAGCCAGCGCCCATCTCTGCTCTCTAGCGCCAGCTTTCCATTGCCTATTTTCACGACATTTCACGATTTTTGCTGATCTATTGTATATTCTATAATATTATAGCTATGGAGAGAATAGTCCGGCTCATTTGACAGACAGTATTTTTTCATGTATATGTTTGCGTGTTATCCCGTGGTGAATATTGTATAGTTTCAGAGTGATCCGGGCTAATTCCTGGAAGCTGAGTTATGGAGCGCTATGTGCATTTTGCGAAAGTCCTTCGCGTTGCTCGCCTGGACACGATACTATTTCCAAATCAAAGGTATATAATAGGCAGGGCTTGACGTTGACACCTGCCCACCTGCCCAGGGCTAGTGAAAATGCTGAGTGGCTAGCAGTGTTGTGCTAGTTACTGAAAAATAGTAACTCAGTTACTTTACTAGTTACTTCATTTCAAAGTAACTTCGTTACTGTACTAGTTACTTACACCCAAAAGTAATGAGTTACTGTGAAAAGTAACTATTTAGTTATTTAAAAAAAAGATAAAAAAAAAAGATTGCTCCCGAGTCCCATGCCCTATAGTACTCAAAATCGGTTGATCAACTTGACAGTTTCCATTCACATCACCGAACTCTGCTAAGCAATGTGGTCTAGATACAAACACAAATCTGACACAAACAAATGTTGTCCCGAGTCATATAATAAGAAGTGCGCCGGTTGAAGGAACAGCCTTGATGTCGCCGGAGCGTTTCATTATAACCATTATAATTCAAGGGTACTACGACTATGCTTGCACCTCATGGTACCAAAGCACCTCAAAGGCGCTTAAAACAAAATTACAAACATCACAAAACAAACTGGTCAGACTACTACTTGACCTGAACCCCAGAACCCACCTCACCCCTGCCCACTTTGACAACCTAGGATGGCTTAGAGTAGACGACAGAGTACAGCAACTTGCAATGGGCCTGGTCTACAAGATACACTATACGACCGGGGTACCCATGTACATGTCAAAATACTTCCCAAAGGTCAGTGAATACCACAACCACTACACCAGAGGAAGCTCAACAAATCATGTAAAACCCAGATTCGGCTCAAACAAGGGACTAAACACGTTTCGCAATTATGCCACAACAATGTGGAACGCCCTACCCAAAGCTAGGGGTAACAGTACTGTATATTTGAATACCGTTTATGTCACAAATGTATCAGTACTAAATACCTATATGTCCCTATGCCATAAATGTCATGTATGTTGTGTATGTCATAAATGTCTATATGAATTGAAAATGGGGGACCCTGATGGAAACAAGACAAACGTCTTTCTCAGGTCTGCATCCCCTTAACAATTGTATGTATTGAGCCGTACTGTATTGTACCCATTCTGCAATCTGTTAAATAAAGTTTTCATTCATTCATTCATTCATTCACCATCTTGCAAGTTGCAACGTTGTTTAAGATATCAATCAAAGCATTGCAACGTTAGAATAGTTAGGATATCAATTGTGCATGAAAGGACTATATTTATATTGTTTGATTAGTATTATGAGATTCCCTGGCAGATTTCGTACAGTCAAAATCCGTTGATCAACTTGAGTTTCAGTGAACACATTGCACTGACTCACCAAAGTCTGCGGTGGTTGAGATGTAGTAACGTTACGTTAGTCCAGTTGACTCCAGCAGCGCCTCAAACATGTTCTTTATCTCGTTTCCATGTTGTATATTAATTATCTCTCCAAGTAGTTGCTAAATGGTTTGTTAGTTTGTTACTGCGTTCTTTTTATGTAGATTCATAGCGAGCGTTTGTTTTGTTTACAATAGAGAGGGTCTATTTCTTTCCGTAGCCGCATTTCTTGCGCACTTCTGATTGGCCAGTAGCCAGACTCGCCTCGTATCATTCTACGCGGGTGGGGATGAGGATAATAATAATAATAATCACTACCGCTCGCTATCAATCTACGCCGTATATAACGCAAATAACGCAGTGACGAACCATTCAGTAACGTAAGTAGCGTTACTGAATTTCAAAAGTAATGCGTTAGAGTACTAGTTGCGGCAAAAAGTAACTTCGTTTCTGTAACGCGTTACTTTGTAACGCGTTAGTCCCAACACTGGTGGCTAGTGACTTTGGAAAACCACTAGCCACAGTGGCTAGTGAGCCAAAAAGTTAACGTCAAGCCCTGCATAGGTGTGTCTGATAGTGTTCACGGCGTTTGGAGCAATAATATATTTGCTAGGTTTAACACAGCCAAGGCATAGGTGTGTCAATGATAATGTTCACAGCGTTTGGAGCAACAATGTAATTGCTAGGTTCAACACAACTCTTCCACATCTACACCCTCCATCTTGTCCCAGTCAGCCGTTGCCCTAACTGGAGCTCCTTTTGCGGCTGAGTCACTGGTCGCAGGCAGTAGTAAACAATGGAGTCAACAGTCAGAAGCACATGTACAGTTGGCGTGTAGCAGTATGATTACAATGATACTGTCCCCAGCAGGGGTTAGTGAAGAAGAAATTACCTATATTTATAACTTTTTGGGTGGGGGCGTGAGTGCTGGATTTTTGGCTAGTGAAAATGCTGAGTGGCTAGTGACTTTGGAAAACCACTAGCCACAGTGGCTAGTGAGCCAAAAAGTTAACGTCAAGCCCTGATAATAGGTATTGTTTCATCATAAAGGCATCAATGGGGGGGGTCGTTTTGCGATGCTCTGATCGTCAGCAACAGCATACGTTTTGAATACTCGTTGCGATCATTGAAATCATTGTATCAAAGTAGGGTTGACGTCATATAGTCCTTACCTTTGCTAGGAGTTGTTATTCCAAAATGAATATTCCAATTGTCTGATCGCGATTTCCAGTATTGATGTCCATCGGGTCCCTGACATGAAATGGCACAAAATATGCATCAAGTGTGCTGGACGCGTTCCAAGTTGCTCGAATGAAGCGTTTCACTTGCCCGGGTCCAAATTCTCCACCCGGACCATATAAAATGTAACACACAGTATGAAATAAGGTTTCAAAGGGTAGGCGATACTGCCACCTAGCAGGATTCAGCCGGCATTGCACTCTTGAGGTCTCAGAATGAGTTCCAATGATAACACCGAGGTCTGTGAGAGTGTAAATTTTTTTTTAAACAATCTAAAAACGTAATATTAATAATATTTTGTGCAATATTTCCAGGCCTGAATGATTTAACCAGTCCGACCCGGCTGATAATTAAGTGCATAATATAGGCACTAATGAGGAACTAACGTTCCATTTTACACCGAATGTGTCAGGACAGATGCATTTGTAGCCGGTGTGATCTTGTCTGCGTTGTGTTTTAGTCGATTCGACCCCTGTTAAGGGATCGCCCTGAGTGGGAGTTGAACCCCGGACGCCCGCGTCGCGGGCGGCATCACAGACCACTAAGCAAGAAGTGAATTCACTTCTTGCTTCCGGGTCTGGATGCCTCTGGGGAGTGAGTTTACTTGCAGTACCGCTTAACGTCCACAGCCACTTCACGACTTGTACCTCGTGACTGTGGATATACTGCGGTACCTCCGTTACACTCACCCCTCTAAACTCACTCCACCCAGGGCATCCGGGTCACGGCACCACGTGTAGCCGGTGTGATCTTGTCTGCGTTGTGTTTTAGTCGATTCGACCTCTGTTAAGGGATCGCCCTGAGTGGGAGTTGAACCCCGGACGCCCGCGTCGCGGGCGGCATCACAGACCACTAAGCAAGAAGTGAATTCACTTCTTGCTTCCGGGTCTGGATGCCTCTGGGGAGTGAGTTTACTTGCAGTACCGCTTAACGTCCACAGCCACTTCACGACTTGTACCTCGTGACTGTGGATATACTGCGGTACCTCCGTTACACTCACCCCTCTAAACTCACTCCACCCAGGGCATCCGGGTCACGGCACCACGTGTAGCCGGTGTGATCTTGTCTGCGTTGTGTTTTAGTCGATTCGACCCCTGTTAAGGGATCGCCCTGAGTGGGAGTTGAACCCCGGACGCCCGCGTCGCGGGCGGCATCACAGACCACTAAGCAAGAAGTGAATTCACTTCATGCTTCCGGGTCTGGATGCCTCTGGGGAGTGAGTTTACTTGCAGTACCGCTTAACGTCCACAGCCACTTCACGACTTGTACCTCGTGACTGTGGATATACTGCGGTACCTCCGTTACACATTTATACAGTGGTAGGTATAAAAGGGTTTTAACTATCAGTCAAGTCTCACACCTGATAACCGTGCTGGAAAATCCATCCAGAACCACTACAAATATCAAATCCCAATTTTCTTTTACCTTCTTACCTAATTCTAAAAGTTAAATATGAGTTGAATAATATCCCTTTCTATGCTTTGTTTACAATAGTTCCTCATTAGTTCCCATGTATGTGCACTTAATCATTACATGTGTCATCTAATGTGTTAACGGATAATGTAATGTGATGTGATGTCTCCTCTCAGGTCATGTACCATTTTCGCTCCTTCCCATTTATGTCACAGTTAAGATGGTTATTCAGCTCATTTAATTATGTTGTTTATTTAAATCAGTTATGTCTCACCTCGATTAGCACTGTGGTCGTGCTTTTTATATCAGACAGAATGTTAGATTTACTCTGTGCCAAGGTAGATAAGAGGAGATGGGGGACTGCTAACGTCTCATTTGAAGATTAGTTTCAATAAAGGCGGGGAGGATTATTTGACGTGTGATGAGTGTTTTATTTCCCTCTTGGCTTTTCTCTTTATTTTTTGTTGTGTTTTAGAAGACGACGATTAGAATGCCATTGTGGTGCGACAGCCGCTCAGGATGTATAGCGGTCGTCTGGTAATCAGACGGTTCCTGGTTCGATTCCGGCTCCTCCCGGGCAGCGTGTCGAGGAGCGAGACACTTTAACCCCTAACTGCTCCCGATGAGCAGGTTGGCACCTTGCATGGTTGCCTCTGCCGTCAGTGTGTGAATGGGTGAAGAATGTGAGGCATAAGTTGTAAAGCGCTTTGGGAAAAAAGCTGTTATATAAAAATGCAGTCCATTTACCATTGGAAAATGGTCTTTCTTCATATCCATCCTAGGCACACATTCTCTAAAAAAAATTATTCCAGATAGCACAGCATCACCCACAGGGCCAAGGGCACTGAAAGGCTTCAAAACACAATGAGAAGCATTCCTACACTAATATAGTCTTTAATGTCCATAGAAAGCAAGTTACAAACACCCCTTGGCACGTATATGCAAAAAGCACGCCTGGTTTTAAATCAAGGCTTGGTTGATCAACTAATCAAGAGCACCTGCATCAATTAACTCCTGACAAACAAGACGTTTGAAATGAATGTAGCGCTAGATTATTGTGACACATGAATAGTGAAATATAGACCAGATGTAGCCTACAAACGTGCTCAAACAATCTACATTAACATTTATAAGAGAACGTGGGTGTATGAAGGAGTCTCTCCTTCACAGATGGTGGTTACCGTAGATATAACACCAGCCACCCTTCAGTCACCAGCTCACTGCTGGAATACACACTCATGTGGGTGCCGGGGATCGAACCGGCGACCTTTTGGTTACCGGTTGGCCTCTCCAGGCCGTTCCTGCCAGTGATTTCACAATGGGTCATGAGTTCCGTTCCTTCTTCAGTGGTTCGTAAACCCTATCAGAGGGACACTTTCACAGCACCTTGATAATATGGTCAGAATCTTGTCTGAATCGTCATTCTTAACAATGGTGCCAGAGCGCCATCAGCAGGTGCCTTGAAATACTACCGTGTGTAATATGAATGAGTGGCTTGAATTCTCAGATTAATGGTCGGATCTGTAAATGTATTTGACCACATGCATTTTAGATGTACACTGTATGTGCATAGATTCTTGAGTTTGACTTGTAGATGGAAAACAATTATTTATTATTATTATTGCTTCTGAAATAATGTCTAAAGCTCTAAAGTCTAAAGCTCTCCTCCAATAATTAATGAAGTTAAATAGCCTGGAACATTGATAGAAAAAATATAATTTTATGTCAAAGTTCACCATTCTATCTATGATTGACTATGTAGGGATATCTGATTCGGAAATTCACCAAAACACTCTCTCTCTCTCTAATGCACACTGGGGGTGTAAAGGTACACGTATCCGTACCGAACCGTTTCAGTGTGTACCATACCGTACCGAACGGCTGTGTACCGAACGAATACAACGGTATGTTTAACCAATAACGACTGCCCACTGGGGGCTGTTTTTTTCACAATCTAATATAATTATTATTATTTTTTTTCTTTACAAGTCGATTATTAATTTCAATATAGAATATTTGTTGACATCCCTACAAGTACAATTAGTTACTGCACACTACATCACCCCTGAGTGGAACATGGAAAGCCAAACTTTCCCCCACTGTACCGAAAACCCGTAACAAACCGTGACTTCAAAACCGAGGTACGTACCGAACCGTGGTTTTTGTGTACCGTTACACCCCTACTAGTTACTATATGTATATCTGTACATATCTCTTACCTACTCTTACTAGTTACGCTGCTGGCCAGTATGACTTACTACCATAGTGTCTTTATACCTGTATCACTGTACATATTAATACTTAATACTACAACTCTGTACATACATCTGATTAGCACTAATACTAATCAGTGGCTCGGGAGGTAGTGCAGTCATCTGGTAATCTGGAGGTTCCCAGTTCGATTCCCCTTCTCCCGGGCAGCGTGTCGAAGTGTCCTTGAGCAAGACACTTAACCCCTAACTTAACCCCATTGCAGTAGTCGAGGGAGGCGAGACGTGACTGTTGATTGGACGAGGAGTTGGGTGGCTTCATTTGTCAGCAAGGGGCGGATCCTTCTGCCGTTGCTCAGGAGGAACATTCCATGCAGGGCAGGGATACAAACTGGTCAGACTACTGCTTGACCTTACTCATAGAACCCACCTCACCCCTGCCCACTTTGACAACCTAGGATGGCTTAGAGTAGACGACAGAGTACAGCAACTTGCAATGGGCCTGGTCTACAAGATACACTACACGACTAAATTACCCATGTACATGTCAAAATACTTCCCAAAGGCCAGTGAATACCACGATCACAACACCAGAGGGAGCTCCACAAATCATGTCAAACCCAGATTCGGCTCAAACAAGGGACTAAACACCTTTCGCAATTATGCCACATCAATGTGGAACGCCCTACCCACAGCTGTAAAGGAATGTGAATCACTACCCACTTTCAAAGAGCACCTACGGGAAACTGGCCCCTGAAAATGTCTAAACCCAACCCCTTCCAATGTACAGTAAATGTCCTAACCCAATAATACACAAGACCCTCTTGTTGGGACCAAGTAAGGTTTAATCGATATTCCAATGTACAGTTTTGCTTGTACAGTTTCCCCCACCCACCTCCAATGTACAGTTCCCCCCCCCCCACCTACCCAACCTCCTCCAATGTAGTTTCTACGTCAAATGTATATACTCTCTTTTTTTAGACTCTTTTTGTATCACAAACAGTACTGTATTTGTAAATCTGGTATGTCATAAATGTATAGATGTAGCATTACTGTCTATCTGTATGTTGTGTATGTCATATATGTTATGATGAATTGAAAATGGGGGACCCTGATGTAAACCAGACGAAAGTCGAAAGTTCAATCAATCAATCAATCAATCATACACGGCACACTGAGGCCTACAACAAACTGACCGGATCTTCCTTTATTCATTATGTTGTACTGTAGCACTATTTTACTCTGTCCATTCTATTCCATAATTTTACTATCTATTCTATTCTACTATTCTATTATTGCACTGTATTATTTTACTCTGTCTATTGCTTTTTATTACAGGTTCAAATCTGTCAGGTATTAAACTGTGTGGGTATCAAACAAGAGACTGTCAGGCTTTAAAACTGTGTAGGAACCAGGCCTAGAACTGCACCCTGAGAGGGAACTGCAGCCTGAGAGGGAACTGCACTCTGAGAGGGAACTGCACTCTGAGAGGGAACTGCACCCTGAGAGGGAACTGCACCCTGAGAGGGAACTGCACTCTGAGAGGGAGGTTCGAAGGGTCAAAGTGGGTATAAGACAGGAGGGAAGACTGTCAAGTTTTAAACTGTGGATACCAAACAGAGAAGGTAAAGACGACTTTGAACTGTTGAACAGTAATCCAGAACTATTTTATTGCACTGTAAAAAAATAAAAATAATAATTTGCATGGAATAGCGTACAAACTAAAGTATGTAGAAATTAATTTGGACTATAAACAATGCCTGTCAAATGAGCCATACTATTGTCTCCATAGCTATAATACAGAACACACAATGGGTCCGCAAACATCGCTAAAATGGTCAATAACGCTGGCGCCATTGAGTAAAGATGGGAAAAGATTGATTGAATACTTTATTACAGGTCTTTGAGACCTGTAAAACACTAAGAAATGGAGTAACCAATATGATCAAAAAAGCAAAACTGAACTATTTTAACGAAAAAATTGAGGAAAATAAAAATAATCCTCAAAAACTGTGGAAGTCTTTAAAAACACTGGGTCACAATAATAGACTCAAGACTAAAACCACAAATCTCAACCTGAAAATAGATAACACGATCATCTCTGACAAATTGAGTGTGGCAAATTGTTTAAACACCTTCTTCACAACTGTTGCTACCACTTTGGTGAACAAACTGCCGATCCACTCTGGCCGATATGGCATACAGCACATCCAGGCCTTTTATAAGGAACTGGGTGTACGTGAAAATGATTTTAAATTGACTGAAGTAACTACTGAAGAGGTTATGAAAAAGCTCAGTATGCTGCAGCCAACAAAAGCCACAGGCCATGACAATATTCCCACCAGATTTCTCAGAGACTCTGCTTCCATCATAGCTCCCATTGTAGCCCATATCACCAACCTCTCCATCAACCAGGGTCACATCCCGCAAGAACTCAAGCTTGCTAGGGTAACCCCTCTATTTAAAAAAGGAAACAAACTGGATCCAGGTAACTACCGCCCCGTTTCTATCCTTTGTTCCATATCAAAGGTAATTGAGAGGCTGGTATATGAGCAGATAGACAACTACCTGACTGAACATAGACTACTGTACCAGTTCCAATCAGGTTTCAGAAAATCACACTCCACTGACACCTGTTTACTGTACCTGACCGATTATATAAAACGGGAGATGGACAAGGGGAACTACTGCGGGATGGTAATGTTGGACCTGCAAAAGGCGTTTGACACGGTCAACCACTCCATCCTACTAGAAAAATTGAGAGCGATAGGCTTTGATAGCAAGTCAGCCAAATGGGTCAAGTCCTACCTGGAGGGAAGAGAACAGGTGGTAGACATCAATGGCACCTTGTCCTCGTCCCTTCCAGTGACATGTGGGGTCCCCCAAGGAAGCATTTTGGGGCCTCAACTGTTTTTAATATATATTAATGACATGAAATCGGCATGCGATTGCAACCTGTTCCTGTTTGCTGACGACTCGGCACTCCTGGTCTCTGACAGGGATAAGTCTAAAGTGGAAAGTGTCCTGAGCAGTGAAATGAAAAAGATCTGCTCTTGGCTCAGTGACAATAAATTGTCTCTACATCTGGGAAAAACAGAGGCCATACTCCTTGGGTCAAACGCCAACCTAAAGAAATCCCAGGGTTTTAAAATTAGAGTAGGTGAAAACATTATTGAGGATAAAGAGGAGGTCACCTACCTGGGCTTTATTTTAAATAACAAACTTTCTAACGAAAAAATGGCACAAAAAGTTATTACTAAGGTCAATCAAAAAACCAAATTTTTATTTAGAATTTCCTCGTTCATAAATAGAAACGCTCTGAGGACCCTAGCTGGAGCCCTCATCCAATGTCACTTTGACTATGCTTGCACTTCATGGTACAGCAACATATCAAAACAAATGAAGACAAAGCTCCAGAACAAACTAGTGAGACTCCTGCACAACCTTCACTTTAGAACTCACCTAACGCCAGCCCACTTTAGCAGTCTGGGATGGCTTAGGGTTGAAGAAAGGGTACACCAGCTTAAAATGCTACTGGTTTTTAAAGTACTGAAAGAAACGGTCCCCAAGTACCTAGTAAATTATTTTAATAAAGTAGGAGATGTCCACAAACACGCCACAAGAGGAAGCCCCACGGACCTGGTCCCGCCGAGAGTCATGACATGCATGGGGAAAGATGCATTTTTTTACTCGGCTACGGTAATGTGGAATGCCCTGCCAACATTCATAAAACTCCTGAACTCCCCTCTCGGATTTAAATCCGCCCTAAAAACATGGCTCAGCAGCAACTCAAATTGGTCTTAAAATGTTTTTTATCTCTTTTATCATAACTTGGCTTTTATTTCTTTTATCATGAGTTGCTTTTAAGGGTTTGCGGATTTTCTTTTAACATTAGTTAACTGTATGAGTTGTCAGGTTAGGTGTTTTTATACACATTTTTAGGATGTGTCCTGTCTAGTGTACATGTCCATTTGTGTTTCTGTGCCTTTTTATGTTCCATGTATGGACCACAATGGAAACAAGCCTTGGCTTTATTGTGTTTTATCCATTTTTGACCAGCGTTGTTGATACTGTTATTGTCTTGTCTTTTAAAAATGTTTTGTCCTACGATTGTGTCAAAATAAAGTATTCAATCAATCAAAAGACTAAATGTTTTTTCCCCCGAGTATGAGTTCTGATATGTACTTTTAAGTCACGTTTTGCACCAAATATTTTATCACAGTGTGCAACTATAGGGCTTTTCCCCAGTATGGCTTCTCATGTGACTATTCAGGTGTCCCTGTGTAATATATATTTTAGGACACAGTGTGCAACTATAGGGCTTTTCCCCAGTATGGCTTCTCATGTGAATATTCAGGTGTCCCTGTATAATATATCTTTTAGGACACAGTGTGCAACTATAGGGCTTTTCCCCAGTATGGCTTCTCATGTGTACTTTTATTTGAGATTTTTGACTAAATCTTTTAGGACACAGTGTGCAACTATAGGGCTTTTCCCCAGTGTGGCTTCTCATATGTACTTCCAAGAGTGTAATGTCAGTACATTTCTTTCCACAAACAGTACATGTCATGTGAATTTGAAAGTGAAGTTTTAAGCTCTCTGTGGGTTCTAAATGTTTTCCACACAAACCACAGTCACTAGAATGGGCTTTAAGATGGCGCATTAAAGCTTTCTTATTAGGAAAACATTTCCCACACACTTTACAGCTCCAGGTCTCACATGGTATTTGGTTTGATAATTTCACCTCATGGGATGAAACCACAGAGCTCTTGAACTGGTTGCTGTTAGACAAACTCTGTCCTTTGTTTTTCTGTGTCTTCTTTGATGTCAGTGAGTTTAAACCAGGATGAGGTTCACTAGTCTCCAGCCAATCATCACTGTCATCAGTATCAGTTCCAGAACAGTGTGAAGAGAGGAGCTGGCCATCTGTAGTTGGTTCTAAATCACCAGCTGGATCTAAGTTACTGACTGGTTCTGTGACTGGTTCTGATAATCCACAGTCCTCTCCATCAGGTTCAGTTTTCATCTGTTCTGTTGAGGTGCTGGCTAGAGGCTCTGTCTCTCTGTTTTCCTCAGTCTGGGTTTGGTTAAACCATGAGGACTGAGGTTTCTCTTCATCATATTCACTCTTCACAGGGACAGGGTTGAAAGTGAACTTAATATCAGCCTCCTCCAGACCTTGAAGCTGCTCTCCCTCCTGACTGGTCCAGAGTTCCTCCTGTTCCTCTTTAATCTGTAGGAGCTCTGGGTCCTGGGTTTGGTTAAACCATGAGGACTGAGGTTTCTCTTCATCATGTTCACTCTTCACAGGGACAGGGTTGAAATTGAACTTGATACCAGCCTCCTCCAGACCTTGAAGCTGCTCTCCCTCCTGACTGGTCCAGAGTTCCTCCTGTTCCTCTTTAATCTGTAGGAGCTCTGGGTCCTGGGTTTGGTTAAACCATGAGGACTGAGGTTTCTCTTCATCATGTTCACTCTTCACAGGGACAGGGTTGAAAGTGAACTTGATACCAGCCTCCTCCAGACCTTGAAGCTGCTCTCCCTCCGGACTGGTCCAGAGTTCCTCCTGTTCCTCTTTAATCTGTAGGAGCTCTGGGTCCTGGGTTTGGTTAAACCATGAGGACTGAGGTTTCTCTTCATCATCTTCACTCTTCACAGGGACAGGGTTGAAAGTGAACTTGATACCAACTTCCTCCAGACCTTGAAGCTGCTCTCCCTCCCGACTGGTCCAGAGTTCCTCCTGTTCCTCTTTAATCTGTAGGAGCTCTGGGTCCTGGGTTTGGTTAAACCATGAGGACTGAGGTTTCTCTTCATCATGTTCACTCTTCACAGGGACAGGGTTGAAAGTGAACTTGATGATATCAGCCTCCTCCAGACCTTGAAGCTGCTCTCCCTCCTGACTGGTCCAGAGTTCCTCCTGTTCCTCTTTCATCTGTAGGAGCTCTGGCTGCTCCTGGCTCAGACTGGGGCTCCTCTCCTGCTGTTCAGGAGGAACCTCCTCTTCACAGACAGAGAGCTGTGGGGGGTCTGGAGGGAGGCAGAATAATGACATGAATAGTTGTAATTGCTGTCACCATTGGAAAGCCACCAATTTTAAGAATTCACACATGTTCTTCCTGTGCCCCAGGACAGTTCAGTCAGTATGTTCTTCCTGTGCCCCAGGACAGTTCAGTCAGTATGTTCTTCCTGAGGACAGTTCAGTCAGTATGTTCTTCCTGTGCCCCAGGACAGTTCAGTCAGTATGTTCTTCCTGTGCCCCAGGACAGTTCAGTCAGTATGTTCTTCCTGTGTCTCAGGACAGTTCAGTCAGTATGTTCTACCTGTGCTCCAGGACAGTTCAGTCAGTATGTTCTTCCTGTGCTCCAGGACAGTGACTGAACTGTCCTGGAGCACAGGAGGAACATACTGACTGAACTGTCCTGGAGCACAGGAAGAACATACTGACTGAACTGTCCTGGAGCACAGGAAGAACATACTGACTGAACTGTCCTGGAGCACAGGAAGAACATACTGACTGAACTGTCCTGGAGCACAGGAGGAACATACTGACTGAACTGTCCTGGAGCACAGGAATAATATAGATGGTGAAAAAACGAGGTAGTTCACTATTCGGCCCATGATTAAAATGACATAAATGATGCAACATACAGATATATATCATGACATTTGTGACATACAGGTATACAGTACCGTTACATTTGTGACATACAAGATATGCAAATATACAGTAGTTAAACAGAGATCTTAACAGAAAATATATACATACGAGGGGGAGGAAACTGTACATTAGGAGGGAGTGGGTGGGTGGGTGGGATAGGGGACATGTGTATTGTGAATTGTGTATTGTGAAAGCCAAGGTAGGTGATTCAATAACGTTACTAGATCAACTGATCTTTACATTCGAATTTTTCAAATAGTCTACTAGTACAAATGTTTGGATCAAAATGCTGATTGGTACTTTGGTAGTTCGTTCAGGCGGGAGAGGAGAGGAGAGGGGGTGTTTGCCTCCTTTCCTCAGACAATTCTTTGCACTCTTCTCCCTGATTTGTAATAGCTTTTGGCAATCTGAAGTACTCTAAATGCTTTTCCCAGTCCGACCGATTAGTACAGCCAAAAACACAACAATAATTGACCCTTTTGAGCAACAATGACCAGACAATGTACAGAATCCCCACCCACCCCACCTACCCAACCTCCTCCAATGTACAGTTTCTATGTCAAATGTATATACTCTCTTTTCTGGACTCTTTTTGTATCACAAACAGTACTGTATTTGCATATCTGGTATGTCATACATGTATAGATGTAGCAGTACTGTCTATCTGTATGTCGTGTGTGTCATCAAGTCAAGTCAAGTCAAGAGTTTTAATTGTCACGGCATACAGGTATACAATGAAATGCGGGTGGTCTTGCCCGCAACGATGTGCAATACAGTGGTACATATAATAGAATAAAAAAAAGAAACAACATTGTGCAGTAACAGGTAGCAGGTAACATGGAGTGACATCTCGGTATCTGTACATAGTTATTTACAGAGCATGTGTGACATGCTAGTTAGCTTTGGTAGTGCAATACACTGTTCCTGTTATTCTAATTTAAAGTGTCCTTTCCTTTGGCCATAAGTGTGCGTGTGTGCGACATGAGTGTGTGCCCGCTCATGTTAAAGTGTTAAGTGGCTGCTCGTGTGTGAGCGTGCACAGTGTGCGTGTCGTGTGTGTGTTCATGTGTGCTTGTGTGTGGACAGTTCAATGTTCTGAGCACTCAATGTTCATTGTTCATGGCTCTGATGGCCTGGGGGAAGAAGCTGAGCCTAAGCCGCTCTGTCCTAGTAGCTGGGGTTCGCAGGCGTCTGCCTGACCTCAGCAGCTGAAACAGGCTGTTATTGGGGTGGTGAGGGTCTTTCATTATCCTGCAGGCTCTGGATTTGCACCTCTTGTTGTATAGAACCTGCAGGGGGGGTAGTGCAATACCCGTGGTCTGCTCGGCTGAGCGCACCACTTTCTGTAGGGCCTTCTTGTCCTGTGCCGTGCTGTTTCCATACCAGGCAGTGATGTTTCCGGTCAGGATGCTCTCTACAGCTCCTGAGTAGAAGGACTGGAGTATCTTCCCCGATACTCTGAACTTCCTTAACTGTCTCAGGTGGTAGAGACGCTGTTTCGCCTTCTTTACTACTGTGTCTATGTGTGTTGACCATGTCAGGTCCTCTGAGATGTGGACCCCCAGGTACTTGAAGCTGCTCACCCTGTCCACGGTAGCCCCGTTTATCATCGCCCCGTTTATCATCAGTGGTGTGTGTGTCTCCTGCTGTCCTCTCCTATAATCCACGATCAGTTCCTTGGTTTTGCCAATGTTCAGGAGCAGGCTGTTGTCCTGGCACCAGCGTTCCAGTACCTCAACCTCCTCCCGGTAGGCCTTCTCGTCGTTGTCCGAGATCAGCCCCACCACCACCGTGTCATCTGCGAACTTCACTATGGAGTTGGAGCTGAACTTGGCCACACAGTCGTGTGTGTAGAGTGAGTACAGCAGGGGGCTCAGAACACAGCCCTGGGGGGACCCGATGCTCAGGGTGATGGTGTTGGAGGTCTGACCCCCCACCCTGACCGCCTGGGGTCTTTCGCTCAGAAAGTCCAGTACCCAGGCGCTCAGGGCGGAGCTCAGACCTAGCTCGATCAGCTTGTCCACCAGTCTGGTGGGGACTATGGTGTTGAACGCTGAGCTGTAGTCAATGAACAACAGTCTCACATAGCCCCCCTTCTGACGGTCAAGGTGCGAGAGGGTGCTGTGCAGTACCTGGGAGACCGCGTCGTCATATATGTTATGATGAATTGAAAATGGGGGACCCTGATGTAAACAAGACGAAAGTCTTTCTCTGGTCTGCATCCCCTTAACAATTGTATGTATTGAGCTGTACTGTACTGTACCCATTCTGCAATCGGTTAATACAATTTTCAATCAATCAATCAATCAATTCAATCAATCAATCAAACAATGGCTGAACGGCTCAGGAGACATATATCAGCCACCTAAAGGGAAGGGATGATTAGGTGGGCCTTGATGTCAGAGACCTGATTGGGAATTTGGCCAGGAATGTCGGGGAACCCCCTACTCTTTGCGAGTGGGTCCTTTAACAACCAAATTCAGTCGCACCTGAAAGACGGCACTCGCAACTGTACAGTGTCCCTATCACCATAACAGGGGCATTGTTACTGACCAGTCCAGAGGACAGAGTGCTCCCTGCTGGACATCACTTTCCAACAGCGGCCTTGACCACGGGGCCATCATGAGTCCAGAGCTCTACCCATGTGGCCACGCTGCCGGACAGTAATATGATGGTTATAACACTACTCCTGTATCTTTACACCCGCACAGCGTCAAGGGCTGGAGGGCGTATTGCAGCCACTCCTGTGGTTCAGATTCAGATTCAGATTCAGATTCAGATTCAGATTCAGATTTATTTATTCACCATATTGTACAGGTACAAATGGAACGTGATTTGACATTTCAGTGCATGATTGATTTTTTCACAAATAGGAACAACATAATAATAATAATAATAATAATAATAATAATAATAATAATAATAATAATAATAATAATAATAATAATAATAATAATAATAATAATAATAATAATAATAATAATAATAATAATAATAATAATAATAATAATAATAATAATAATAATAATAATAATAATAATAATAATAATAATAATAATAATAATAATAATAATAATAATAATAATAATAATAATAATAATAATAATAATAATAATAATAATAATAATAATAATAATAATAATAATAATAATAATAATAATAATAATAATAATAATAATAATAATAATAATAATAATAATAATGATAAATAAATAAGTGCAAAACAGGACAGAACAGTGAGACAACAATGAGACAGTAAAGTGCAGTGGTGGGGGACATGGATAAAGTGCAGCACAGTTCAAGTCCAGAGGTCCAGCCCTAGCAGCTCGCCATAGAGGGGGGGAGGGGGGGGGGAGCAGGCGGACACCTGATTCGTTTACCAGGCGAGCTGCTGAGGGGAAGAAGCTGAGTCTATGGCGGGACTTTAATGTCTTGGGCAGCCGTAGCCGCCTGCCGTGGGGGAGCAAGGTGAAGAGGCCGTGACCCGGGTGGGCGGGGTCAGCCATGATCTTCCTCGCCCTCCTCAAGGCCCTGGTGGAATGTAGTTCTGTGTCCGTCTATCCTGCCTGCACCAGCCATAACATCTACAGTTCTGATCCGATTTGGATGAAACATTGCACACAGGCAAACAGCAGGTCAAGGACCACAACTACTTTTCAGATCGGTCAATGACAAGTATTTTATTTGAATACAACACTGTCCAGTGAAATCAATAATGATGGTGAACATAAACTAGGGATGTTCGATATTGGCTTTTTTACCGATATCCGAAATACCGATATTGTCCATTCTTAATTTCCGATACCGATATATGCGGGGTCCCCCCCCCCCAGGTAATTAACATTACATATCTCTTGCCGTGGTATATAGCTGATGTCAACAGGTGGTAGGGTGTATATAGCTGATGTCAACAGATGGTAGGGTGTATATAGCTGGTGTTGAATGCACAATCCATAAAATCTATACGCACGTTTACATAATACAATACGTTTTATTATACACAAACCTATCTAACGTTGTTGTGAAAAACACAATTTGAATAACCGTGAAAGTATTTACTTATTACTAAAACTACCCCACAATGTATAGATATAAATAAAAGCGTTAACAATGTCCCTAGTGTATCTATAGATAGAGGAAGACTCTCTAAAGATTGCATAGCGATAGATTGTTGCTGCTCCCAAAAATAGAACGGGGGAATGAATAGAGTGAACACTGAACAGGCTCATTCTATCCAGAGATATTATGTGAAATGACTGCACATGCCTGAGTGGTAATGAAGTGTAAGTGGCCCCTGAAGGCCGTCCCTACATGCTTCTCAGCGGGGGGTTTGGGGAGACCCCAGGGGTCCTTCAGGGGGTTCCTGTGGATCCTTAGAAAAATTGGGAATAATTTTATTTCATTAATTTAATTGACTAGAGTTAGAGAGAATGAGAGAGCAAGAGTGACTATTCTGATCCTCCACTGTTATCTCCGCCACCTGCACTATACTGTACCAATTCAATTCTGGACTAAATCGTATCCAACAACAGACGTGTCCAAGCTCAACACCAAGTGACCACCGTACTGGTAGCTATAACAGCTTGCTAGCAGACATACTCAATTAAACAGCTTGTAATTTTGCATAATTTCTCATTAGGGAAGTGGGGGAAAAACATGGCATTCTGCTGTGAAGTGCCAGGATGCAGGGACATGAGAAAAGAGGAGGGTTTGGGTTTCCAGACTTATGAGGGAGGACGTTGTGAACGCTGCAAACAGAGATGCTCAAGTCGTTCTGTGCAAATCTGGAGTGTAGTCTGGTCTTTGAGCTAGAGTCTGAGTGTAGTCTGGTCTTTGAGCTACAGTCTGAGTGTAGTCTGGTCTTTGAGCTACAGTCTGAGTGTAGTCTGGTCTCTGAGCTACAATCTGAGTGTAGTCTGGTCTTTGAGCTAGAGTCTGAGTGTAGTCTGGTCTTTGAGCTACAGTCTGAGTGTAGTCTGGTCTTTGAGCTACAGTCTGAGTGTAGTCTGGTCTTTGAGCTACAGTCTGAGTGTAGTCTGGTCTTTGAGCTACAGTCTGAGTGTAGTCTGGTCTTTGAGCTACAGTCTGACTGTAGTCTGGTCTCTGAGCTACAGTCTGAGTGTAGTCTGGTCTTTGAGCTACAGTCTGAGTGTAGTCTGGCCTTTGAGCTACAGCCTGAGTGTAGTCTGGTCTCTGAGCTACAGTCTGAGTGTAGTCTGGTCTCTGAGCTACAGTCTGAGTGTAGTCTGGTCTTTGAGCTACAGTCTGAGTGTAGTCTGGTCTCTGAGCTACAGTCTGAGTGTAGTCTGGTCTTTGAGCTACAGTCTGAGTGTAGTCTGGTCTTTGAGCTACAGTCTGAGTGTAGTCTGGTCTCTGAGCTACAGTCTGAGTGTAGTCTGGTCTTTGAGCTACAGTCTGAGTGTAGTCTGGTCTTTGAGCTACAGTCTGAGTGTAGTCTGGTCTTTGAGCTACAGTCTGAGTGTAGTCTGGTCTCTGAGCTACAGTCTGAGTGTAGTCTGGTCTTTGAGCTACAGTCTAACTGTAGTCTGGTCTTTGAGCTACAGTCTGACTGTAGTCTGGTCTCTGAGCTACAGTCTGAGTGTAGTCTGGTCTCTGAGCTACAGTCTGACTGTAGTCTGGTCTTTGAGCTACAGTCTGACTGTAGTCTGGTCTCTGAGCTACAGTCTGAGTGTAGTCTGGTCTCTGAGCTACAGTCTGAGTGTAGTCTGGTCTCTGAGCTACAGTCTGAGTGTAGTCTGGTCTCTGAGCTACAGTCTGAGTGTAGTCTGGTCTTTGAGCTACAGTCTGAGTGTAGTCTGGTCTCTGAGCTACAGTCTGACTGTAGTCTGGTCTCTGAGCTACAGCCTGAGTGTAGTCTGGTCTCTGAGCTACAGTCTGAGTGTAGTCTGGTCTCTGAGCTACAGTCTGAGTGTAGTCTGGTCTCTGAGCTACAGTCTGAGTGTAGTCTGGTCTCTGAGCTACAGTCTAACTGTAGTCTGGTCTCTGAGCTACAGTCTGAGTGTAGTCTGGTCTCTGAGCTACAGCCTGAGTGTAGTCTGGTCTCTGAGCTACAGTCTGACTGTAGTCTGGTCTTTGAGCTACAGTCTGACTGTAGTCTGGTCTCTGAGCTACAGTCTGAGTGTAGTCTGGTCTTTGAGCTACAGTCTGAGTGTAGTCTGGTCTTTGAGCTACAGTCTGACTGTAGTCTGGTCTTTGAGCTACAGTCTGACTGTAGTCTGGTCTCTGAGCTACAGTCTGAGTGTAGTCTGGTCTCTGAGCTACAGTCTGAGTGTAGTCTGGTCTCTGAGCTACAGTCTGAGTGTAGTCTGGTCTTTGAGCTACAGTCTGAGTGTAGTCTGGTCTCTGAGCTACAGTCTGAGTGTAGTCTGGTCTCTGAGCTACAGTCTGAGTGTAGTCTGGTCTTTGAGCTACAGTCTGACTGTAGTCTGGTCTCTGAGCTACAATCTGAGTGTAGTCTGGTCTTTGAGCTACAGTCTGACTGTAGTCTGGTCTTTGAGCTACAGTCTGAGTGTAGTCTGGTCTCTGAGCTACAGTCTGAGTGTAGTCTGGTCTTTGAGCTACAGTCTGAGTGTAGTCTGGTCTTTGAGCTACAGTCTGAGTGTAGTCTGGTCTTTGAGCTACAGTCTGACTGTAGTCTGGTCTTTGAGCTACAGTCTGACTGTAGTCTGGTCTTTGAGCTACAGTCTGAGTGTAGTCTTTTAACTAGAGTCTGAATCTAGTCTTTTAACTAGAGTCCAAATTAAGTCTGAAGTCTTTGAACTAGAGTCCAAATAATCAAGTCTGAAGTATTTTAACTAGAGTCCAAATCAAGTCTCAAGTATTTGAACTCAGTCAGAATCAAGCCAGAGTCCAAGTCTTGTCTTTGAGCCAGAGTCCAAGTCTTGTCTTTGAGCCAGAGTCCAAGTCTTGTCTTTGAGCCAGAGTCCAAGTCTTGTCTTTGAGCTAGAGTCCAGTCTTGTCTTTGAGCCAGAGTCCAAGTCTTGTCTTTGAGCCAGAGTCCAGTCTTGTCTTTGAGCCAGAGTCCAAGTCTTGTCTTTGAGCTAGAGTCCAGTCTTGTCTTTGAGCCAGAGTCCAAGTCTTGTCTTTGAGCCAGAGTCCAAGTCTTTGAGCCAGAGTCCAAGTCTTGTCTTTGAGCCAGAGTCCAAGTCTTGTCTTTGAGCCAGAGTCCAAGTCTTGTCTTTGAGCCAGAGTCCAAGTCTTGTCTTTGAGCCAGAGTCCAAGTCTTGTCTTTGAGCCAGAGTCCAAGTCTTGTCTTTGAGCCAGAGTCCAAGTCTTGTCTTTGAGCCAGAGTCCAAGTCTTGTCTTTGAGCCAGAGTCCAAGTCTTGTCTTTGAGCCAGAGTCCAAGTCTTGTCTTTGAGCCAGAGTCCAAGTCTTGTCTTTGAGCCAGAGTCCAAGTCTTTGAGCTAGAGTCCAAGTCTTGTCTTTGAGCCAGAGTCCAAGTCTTGTCTTTGAGCTAGAGTCCAAGTGTAGTTGAAAAGTGTATGGACTGAGGTCATGCATGAGTGTTTCAGGCAGTTGACTTAATGTTCCGCCATCGATTAAAAACACACTTCTTCAATTAATATCTGAAACGACTAACCTTTGTACTGTCCTTTACTAGTTATATGCACTTTGCTACTAAGTAATCTACCGTAGGCTATATTACTACCTACTATGCTAGTCTATACTACTATGCTAAATTCACTCAAGACTGTAGCACTCAAGTTCAACACTGTTTGACGAAACAATCTTACTTACCCTTAGCTGCCAGAGTTGTACCCTTCCTGCTGACTTATTGTACAGAACTTGTAAGTCGTTTTGGATAAAAGCGTCAGCTAAATTACTAAAAGTAAATGTAAATGTGCTGGCCCGCTTGCTTCTCCCTGTAGATTTAAGGTGATTTATGCGAGGGGGCGTGACACTTTTGATAACAGTCACTCAAAAGAAATGTCACACACCTCCAGAATTCTGATGTGTGGTTGTGTGTGTGATTGGATGGCAAGTCAACCTTGCCATGGATATACTTTGGTTTTAGCTGTGCGTAACAAGGTGAACCTGATGCCTTTTACGGTCTGGTGTTTTTAATTTAATTTAGATTTTAGTGTGATTTTATTTTGCACGTTTTTTAGATTTGTTTTGTAAATTGTGGACAGTCCCTTGATTTCCCCCCTGCTAATTGTGTTTTATCTGTCACAGGTGTGCTGATGACCTGCCCCTGTATATATAAGCCCTCACCACATGGCAACAGCAGAGCAGTTGGATGTTGGTCCAATACAGGAGGGACTCCTTATTATCTTGTCGTTTGATTTCTGCTCTACTCTTAATGTTTGGTCGATCCCGTAAATCCACTCTCTCATTTTGGGTTGTTTTAAATGGGTTTTAATTACATATGATACTAAAAAGAAATGTAGGTACTTGAGACTCTTGGCATGTCAAATACAATTACAACTTGGAATTCCTGGTTGCTGTTATTGGTTGCACACTCTTGTCCGGAGTCCTAGAAGAGAACCTCCTCTTTTAAACTGTATAAATCAGAGCTCCCTAAACTATTGGTATGAACCTAGGTTGGCTAGTCATCTGCCTTACTACATTTGTATACATGGACGAGACAAGGACAAGGAGAAGGAATGATCATCACGTCAGAATAATTACCAGCGTTCTAATGCTTTGCATGGTGCCAGTTCTATTGAAGTCTATACTTCTATAAAATATACAAGCTATCTGAGGAAATATACATCAAACGTTAGTTAGTTAGCAATGCAACAAATTGCCAGTTTAAATGACGGGTTATAAACGAGGAGACGGTTGATCCCATTCAACTGAAAGTTTCCACACTTCACGACGTGCTACACAGTGACACAATGACCTTTCCTTCTTTTTCATAGTTTCCTTGGGACGAGACAGAGCAGATGAGATGAACAAAAAGCAGTCGAGCGCGTGCCTCGCTTTGTTACCATCGAGACGACAGAAACCTTCACCGAAGCATATATAAACGATGAATAAGCGACACTTTAATTCATGTCGAACGACAGTTTATCAATGTTAGGGTAGCGTTTAACTGAGCCCAACGGCAGAACACAGGGAGAGGAGAATGGAGCGGTTTAGGTTTGTTTAATCCGATAGGTACCATGCAGACAGGTTACAGTGAATACAGGAATGTACAAAGGTGCGAGCGCGAGCGTCCGCAGGAGCGTCCAGGCGGGTGGTGTCTCGCCAGACAGCGTAGGCCGGCGGCAGCTGGTCCTGGGCACAGGGAGATTAGAGCAAGGCAGGAAAACAGACAGAGCAGCAATAAAGGTTACGTCCTCGTACCTAGGTAGGTATAGCAACACTCGGACGGTGAGTGGCAGGAACCGCAGGGCTCATATCAGCGCCGGTGATGACCTGACGAGTCTCAGGTGTGCAGATAGGACTTGGCTGACAGCGTGTGGAAACTGTGACAGGAAGATGCCCATATAAGGGGGCGTGGAAGTAGTAGGTGAGAGGGAGGCCTGTGATTGTAACAATCAAGTGTTGAGCGCCCTGGCATAAATAAGTCTCTTTTTCTTGGAATAATAAAGGGATAGATAATTGAATAGCGCTTTACTTGAGGGGTAACACGATGATAATCATGTCGCCTACAAATAAAAACGTTTCTTCCACCAGCTTAACTCATTCAACGCCATAGCCAGCGCCCATCTCTGCTCTCTAGCGCCAGCTTTCCATTGCCTATTTTCACGACATTTCACGATTTTTGCTGATCTATTGTATATTCTATAATATTATAGCTATGGAGAGAATAGTCCGGCTCATTTGACAGACAGTATTTTTTCATGTATATGTTTGCGTGTTATCCCGTGGTGAATATTGTATAGTTTCAGAGTGATCCGGGCTAATTCCTGGAAGCTGAGTTATGGAGCGCTATGTGCATTTTGCGAAAGTCCTTCGCGTTGCTCGCCTGGACACGATACTATTTCCAAATCAAAGGTATATAATAGGCAGGGCTTGACGTTGACACCTGCCCACCTGCCCAGGGCTAGTGAAAATGCTGAGTGGCTAGCAGTGTTGTGCTAGTTACTGAAAAATAGTAACTCAGTTACTTTACTAGTTACTTCATTTCAAAGTAACTTCGTTACTGTACTAGTTACTTACACCCAAAAGTAATGAGTTACTGTGAAAAGTAACTATTTAGTTATTTAAAAAAAAGATTAAAAAAAAAGATTGCTCCCGAGTCCCATGCCCTATAGTACTCAAAATCGGTTGATCAACTTGACAGTTTCCATTCACATCACCGAACTCTGCTAAGCAATGTGGTCTAGATACAAACACAAATCTGACACAAACAAATGTTGTCCCGAGTCATATAATAAGAAGTGCGCCGGTTGAAGGAACAGCCTTGATGTCGCCGGAGCGTTTCATTATAACCATTATAATTCAAGGGTACTACGACTATGCTTGCACCTCATGGTACCAAAGCACCTCAAAGGCGCTTAAAACAAAATTACAAACATCACAAAACAAACTGGTCAGACTACTACTTGACCTGAACCCCAGAACCCACCTCACCCCTGCCCACTTTGACAACCTAGGATGGCTTAGAGTAGACGACAGAGTACAGCAACTTGCAATGGGCCTGGTCTACAAGATACACTATACGACCGGGGTACCCATGTACATGTCAAAATACTTCCCAAAGGTCAGTGAATACCACAACCACTACACCAGAGGAAGCTCAACAAATCATGTAAAACCCAGATTCGGCTCAAACAAGGGACTAAACACGTTTCGCAATTATGCCACAACAATGTGGAACGCCCTACCCAAAGCTAGGGGTAACAGTACTGTATATTTGAATACCGTTTATGTCACAAATGTATCAGTACTAAATACCTATATGTCCCTATGCCATAAATGTCATGTATGTTGTGTATGTCATAAATGTCTATATGAATTGAAAATGGGGGACCCTGATGGAAACAAGACAAACGTCTTTCTCAGGTCTGCATCCCCTTAACAATTGTATGTATTGAGCCGTACTGTATTGTACCCATTCTGCAATCTGTTAAATAAAGTTTTCATTCATTCATTCATTCATTCACCATCTTGCAAGTTGCAACGTTGTTTAAGATATCAATCAAAGCATTGCAACGTTAGAATAGTTAGGATATCAATTGTGCATGAAAGGACTATATTTATATTGTTTGATTAGTATTATGAGATTCCCTGGCAGATTTCGTACAGTCAAAATCCGTTGATCAACTTGAGTTTCAGTGAACACATTGCACTGACTCACCAAAGTCTGCGGTGGTTGAGATGTAGTAACGTTACGTTAGTCCAGTTGACTCCAGCAGCGCCTCAAACATGTTCTTTATCTCGTTTCCATGTTGTATATTAATTATCTCTCCAAGTAGTTGCTAAATGGTTTGTTAGTTTGTTACTGCGTTCTTTTTATGTAGATTCATAGCGAGCGTTTGTTTTGTTTACAATAGAGAGGGTCTATTTCTTTCCGTAGCCGCATTTCTTGCGCACTTCTGATTGGCCAGTGGCCAGACTCGCCTCGTATCATTCTACGCGGGTGGGGATGAGGATAATAATAATAATAATCACTACCGCTCGCTATCAATCTACGCCGTATATAACGCAAATAACGCAGTGACGAACCATTCAGTAACGTAAGTAGCGTTACTGAATTTCAAAAGTAATGCGTTAGAGTACTAGTTGCGGCAAAAAGTAACTTCGTTTCTGTAACGCGTTACTTTGTAACGCGTTAGTCCCAACACTGGTGGCTAGTGACTTTGGAAAACCACTAGCCACAGTGGCTAGTGAGCCAAAAAGTTAACGTCAAGCCCTGCATAGGTGTGTCTGATAGTGTTCACGGCGTTTGGAGCAATAATATATTTGCTAGGTTTAACACAGCCAAGGCATAGGTGTGTCAATGATAATGTTCACGGCGTTTGGAGCAACAATGTAATTGCTAGGTTCAACACAACTCTTCCACATCTACACCCTCCATCTTGTCCCAGTCAGCCGTTGCCCTAACTGGAGCTCCTTTTGCGGCTGAGTCACTGGTCGCAGGCAGTAGTAAACAATGGAGTCAACAGTCAGAAGCACATGTACAGTTGGCGTGTAGCAGTATGATTACAATGATACTGTCCCCAGCAGGGGTTAGTGAAGAAGAAATTACCTATATTTATAACTTTTTGGGTGGGGGCGTGAGTGCTGGATTTTTGGCTAGTGAAAATGCTGAGTGGCTAGTGACTTTGGAAAACCACTAGCCACAGTGGCTAGTGAGCCAAAAAGTTAACGTCAAGCCCTGATAATAGGTATTGTTTCATCATAAAGGCATCAATGGGGGGGGTCGTTTTGCGATGCTCTGATCGTCAGCAACAGCATACGTTTTGAATACTCGTTGCGATCATTGAAATCATTGTATCAAAGTAGGGTTGACGTCATATAGTCCTTACCTTTGCTAGGAGTTGTTATTCCAAAATGAATATTCCAATTGTCTGATCGCGATTTCCAGTATTGATGTCCATCGGGTCCCTGACATGAAATGGCACAAAATATGCATCAAGTGTGCTGGACGCGTTCCAAGTTGCTCGAATGAAGCGTTTCACTTGCCCGGGTCCAAATTCTCCACCCGGACCATATAAAATGTAACACACAGTATGAAATAAGGTTTCAAAGGGTAGGCGATACTGCCACCTAGCAGGATTCAGCCGGCATTGCACTCTTGAGGTCTCAGAATGAGTTCCAATGATAACACCGAGGTCTGTGAGAGTGTAAATTTTTTTTTAAACAATCTAAAAACGTAATATTAATAATATTTTGTGCAATATTTCCAGGCCTGAATGATTTAACCAGTCCGACCCGGCTGATAATTAAGTGCATAATATAGGCACTAATGAGGAACTAACGTTCCATTTTACACCGAATGTGTCAGGACAGATGCATTTGTAGCCGGTGTGATCTTGTCTGCGTTGTGTTTTAGTCGATTCGACCCCTGTTAAGGGATTGCCCTGAGTGGGAGTTGAACCCCGGACGCCCGCGTCGCGGGCGGCATCACAGACCACTAAGCAAGCAAGAAGTGAATTCACTTCTTGCTTCCGGGTCTGGATGCCTCTGGGGAGTGAGTTTACTTGCAGTACCGCTTAACGTCCACAGCCACTTCACGACTTGTACCTCGTGACTGTGGATATACTGCGGTACCTCCGTTACACTCACCCCTCTAAACTCACTCCACCCAGGGCATCCGGGTCACGGCACCACGTGTAGCCGGTGTGATCTTGTCTGCGTTGTGTTTTAGTCGATTCGACCTCTGTTAAGGGATCGCCCTGAGTGGGAGTTGAACCCCGGACGCCCGCGTCGCGGGCGGCATCACAGACCACTAAGCAAGAAGTGAATTCACTTCTTGCTTCCGGGTCTGGATGCCTCTGGGGAGTGAGTTTACTTGCAGTACCGCTTAACGTCCACAGCCACTTCACGACTTGTACCTCGTGACTGTGGATATACTGCGGTACCTCCGTTACACTCACCCCTCTAAACTCACTCCACCCAGGGCATCCGGGTCACGGCACCACGTGTAGCCGGTGTGATCTTGTCTGCGTTGTGTTTTAGTCGATTCGACCCCTGTTAAGGGATCGCCCTGAGTGGGAGTTGAACCCCGGACGCCCGCGTCGCGGGCGGCATCACAGACCACTAAGCAAGATGTGAATTCACTTCATGCTTCCGGGTCTGGATGCCTCTGGGGAGTGAGTTTACTTGCAGTACCGCTTAACGTCCACAGCCACTTCACGACTTGTACCTCGTGACTGTGGATATACTGCGGTACCTCCGTTACACATTTATACAGTGGTAGGTATAAAAGGGTTTTAACTATCAGTCAAGTCTCACACCTGATAACCGTGCTGGAAAATCCATCCAGAACCACTACAAATATCAAATCCCAATTTTCTTTTACCTTCTTACCTAATTCTAAAAGTTAAATATGAGTTGAATAATATCCCTTTCTATGCTTTGTTTACAATAGTTCCTCATTAGTTCCCATGTATGTGCACTTAATCATTACATGTGTCATCTAATGTGTTAACGGATAATGTAATGTGATGTGATGTCTCCTCTCAGGTCATGTACCATTTTCGCTCCTTCCCATTTATGTCACAGTTAAGCTGGTTATTCAGCTCATTTAATTATGTTGTTTATTTAAATCAGTTATGTCTCACCTCGATTAGCACTGTGGTCGTGCTTTTTATATCAGACAGAATGTTAGATTTACTCTGTGCCAAGGTAGATAAGAGGAGATGGGGGACTGCTAACGTCTCATTTGAAGATTAGTTTCAATAAAGGCGGGGAGGATTATTTGACGTGTGATGAGTGTTTTATTTCCCTCTTGGCTTTTCTCTTTATTTTTTGTTGTGTTTTAGAAGACGACGATTAGAATGCCATTGTGGTGCGACAGCCGCTCAGGATGTATAGCGGTCGTCTGGTAATCAGACGGTTCCTGGTTCGATTCCGGCTCCTCCCGGGCAGCGTGTCGAGGAGCGAGACACTTTAACCCCTAACTGCTCCCGATGAGCAGGTTGGCACCTTGCATGGTTGCCTCTGCCGTCAGTGTGTGAATGGGTGAAGAATGTGAGGCATAAGTTGTAAAGCGCTTTGGGAAAAAAGCTGTTATATAAAAATGCAGTCCATTTACCATTGGAAAATGGTCTTTCTTCATATCCATCCTAGGCACACATTCTCTAAAAAAAATTATTCCAGATAGCACATCATCACCCACAGGGCCAAGGGCACTGAAAGGCTTCAAAACACAATGAGAAGCATTCCTACACTAATATAGTCTTTAATGTCCATAGAAAGCAAGTTACAAACACCCCTTGGCACGTATATGCAAAAAGCACGCCTGGTTTTAAATCAAGGCTTGGTTGATCAACTAATCAAGAGCACCTGCATCAATTAACTCCTGACAAACAAGACGTTTGAAATGAATGTAGCGCTAGATTATTGTGACACATGAATAGTGAAATATAGACCAGATGTAGCCTACAAACGTGCTCAAACAATCTACATTAACATTTATAAGAGAACGTGGGTGTATGAAGGAGTCTCTCCTTCACAGATGGTGGTTACCGTAGATATAACACCAGCCACCCTTCAGTCACCAGCTCACTGCTGGAATACACACTCATGTGGGTGCCGGGGATCGAACCGGCGACCTTTTGGTTACCGGTTGGCCTCTCCAGGCCGTTCCTGCCAGTGATTTCACAAGGGGTCATGAGTTCCGTTCCTTCTTCAGTGGTTCGTAAACCCTATCAGAGGGACACTTTCACAGCACCTTGATAATATGGTCAGAATCTTGTCTGAATCGTCATTATTAACAATGGTGCCAGAGCGCCATCAGCAGGTGCCTTGAAATACTACCGTGTGTAATATGAATGAGTGGCTTGAATTCTCAGATTAATGGTCGGATCTGTAAATGTATTTGACCACATGCATTTTAGATGTACACTGTATGTGCATAGATTCTTGAGTTTGACTTGTAGATGGAAAACAATTATTTATTATTATTATTGCTTCTGAAATAATGTCTAAAGCTCTAAAGTCTAAAGCTCTCCTCCAATAATTAATGAAGTTAAATAGCCTGGAACATTGATAGAAAAAATATAATTTTATGTCAAAGTTCACCATTCTATCTATGATTGACTATGTAGGGATATCTGATTCGGAAATTCACCAAAACACTCTCTCTCTCTCTAATGCACACTGGGGGTGTAAAGGTACACGTATCCGTACCGAACCGTTTCAGTGTGTACCATACCGTACCGAACGGCTGTGTACCGAACGAATACAACGGTATGTTTAACCAATAACGACTGCCCACTGGGGGCTGTTTTTTTCACAATCTAATATAATTATTATTATTTTTTTTCTTTACAAGTCGATTATTAATTTCAATATAGAATATTTGTTGACATCCCTACAAGTACAATTAGTTACTGCACACTACATCACCCCTGAGTGGAACATGGAAAGCCAAACTTTCCCCCACTGTACCGAAAACCCGTAACAAACCGTGACTTCAAAACCGAGGTACGTACCGAACCGTGGTTTTTGTGTACCGTTACACCCCTACTAGTTACTATATGTATATCTGTACATATCTCTTACCTACTCTTACTAGTTACGCTGCTGGCCAGTATGACTTACTACCATAGTGTCTTTATACCTGTATCACTGTACATATTAATACTTAATACTACAACTCTGTACATACATCTGATTAGCACTAATACTAATCAGTGGCTCGGGAGGTAGTGCAGTCATCTGGTAATCTGGAGGTTCCCAGTTCGATTCCCCTTCTCCCGGGCAGCGTGTCGAAGTGTCCTTGAGCAAGACACTTAACCCCTAACTTAACCCCATTGCAGTAGTCGAGGGAGGCGAGACGTGACTGTTGATTGGACGAGGAGTTGGGTGGCTTCATTTGTCAGCAAGGGGCGGATCCTTCTGCCGTTGCTCAGGAGGAACATTCCATGCAGGGCAGGGATACAAACTGGTCAGACTACTGCTTGACCTTACTCATAGAACCCACCTCACCCCTGCCCACTTTGACAACCTAGGATGGCTTAGAGTAGACGACAGAGTACAGCAACTTGCAATGGGCCTGGTCTACAAGATACACTACACGACTAAATTACCCATGTACATGTCAAAATACTTCCCAAAGGCCAGTGAATACCACGATCACAACACCAGAGGGAGCTCCACAAATCATGTCAAACCCAGATTCGGCTCAAACAAGGGACTAAACACCTTTCGCAATTATGCCACATCAATGTGGAACGCCCTACCCACAGCTGTAAAGGAATGTGAATCACTACCCACTTTCAAAGAGCACCTACGGGAAACTGGCCCCTGAAAATGTCTAAACCCAACCCCTTCCAATGTACAGTAAATGTCCTAACCCAATAATACACAAGACCCTCTTGTTGGGACCAAGTAAGGTTTAATCGATATTCCAATGTACAGTTTTGCTTGTACAGTTTCCCCCACCCACCTCCAATGTACAGTTCCCCCCCCCCACCTACCCAACCTCCTCCAATGTAGTTTCTACGTCAAATGTATATACTCTCTTTTTTTAGACTCTTTTTGTATCACAAACAGTACTGTATTTGTAAATCTGGTATGTCATAAATGTATAGATGTAGCATTACTGTCTATCTGTATGTTGTGTATGTCATATATGTTATGATGAATTGAAAATGGGGGACCCTGATGTAAACCAGACGAAAGTCGAAAGTTCAATCAATCAATCAATCAATCATACACGGCACACTGAGGCCTACAACAAACTGACCGGATCTTCCTTTATTCATTATGTTGTACTGTAGCACTATTTTACTCTGTCCATTCTATTGCATAATTTTACTATCTATTCTATTCTACTATTCTATTATTGCACTGTATTATTTTACTCTGTCTATTGCTTTTTATTACAGGTTCAAATCTGTCAGGTATTAAACTGTGTGGGTATCAAACAAGAGACTGTCAGGCTTTAAAACTGTGTAGGAACCAGGCCTAGAACTGCACCCTGAGAGGGAACTGCAGCCTGAGAGGGAACTGCACTCTGAGAGGGAACTGCACTCTGAGAGGGAACTGCACCCTGAGAGGGAACTGCACCCTGAGAGGGAACTGCACTCTGAGAGGGAGGTTCGAAGGGTCAAAGTGGGTATAAGACAGGAGGGAAGACTGTCAAGTTTTAAACTGTGGATACCAAACAGAGAAGGTAAAGACGACTTTGAACTGTTGAACAGTAATCCAGAACTATTTTATTGCACTGTAAAAAAATAAAAATAATAATTTGCATGGAATAGCGTACAAACTAAAGTATGTAGAAATTAATTTGGACTATAAACAATGCCTGTCAAATGAGCCATACTATTGTCTCCATAGCTATAATACAGAACACACAATGGGTCCGCAAACATCGCTAAAATGGTCAATAACGCTGGCGCCATTGAGTAAAGATGGGAAAAGATTGATTGAATACTTTATTACAGGTCTTTGAGACCTGTAAAACACTAAGAAATGGAGTAACCAATATGATCAAAAAAGCAAAACTGAACTATTTTAACGAAAAAATTGAGGAAAATAAAAATAATCCTCAAAAACTGTGGAAGTCTTTAAAAACACTGGGTCACAATAATAGACTCAAGACTAAAACCACAAATCTCAACCTGAAAATAGATAACACGATCATCTCTGACAAATTGAGTGTGGCAAATTGTTTAAACACCTTCTTCACAACTGTTGCTACCACTTTGGTGAACAAACTGCCGATCCACTCTGGCCGATATGGCATACAGCACATCCAGGCCTTTTATAAGGAACTGGGTGTACGTGAAAATGATTTTAAATTGACTGAAGTAACTACTGAAGAGGTTATGAAAAAGCTCAGTATGCTGCAGCCAACAAAAGCCACAGGCCATGACAATATTCCCACCAGATTTCTCAGAGACTCTGCTTCCATCATAGCTCCCATTGTAGCCCATATCACCAACCTCTCCATCAACCAGGGTCACATCCCGCAAGAACTCAAGCTTGCTAGGGTAACCCCTCTATTTAAAAAAGGAAACAAACTGGATCCAGGTAACTACCGCCCCGTTTCTATCCTTTGTTCCATATCAAAGGTAATTGAGAGGCTGGTATATGAGCAGATAGACAACTACCTGACTGAACATAGACTACTGTACCAGTTCCAATCAGGTTTCAGAAAATCACACTCCACTGACACCTGTTTACTGTACCTGACCGATTATATAAAACGGGAGATGGACAAGGGGAACTACTGCGGGATGGTAATGTTGGACCTGCAAAAGGCGTTTGACACGGTCAACCACTCCATCCTACTAGAAAAATTGAGAGCGATAGGCTTTGATAGCAAGTCAGCCAAATGGGTCAAGTCCTACCTGGAGGGAAGAGAACAGGTGGTAGACATCAATGGCACCTTGTCCTCGTCCCTTCCAGTGACATGTGGGGTCCCCCAAGGAAGCATTTTGGGGCCTCAACTGTTTTTAATATATATTAATGACATGAAATCGGCATGCGATTGCAACCTGTTCCTGTTTGCTGACGACTCGGCACTCCTGGTCTCTGACAGGGATAAGTCTAAAGTGGAAAGTGTCCTGAGCAGTGAAATGAAAAAGATCTGCTCTTGGCTCAGTGACAATAAATTGTCTCTACATCTGGGAAAAACAGAGGCCATACTCCTTGGGTCAAACGCCAACCTAAAGAAATCCCAGGGTTTTAAAATTAGAGTAGGTGAAAACATTATTGAGGATAAAGAGGAGGTCACCTACCTGGGCTTTATTTTAAATAACAAACTTTCTAACGAAAAAATGGCACAAAAAGTTATTACTAAGGTCAATCAAAAAACCAAATTTTTATTTAGAATTTCCTCGTTCATAAATAGAAACGCTCTGAGGACCCTAGCTGGAGCCCTCATCCAATGTCACTTTGACTATGCTTGCACTTCATGGTACAGCAACATATCAAAACAAATGAAGACAAAGCTCCAGACCTCCCAAAACAAACTAGTGAGACTCCTGCACAACCTTCACTTTAGAACTCACCTAACGCCAGCCCACTTTAGCAGTCTGGGATGGCTTAGGGTTGAAGAAAGGGTACACCAGCTTAAAATGCTACTGGTTTTTAAAGTACTGAAAGAAATGGTCCCCAAGTACCTAGTAAATTATTTTAATAAAGTAGGAGATGTCCACAAACACGCCACAAGAGGAAGCCCCACGGACCTGGTCCCGCCGAGAGTCATGACATGCATGGGGAAAGATGCATTTTTTTACTCGGCTACGGTAATGTGGAATGCCCTGCCAACATTCATAAAACTCCTGAACTCCCCTCTCGGATTTAAATCCGCCCTAAAAACATGGCTCAGCAGCAACTCAAATTGGTCTTAAAATGTTTTTTATCTCTTTTATCATAACTTGGCTTTTATTTCTTTTATCATGAGTTGCTTTTAAGGGTTTGCGGATTTTCTTTTAACATTAGTTAACTGTATGAGTTGTCAGGTTAGGTGTTTTTATACACATTTTTAGGATGTGTCCTGTCTAGTGTACATGTCCATTTGTGTTTCTGTGCCTTTTTATGTTCCATGTATGGACCACAATGGAAACAAGCCTTGGCTTTATTGTGTTTTATCCATTTTTGACCAGCGTTGTTGATACTGTTATTGTCTTGTCTTTTAAAAATGTTTTGTCCTACGATTGTGTCAAAATAAAGTATTCAATCAATCAAAAGACTAAATGTTTTTTCCCCCGAGTATGAGTTCTGATATGTACTTTTAAGTCACGTTTTGCACCAAATATTTTATCACAGTGTGCAACTATAGGGCTTTTCCCCAGTATGGCTTCTCATGTGACTATTCAGGTGTCCCTGTGTAATATATCTTTTAGGACACAGTGTGCAACTATAGGGCTTTTCCCCAGTATGGCTTCTCATGTGAATATTCAGGTGTCCCTGTATAATATATCTTTTAGGACACAGTGTGCAACTATAGGGCTTTTCCCCAGTATGGCTTCTCATGTGTACTTTTATTTGAGATTTTTGACTAAATCTTTTAGGACACAGTGTGCAACTATAGGGCTTTTCCCCAGTGTGGCTTCTCATATGTACTTCCAAGAGTGTAATGTCAGTACATTTCTTTCCACAAACAGTACATGTCATGTGAATTTGAAAGTGAAGTTTTAAGCTCTCTGTGGGTTCTAAATGTTTTCCACACAAACCACAGTCACTAGAATGGGCTTTAAGATGGCGCATTAAAGCTTTCTTATTAGGAAAACATTTCCCACACACTTTACAGCTCCAGGTCTCACATGGTATTTGGTTTGATAATTTCACCTCATGGGATGAAACCACAGAGCTCTTGAACTGGTTGCTGTTAGACAAACTCTGTCCTTTGTTTTTCTGTGTCTTCTTTGATGTCAGTGAGTTTAAACCAGGATGAGGTTCACTAGTCTCCAGCCAATCATCACTGTCATCAGTATCAGTTCCAGAACAGTGTGAAGAGAGGAGCTGGCCATCTGTAGTTGGTTCTAAATCACCAGCTGGATCTAAGTTACTGACTGGTTCTGATAATCCACAGTCCTCTCCATCAGGTTCAGTTTTCATCTGTTCTGTTGAGGTGCTGGCTAGAGGCTCTGTCTCTCTGTTTTCCTCAGTCTGGGTTTGGTTAAACCATGAGGACTGAGGTTTCTCTTCATCATATTCACTCTTCACAGGGACAGGGTTGAAAGTGAACTTAATATCAGCCTCCTCCAGACCTTGAAGCTGCTCTCCCTCCTGACTGGTCCAGAGTTCCTCCTGTTCCTCTTTAATCTGTAGGAGCTCTGGGTCCTGGGTTTGGTTAAACCATGAGGACTGAGGTTTCTCTTCATCATGTTCACTCTTCACAGGGACAGGGTTGAAATTGAACTTGATACCAGCCTCCTCCAGACCTTGAAGCTGCTCTCTCTCCTGACTGGTCCAGAGTTCCTCCTGTTCCTCTTTAATCTGTAGGAGCTCTGGGTCCTGGGTTTGGTTAAACCATGAGGACTGAGGTTTCTCTTCATCATGTTCACTCTTCACAGGGACAGGGTTGAAAGTGAACTTGATACCAGCCTCCTCCAGACCTTGAAGCTGCTCTCCCTCCGGACTGGTCCAGAGTTCCTCCTGTTCCTCTTTAATCTGTAGGAGCTCTGGGTCCTGGGTTTGGTTAAACCATGAGGACTGAGGTTTCTCTTCATCATCTTCACTCTTCACAGGGACAGGGTTGAAAGTGAACTTGATACCAACTTCCTCCAGACCTTGAAGCTGCTCTCCCTCCCGACTGGTCCAGAGTTCCTCCTGTTCCTCTTTAATCTGTAGGAGCTCTGGGTCCTGGGTTTGGTTAAACCATGAGGACTGAGGTTTCTCTTCATCATGTTCACTCTTCACAGGGACAGGGTTGAAAGTGAACTTGATGATATCAGCCTCCTCCAGACCTTGAAGCTGCTCTCCCTCCTGACTGGTCCAGAGTTCCTCCTGTTCCTCTTTCATCTGTAGGAGCTCTGGCTGCTCCTGGCTCAGACTGGGGCTCCTCTCCTGCTGTTCATGAGGAACCTCCTCTTCACAGACAGAGAGCTGTGGGGGGTCTGGAGGGAGGCAGAATAATGACATGAATAGTTGTAATTGCTGTCACCATTGGAAAGCCACCAATTTTAAGAATTCACACATGTTCTTCCTGTGCCCCAGGACAGTTCAGTCAGTATGTTCTTCCTGTGCCCCAGGACAGTTCAGTCAGTATGTTCTTCCTGAGGACAGTTCAGTCAGTATGTTCTTCCTGTGCTCCAGGACAGTGACTGAACTGTCCTGGAGCACAGGAGGAACATACTGACTGAACTGTCCTGGAGCACAGGAAGAACATACTGACTGAACTGTCCTGGAGCACAGGAAGAACATACTGACTGAACTGTCCTGGAGCACAGGAAGAACATACTGACTGAACTGTCCTGGAGCACAGGAGGAACATACTGACTGAACTGTCCTGGAGCACAGGAATAATATAGATGGTGAAAAAACGAGGTAGTTCACTATTCGGCCCATGATTAAAATGACATAAATGATGCAACATACAGATATATATCATGACATTTGTGACATACAGGTATACAGTACCGTTACATTTGTGACATACAAGATATGCAAATATACAGTAGTTAAACAGAGATCTTAACAGAAAATATATACATACGAGGGGGAGGAAACTGTACATTAGGAGGGAGTGGGTGGGTGGGTGGGATAGGGGACATGTGTATTGTGAATTGTGTATTGTGAAAGCCAAGGTAGGTGATTCAATAACGTTACTAGATCAACTGATCTTTACATTCGAATTTTTCAAATAGTCTACTAGTACAAATGTTTGGATCAAAATGCTGATTGGTACTTTGGTAGTTCGTTCAGGCGGGAGAGGAGAGGAGAGGGGGTGTTTGCCTCCTTTCCTCAGACAATTCTTTGCACTCTTCTCCCTGATTTGTAATAGCTTTTGGCAATCTGAAGTACTCTAAATGCTTTTCCCAGTCCGACCGATTAGTACAGCCAAAAACACAACAATAATTGACCCTTTTGAGCAACAATGACCAGACAATGTACAGCCCCCCACCCACCCCACCTACCCAACCTCCTCCAATGTACAGTTTCTATGTCAAATGTATATACTCTCTTTTCTGGACTCTTTTTGTATCACAAACAGTACTGTATTTGCATATCTGGTATGTCATAAATGTATAGATGTAGCAGTACTGTCTATCTGTATGTCGTGTGTGTCATCAAGTCAAGTCAAGTCAAGAGTTTTAATTGTCACGGCATACAGGTATACAATGAAATGCGGGTGGTCTTGCCCGCAACGATGTGCAATACAGTGGTACATATAATAGAATCAAAAAAAGAAACAACATTGTGCAGTAACAGGTAGCAGGTAACATGGAGTGACATCTCGGTATCTGTACATAGTTATTTACAGAGCATGTGTGACATGCTAGTTAGCTTTGGTAGTGCAATACACTGTTCCTGTTATTCTAATTTAAAGTGTCCTTTCCTTTGGCCATAAGTGTGCGTGTGTGCGACATGAGTGTGTGCCCGCTCATGTTAAAGTGTTAAGTGGCTGCTCGTGTGTGAGCGTGCACAGTGTGCGTGTCGTGTGTGTGTTCATGTGTGCTTGTGTGTGGACAGTTCAATGTTCTGAGCACTCAATGTTCATTGTTCATGGCTCTGATGGCCTGGGGGAAGAAGCTGAGCCTAAGCCGCTCTGTCCTAGTAGCTGGGGTTCGCAGGCGTCTGCCTGACCTCAGCAGCTGAAACAGGCTGTTATTGGGGTGGTGAGGGTCTTTCATTATCCTGCAGGCTCTGGATTTGCACCTCTTGTTGTATAGAACCTGCAGGGGGGGTAGTGCAATACCCGTGGTCTGCTTGGCTGAGCGCACCACTTTCTGTAGGGCCTTCTTGTCCTGTGCCGTGCTGTTTCCATACCAGGCAGTGATGTTTCCAGTCAGGATGCTCTCTACAGCTCCTGAGTAGAAGGACTGGAGTATCTTCCCCGATACTCTGAACTTCCTTAACTGTCTCAGGTGGTAGAGACGCTGTTTCGCCTTCTTTACTACTGTGTCTATGTGTGTTGACCATGTCAGGTCCTCTGAGATGTGGACCCCCAGGTACTTGAAGCTGCTCACCCTGTCCACGGTAGCCCCGTTTATCATCAGTGGTGTGTGTGTCTCCTGCTGTCCTCTCCTATAATCCACGATCAGTTCCTTGGTTTTGCCAATGTTCAGGAGCAGGCTGTTGTCCTGGCACCAGCGTTCCAGTATCTCAACCTCCTCCCGGTAGGCCTTCTCGTCGTTGTCCGAGATCAGCCCCACCACCACCGTGTCATCTGCGAACTTCACTATGGAGTTGGAGCTGAACTTGGCCACACAGTCGTGTGTGTAGAGTGAGTACAGCAGGGGGCTCAGAACACAGCCCTGGGTGGACCCGATGCTCAGGGTGATGGTGTTGGAGGTCTGACCCCCCACCCTGACCGCCTGGGGTCTTTCGCTCAGAAAGTCCAGTACCCAGGCGCTCAGGGCGGAGCTCAGACCTAGCTCAATCAGCTTGTCCACCAGTCTGGTGGGGACTATGGTGTTGAACGCTGAGCTGTAGTCAATGAACAACAGTCTCACATAGCCCCCCTTCTGACGGTCAAGGTGCGAGAGGGTGCTGTGCAGTACCTGGGAGACCGCGTCGTCATATATGTTATGATGAATTGAAAATGGGGGACCCTGATGTAAACAAGACGAAAGTCTTTCTCTGGTCTGCATCCCCTTAACAATTGTATGTATTGAGCTGTACTGTACTGTACCCATTCTGCAATCGGTTAATACAATTTTCAATCAATCAATCAATCAATTCAATCAATCAATCAAACAATGGCTGAACGGCTCAGGAGACATATATCAGCCACCTAAAGGGAAGGGATGATTAGGTGGGCCTTGATGTCAGAGACCTGATTGGGAATTTGGCCAGGAATGTCGGGGAACCCCCTACTCTTTGCGAGTGGGTCCTTTAACAACCAAATTCAGTCGCACCTGAAAGACGGCACTCGCAGCTGTACAGTGTCCCTATCACCATAACAGGGGCATTGTTACTGACCAGTCCAGAGGACAGAGTGCTCCCTGCTGGACATCACTTTCCAACAGCGGCCTTGACCACGGGGCCATCATGAGTCCAGAGCTCTACCCATGTGGCCACGCTGCCGGACAGTAATATGATGGTTATAACACTACTCCTGTATCTTTACACCCGCACAGCGTCAAGGGCTGGAGGGCGTATGGCAGCCACTCCTGTGGTTCAGATTCAGATTCAGATTCAGATTCAGATTCAGATTCAGATTCAGATTTATTTATTCACCATATTGTACAGGTACAAATGGAACGTGATTTGACATTTCAGTGCATGATTGATTTTTTCACAAATAGGAACAACATAATAATAATAATAATAATAATAATAATAATAATAATAATAATAATAATAATAATAATAATAATAATAATAATAATAATAATAATAATAATAATAATAATAATAATAATAATAATAATAATAATAATAATAATAATAATAATAATAATAATAATAATAATAATAATAATAATAATAATAATAATAATAATAATAATAATAATAATAATAATAATAATAATAATAATAATAATAATAATAATAATAATAATAATAATAATAATAATAATGATAATGATAAATAAATAAGTGCAAAACAGGACAGAACAGTGAGACAACAATGAGACAGTAAAGTGCAGTGGTGGGGGACATGGATAAAGTGCAGCACAGTTCAAGTCCAGAGGTCCAGCCCTAGCAGCTCGCCATAGAGGGGGGGAGGGGGGGGGGAGCAGGCGGACACCTGATTCGTTTACCAGGCGAGCTGCTGAGGGGAAGAAGCTGAGTCTATGGCGGGACTTTAATGTCTTGGGCAGCCGTAGCCGCCTGCCGTGGGGGAGCATGGTGAAGAGGCCGTGACCCGGGTGGGCGGGGTCAGCCATGATCTTCCTCGCCCTCCTCAAGGCCCTGGTGGAATGTAGTTCTGTGTCCGTCTATCCTGCCTGCACCAGCCATAACATCTACAGTTCTGATCCGATTTGGATGAAACATTGCACACAGGCAAACAGCAGGTCAAGGACCACAACTACTTTTCAGATCGGTCAATGACAAGTATTTTATTTGAATACATCACTGTCCAGTGAAATCAATAATGATGGTGAACATAAACTAGGGATGTTCGATATTGGCTTTTTTACCGATATCCGAAATACCGATATTGTCCATTCTTAATTTCCGATACCGATATATGCGGGGTCAGGTAATTTCAGGTAATTAACATTACATATCTCTTGCCGTGGTATATAGCTGATGTCAACAGGTGGTAGGGTGTATATAGCTGATGTCAACAGATGGTAGGGTGTATATAGCTGGTGTTGAATGCACAATCCATAAAATCTATACGCACGTTTACATAATACAATACGTTTTATTATACACAAACCTATCTAACGTTGTTGTGAAAAACACAATTTGAATAACCGTGAAAGTATTTACTTATTACTAAAACTACCCCACAATGTATAGATATAAATAAAAGCGTTAACAATGTCCCTAGTGTATCTATAGATAGAGGAAGACTCTCTAAAGATTGCATAGCGATAGATTGTTGCTGCTCCCAAAAATAGAACGGGGGAATGAATAGAGTGAACACTGAACAGGCTCATTCTATCCAGAGATATTATGTGAAATGACTGCACATGCCTGAGTGGTAATGAAGTGTAAGTGGCCCCTGAAGGCCGTCCCTACATGCTTCTCAGCGGGGGGTTTGGGGAGACCCCAGGGGTCCTTCAGGGGGTTCCTGTGGATCCTTAGAAAAATTGGGAATAATTTAATTTCATTAATTTAATTGACTAGAGTTAGAGAGAATGAGAGAGCAAGAGTGACTATTCTGATCCTCCACTGTTATCCCCGCCACCTGCACTATACTGTACCAATTCAATTCTGGACTAAATCGTATCCAACAACAGACGTGTCCAAGCTCAACACCAAGTGACCACCGTACTGGTAGCTATAACAGCTTGCTAGCAGACATACTCAATTAAACAGCTTGTAATTTTGCATAATTTCTCATTAGGGAAGTGGGGGAAAAAACATGGCATTCTGCTGTGAAGTGCCAGGATGCAGGGACATGAGAAAAGAGGAGGGTTTGGGTTTCCAGACTTATGAGGGAGGACGTTGTGAACGCTGCAAACAGAGATGCTCAAGTCGTTCTGTGCAAATCTGGAGTGTAGTCTGGTCTTTGAGCTAGAGTCTGAGTGTAGTCTGGTCTTTGAGCTACAGTCTGAGTGTAGTCTGGTCTTTGAGCTACAGTCTGAGTGTAGTCTGGTCTCTGAGCTACAATCTGAGTGTAGTCTGGTCTTTGAGCTAGAGTCTGAGTGTAGTCTGGTCTTTGAGCTACAGTCTGAGTGTAGTCTGGTCTTTGAGCTACAGTCTGAGTGTAGTCTGGTCTTTGAGCTACAGTCTGAGTGTAGTCTGGTCTTTGAGCTACAGTCTGAGTGTAGTCTGGTCTTTGAGCTACAGTCTGAGTGTAGTCTGGTCTTTGAGCTACAGTCTGACTGTAGTCTGGTCTCTGAGCTACAGTCTGAGTGTAGTCTGGTCTTTGAGCTACAGTCTGAGTGTAGTCTGGCCTTTGAGCTACAGCCTGAGTGTAGTCTGGTCTCTGAGCTACAGTCTGAGTGTAGTCTGGTCTCTGAGCTACAGTCTGAGTGTAGTCTGGTCTTTGAGCTACAGTCTGAGTGTAGTCTGGTCTCTGAGCTACAGTCTGAGTGTAGTCTGGTCTTTGAGCTACAGTCTGAGTGTAGTCTGGTCTTTGAGCTACAGTCTGAGTGTAGTCTGGTCTCTGAGCTACAGTCTGAGTGTAGTCTGGTCTTTGAGCTACAGTCTGAGTGTAGTCTGGTCTTTGAGCTACAGTCTGAGTGTAGTCTGGTCTCTGAGCTACAGTCTGAGTGTAGTCTGGTCTTTGAGCTACAGTCTAACTGTAGTCTGGTCTTTGAGCTACAGTCTGACTGTAGTCTGGTCTCTGAGCTACAGTCTGAGTGTAGTCTGGTCTCTGAGCTACAGTCTGACTGTAGTCTGGTCTTTGAGCTACAGTCTGACTGTAGTCTGGTCTCTGAGCTACAGTCTGAGTGTAGTCTGGTCTCTGAGCTACAGTCTGAGTGTAGTCTGGTCTCTGAGCTACAGTCTGAGTGTAGTCTGGTCTCTGAGCTACAGTCTGAGTGTAGTCTGGTCTTTGAGCTACAGTCTGAGTGTAGTCTGGTCTCTGAGCTACAGTCTGACTGTAGTCTGGTCTCTGAGCTACAGCCTGAGTGTAGTCTGGTCTCTGAGCTACAGTCTGAGTGTAGTCTGGTCTCTGAGCTACAGTCTGAGTGTAGTCTGGTCTCTGAGCTACAGTCTGAGTGTAGTCTGGTCTCTGAGCTACAGTCTAACTGTAGTCTGGTCTCTGAGCTACAGTCTGAGTGTAGTCTGGTCTCTGAGCTACAGCCTGAGTGTAGTCTGGTCTCTGAGCTACAGTCTGACTGTAGTCTGGTCTTTGAGCTACAGTCTGACTGTAGTCTGGTCTCTGAGCTACAGTCTGAGTGTAGTCTGGTCTTTGAGCTACAGTCTGAGTGTAGTCTGGTCTTTGAGCTACAGTCTGACTGTAGTCTGGTCTTTGAGCTACAGTCTGACTGTAGTCTGGTCTCTGAGCTACAGTCTGAGTGTAGTCTGGTCTCTGAGCTACAGTCTGAGTGTAGTCTGGTCTCTGAGCTACAGCCTGAGTGTAGTCTGGTCTTTGAGCTACAGTCTGAGTGTAGTCTGGTCTCTGAGCTACAATCTGAGTGTAGTCTGGTCTTTGAGCTACAGTCTGACTGTAGTCTGGTCTTTGAGCTACAGTCTGAGTGTAGTCTGGTCTCTGAGCTACAGTCTGAGTGTAGTCTGGTCTTTGAGCTACAGTCTGAGTGTAGTCTGGTCTTTGAGCTACAGTCTGAGTGTAGTCTGGTCTCTGAGCTACAGTCTGACTGTAGTCTGGTCTTTGAGCTACAGTCTGACTGTAGTCTGGTCTTTGAGCTACCGTCTGAATCTAGTCTTTGAACTAGAGTCCAAATTAAGTCTGAAGTCTTTGAACTAGAATCCAAATAATCAAGTCTGAAGTCTTTTAACTAGAGTCCAAATTAAGTCTGAAGTCTTTGAACTAGAGTCCAAATAATCAAGTCTGAAGTATTTTAACTAGAGTCCAAATCAAGTCTCAAGTATTTGAACTCAGTCAGAATCAAGCCAGAGTCCAGTCTTGTCTTTGAGCCAGAGTCCAAGTCTTGTCTTTGAGCCAGAGTCCAAGTCTTGTCTTTGAGCTAGAGTCCAGTCTTGTCTTTGAGCTAGAGTCCAAGTCTTGTCTTTGAGCTAGAGTCCAAGTCTTGTCTTTGAGCCAGAGTCCAGTCTTGTCTTTGAGCCAGAGTCCAAGTCTTGTCTTTGAGCCAGAGTCCAAGTCTTGTCTTTGAGCCAGAGTCCAGTCTTGTCTTTGAGCCAGAGTCCAAGTCTTGTCTTTGAGCCAGAGTCCAGTCTTGTCTTTGAGCCAGAGTCCAAGTCTTGTCTTTGAGCCAGAGTCCAAGTCTTGTCTTTGAGCCAGAGTCCAAGTCTTGTCTTTGAGCCAGAGTCCAAGTCTTGTCTTTGAGCCAGAGTCCAAGTCTTGTCTTTGAGCCAGAGTCCAAGTCTTGTCTTTGAGCCAGAGTCCAAGTCTTGTCTTTGAGCCAGAGTCCAAGTCTTGTCTTTGAGCTAGAGTCCAAGTCTTGTCTTTGAGCCAGAGTCCAAGTCTTGTCTTTGAGCCAGAGTCCAAGTCTTGTCTTTGAGCCAGAGTCCAAGTCTTGTCTTTGAGCCAGAGTCCAAGTCTTGTCTTTGAGCCAGAGTCCAAGTCTTGTCTTTGAGCTAGAGTCCAAGTGTAGTTGAAAAGTGTATGGACTGAGGTCATGCATGAGTGTTTCAGGCAGTTGACTTAATGTTCCGCCATCGATTAAAAACACACTTCTTCAATTAATATCTGAAACGACTAACCTTTGTACTGTCCTTTACTAGTTATATGCACTTTGCTACTAAGTAATCTACCGTAGGCTATATTACTACCTACTATGCTAGTCTATACTACTATGCTAAATTCACTCAAGACTGTAGCACTCAAGTTCAACACTGTTTGACGAAACAATCTTACTTACCCTTAGCTGCCAGAGTTGTACCCTTCCTGCTGACTTATTGTACAGAACTTGTAAGTCGTTTTGGATAAAAGCGTCAGCTAAATTACTAAAAGTAAATGTAAATGTGCTGGCCGCTTGCTTCTCCCTGTAGATTTAAGGTGATTTATGCGAGGGGGCGTGACACTTTTGATAACAAGTCACTCAAAAGAAATGTCACACACCTCCAGAATTCTGATGTGTGGTTGTGTGTGATTGGATGGCAAGTCAACCTTGCCATGGATATACTTTGGTTTTAGCTGTGCGTAACAAGGTGAACCTGATGCCTTTTACGGTCTGGTGTTTTTAATTTAATTTAGATTTTAGTGTGATTTTATTTTGCACGTTTTTTTAGATTTGTTTTGTAAATTGTGGACAGTCCCTTGATTTCCCCCCTGCTAATTGTGTTTTATCTGTCACAGGTGTGCTGATGACCTGCCCCTGTATATATATAAGCCCTCACCACATGGCAACAGCAGAGCAGTTGGATGTTGGTCCAATACAGGAGGGACTCCTTATTATCTTGTCATTTGATTTCTGCTGTACTCTTAATGTTTGGTCGATCCCGTAAATCCACTCTCTCATTTTGGGTTGTTTTAAATGGGTTTTAATTACATATGATACTACAAAGAAATGTAGGTACTTGAGACTCTTGGTATGTCAAATACAATTACAACTTGGAATTCCTGGTTGCTGTTATTGGTTGCACACTCTTGTCCGGAGTCCTAGAAGAGAACCTCCTCTTTTAAACTGTATAATTCAGAGCTCCCTAAACTATTGGTATGAACCTAGGGTGGCTAGTCATCTGCCTTACTACATTTGTATACATGGACGAGACAAGGACAAGGAGAAGGAATGATCATCACGTCAGAATAATTACCAGCGTTCTAATGCTTTGCATGGTGCCAGTTCTATTGAAGTCTATACTTCTATAAAATATACAAGCTATCTGAGGAAATATACATCAAACGTTAGTTAGTTAGCAATGCAACAAATTGCCAGTTTAAATGACGGGTTATAAACGAGGAGACGGTTGATCCCATTCAACTGAAAGTTTCCACACTTCACGACGTGCTACACAGTGACGCGATGACCTTTCCTTCTTTTTCATAGTTTCCTTGGGACGAGACAGAGCAGATGAGATGAACAAAAAGCAGTCGAGCGCGTGCCTCGCTTTGTTACCATCGAGACGACAGAAACCTTCACCGAAGCATATAAACGATGAATAAGCAACACTTTAATTCATGTCGAACGACAGTTTATCAATGTTAGGGTAGCGTTTCACTGAGCCCAAAGGCAGAACACAGGGAGAGGAGAATGGAGCGGTTTAGGTTTGTTTAATCCGATAGGTACCATGCAGACAGGTTACAGTGAATACAGGAATGTACAAAGGTGCGAGCGCGAGCGTCCGCAGGAGCGTCCAGGCGGGTGGTGTCTCGCGAGACAGCGTAGGCTGGCGGCAGCTGGTCCTGGGCACAGGGAGACAGAGATTAGAGCAAGGCAGGAAAACAGACAGAGCAGCAAGGTAGGTTACGTCCTGGTACCTAGGTAGGTATAGCAACACTCGGACGGTGAGTGGCAGGAACCGCAGGGCTCATATCAGAGCCGGTGATGACCTGACGAGTCTCAGGTGTGCAGATAGGACTTGGCTGACAGCGTGTGGAAACTGTGACAGGAAGATGCCCATATAAGGGGGCGTGGAAGTAGTAGGTGAGAGGGAGGCCCTGGCTGTGATTGTAACAATCAAGTGTTGAGCGCCCTGGCATAAATAGATGGTGGTTACCGTAGATATAACACCAGCCACCCTTCAGTCACCAGCTCACAGCTGGAATACACACTCATGTGGGTGCCGGGGATCGAACCGGCGACCTTTTGGTTACCGGTTGGCCTCTCCAGGCCGTTCCTGCCAGTGATTTCACAAGGGGTCATGAGTTCCGTTCCTTCTTCAGTGGTTCGTAAACCCTATCAGAGGGACACTTTCACAGCACCTTGATAATATGGTCAGAATCTTGTCTGAATCGTCATTGTTAACAATGGTGCCAGAGCGCCATCTGCAGGTGCCTTGAAATACTACGTGTGTAATATGAATGAGTGGCTTGAATTCTCAGATTAAAGGTCGAATCTGTAAATGTATTTGACCACATACATTTTAGATGTACACTGTATGTCAGGGCTATTCAACTGGCTGCCCGCGGGCCAGATCCGGCCCGCGGGATGATTCTGACCGGCCCGCCAAAGATTACATGATAATAAAAAAAAAAAAATCTTTTAATATTTTTTTTTCTTTTTTTTTTTACTTTTTTCTTTTCATGTCAACGTTAACACGCACAATTGAGCCAAAAGTCACTCAATTAATGACAGATTTCATTGATAAATTGAGGGAAAACTTTGCAAGTCGTTTTGATGAATTTGACATGTCCAGAGAATTGATGCATTTTGTGAGCAACCCATTTGCCAATGTAGCTGCTATTTCCACAAAAGGACAAGAGTTCCTTGCATCACTTCACATTGATGAAGGTCTCCTGCAACTTGAAATAATTGACATGCAAGCATCATCTGCTCTGAAGCAGGTACTTGAGAATGAATCCACCACAACATTTTGGATAAAGTGTATTCATGTCAAGACATTCCCCAAAATAAAAACGCTGGCAATATCTGTGCTAACAATGTTTGGCTCAACATACACCTGTGAATCCAGTTTCTCTCACATGAATGCCATTAAAACAAGCAACGTGCCTCCTTGACAAATGAGCATTTGCATCACTGTTTGCGGGTAGCCCTCACTTCTTATGAACCCTCTTTTTCTGCCATTGCCCAGTCAAATAAGTGCAATCGCTCTCATTAGATGTGTGTATGTAGGCTAGGCCTGTCTGCCCCCCACCCCCCTGATGTTTGAGAGTTAAGAGTGGACAATAAGTGCTAATAAGATGCTGTGATTTGTTGTTGTTGCACAGACATGAATCACTTTTTCATAAGCTCAGCTGCACTATAAATGTGTTTTTTTGTTCAAGTGTTGATGTTAGAATGTTCAGATGCACATTGCACTTGTTTGTTTTTTATTTTATTTTTATATTGAAATGTTGAAGAGGAGATGTTGCAGTTGTTGCACAGTCATAAATGAAGCACTTTTTGCAGGAGATGTTGCAGATGTGGCACATAAATGAAGCACTTTTTTTGAAAAGTATACTACTTTTGCAATGTAGTTAAATAAAAGTTGTGAAAATGTGGTTGCGTGTTGTGTCAAGTGTACATATATTCATAGCACGGGGAGGCGCCGTGGCAGTCTGGCCCCTTGGGTTTCTGACAATGTGGCCCCCTGAACAATTTAGTTGAATAGCCCTGCTGTATGTGCATAGATTCTTGAGTTTGACTTGTAGATGGAAAACAATTATTTATTATTATTATTATTATTATTATTATTATTATTGCTTCTGAAATAATGTCTAAAGCTCTAAAGCTATCCTCCAATAATTAATGAAGTTAAATAGCCTGGAACATTGATAGAAAAAATATAATTTTATGTCAAAGTTCACCATTCTATCTACTGTATGCTTGACTATGTAGGGGTATCTGATGGGGAAATTCACGAAAACACTCTCTCTCTCTCTCTAATGCACACTAGTATCCGTACCGAACCGTTTCAGTGTGTACCATACCGTACCGAACGGCTGTGTACCGAACGAATACAATGGTATTGTTACAAAGGGTCAGATTAAACCGAATATATATATTTATTTATGGATATATATTGAATAGTATTTGTATGTCGTTTGATATCCCTTGTATATTCTTTGTACATATACACGGAATATCCCTTTACCTGGTACAGGACAGACCATAATATTCGTTCTCCTATTGGAAGCGATCCCCTAGGCGCCAGTGACTTACCCCCTAGACCCGACTTGAAAGGTGCCGACGAACATGTCCCAACTAGCCCCGGTTCCGCGTAGGAATACGGCTACCGAAATACGAATGGTACTATTTGTTCACCGTGCATATAAATAGGGCGCAAGAAATGTAGAATTCCTCTTAGTCCCTTGTCCCGTTCAGTCTCGTTCAGTTCCAGTTATCCAAGCGACGTCTCTCACCCACTACGCAACGTGGGCAGAGTAGGGCTCGTATTGCCCCAAATAGAGTCGTGTTTATCCTACTACGTTTGTTAAACGTATCGTTCGTTATCTACGAGTAAACCTTCATTACGAGTCAAAGACCACGTGAAGTGGGTAATTGTGTGTCTACATAGAGCACTTATTGCCGCGTGCTAATAGGATAGTAACGTCAAGTTCAACCGTGGACCACCGCGCACCACGGAGGATACCTACACCGGTGATTGCAGAGCCATTTTCCGGCAGGATTATTCTTCATTGCTTTGACTGTGGCTGCTGGAGCAGAGAACCGTCTACACCCACGGCTGTGGGATCTACACATTCCCGTGAGGACATCACTCGAGCCCGTCTCTGTCGGAGCAGAGACTCCACGGCTTCCACCCGCGCTGCTGCACACTGGAATTACAGCGGCTGCTTTTCCCCGCGGAGCAGGGAGTAATATACCGTATCCAGGTGCCTTGTTGAAGCCCCTGTTGAACCCATTGACTTTGTATAGAGCATTGCCTCCCCCTGCTGGCTTACAACCGGTAGTACCCCTTTCCAGTATCTCCCCTGAGTACCAGAGATAATTACTAATATTCACTGTTGATTTGCCTATGCACATTCGATTTGCCTTATAAGCGCAATTAAAGTATTGTAATAATATTCTTATCTGTTAATAAATATTCTAAACGAGTATTTGTGTGGAAACCGTGTTATTGTGGAGAAGTTCTCATCTGATATACCTGTGTACGGTACGGCCAGTAATGTACATAAGACGGTAGTGGTTTAATGATACCATACTTGATTAATACAGTCAGGGAATTGTACCCCTCAGTTACAATTGGTCCTTCGAGCCCCGGATAATAATTAGCGTAATATTAATATAATATTAATATTGACATGGCCGATGACGAACACTCCACAAACGGTTCTCCTAAGCTAGATCGCCCGCAGCGCAGACGGCAGCCACCTCCCTATCTAGAGGCATACGCTGTCAGTCCAATACCTAGCTTTAAAGGGAAATTAGATACGGATAAAATAACTAAAGCGGATAGTAAAATTATGTCCGACCCTACCAACCAGGCTACCCCGCCAACAGAGGCCCTAGTGGGTTCTAATGTAACTGACCAAGCTCACGGTGGGGACCAGGAGGGAACTGACACGACTTTATCCCCCGACAACGCCGACGAGGTAGTCCCCGGAGCGCTCCAGGATAAAGAAAGCCCTCCCGGGATGGAACCCGACCCACCACAAGAAGAGACGCGCACCCAGGGGATGGATCTCCTCGGTACGCAACAGGAGAACGGGTCTCCAACAAGTACTGCCGGGAGTCGATCGCCCCGAACGGCGTCTTCCCCCAGCGCGGCGGACAAGATGCTGGCGCAAGCACTCATCGCCACCCTGGCAGCCTCCACCGAACGCGATCGACTTCAAGCGCAACAGACGCGCAAGCGCGAACAGTTTGCAGGCGAGCGAGAGCGCTTCCAGGCGCAACAAAGGAGTGAAGACGACCGCATAAGACTGGAGACCAGACGCCTCCAGACAGAAGAGAACATTGAGAGAAGCCGCGCCGATGCACAGCACGCCGCCGCCAATGCACAGCGCGACGTCGCAAATGCACAGCTCCACGCCGCCCATGCCAGCGCCAATGCCCAGCGCGACGCCGCCAACGCACAGTGCGACGCCGCCCAGGCCAGCGCCAATGCGCAGCGCGACGCCGCCAATGCCCAGCGCGAAGCAGCGCGCGACGCAGCCCATGCCCAGCGCGAGGCAGAGCGCGACCGGCTGCAGGCGGAGCTGATGGACAAACTGGTTGCCATGGTGACACCCCCTCACTCCGCACAGAGCTCTCAGAGATCGTCAAGACATGGGTCTAGGACACATTCCCCTACCCGACGAAGCGACCCGGGACCCCGCCAACAGGAGGATCCTGTCCACGTCTCCGAACCCCCTCCCCAGCCGGTCAATACGAGACCCAGCAACCGGGAAGAATCGGACCACGCCGAGAGACTGAACAGAAGACTCCAGGTCCTAGCAGAGGGAGAGGAGGAGGAAGAGGAGGAATGTCAAGCCGACCAGCAGCAACGTACTCTGGCCCAGGAGGCCCAGTACAGCCCCGACCAGCAGCAACGTACTCTGGCCCAGGAGGCCCAGTACAGCCCCGACCAGCAGCAACGTACTCTGGACCAGGAGGTCCAGTACAGCCCAGAAGTCAGCCCCGAGGCCCTGCGCTACAAACCCCCGACTCAACTCACGGGTGAGTTTGACGCACCGCCAGCCCCGAGGGACAGCACCTGGGTACCCGACCTTCGGTACCCACCAAGTACCAGCCCAAGACGACACGCACGGGGAGACTCGCCTCCAAGGCCTCTTCCCCAACGCTCACCGATGTGCCAGTCATCCATGGCATCGTACCTTGGCACACCGACGTTTCCAGACTTCACCCATGAGAACCGAGCACAGTACACGGAGCTACGGATGTGCTTAGAGACAATGATGGTTGATGTAGCTGATGAACGCCACAAGTATGCTACCCTATTGAAGCACCTCAAGGTGCCCCGAGCGCACAATATAGCGCTGGCCTATGCCAACTCTACTACCCCATACACAGTGGCTCTAGCAGCACTCGACCAACGGTATGGACGCGTATGGGACTACGTGATACAGGAGATAAGAGACATTGACCGTCTCCCCCCAGCCAGAGACAACAGAGCTAGATGACCTGTCTATCAAGGTACAGTCCCTGGTAGGGATGCTGGGGTCCCAAAAGGAAAAGGGTATCTACGAACTGTACGCTAACTCTAACGTAGAGAGGATATTAGAGAAGCTCCCTCCCGCCCGACAAGAGCGCTTCAGGCGGCAGAGAGACTACCGCGACCCCAACGGTCCAGAGGCATCCCTCCTAGACCTATCTGAGTTCCTCGCCAGGGAGGTCAGTAGCCTACGACTCGACACGTTCGTATGGAGTGGACCAAGCCCAAGACTCGGACCTCGGGGACAAACGGATAACCGCCGGTTGGTGACCGTTATGCACCAAGCCGAATCAGGACCACACAAGAACCACAACACCCCCTCGACGAAAGAGGACCAGTGGAAGATTGAGTGCCAGTACTGTGAGGGAGAACATCGGCTGTATCAGTGCGAAGATTTCAAGAAGCTGACCACGGATGATGTGAGTCAGTGGGTCAAGGACCACCGCTGCTGCTTCCGCTGCGCGCGCAGCCACCTAGCAGCTGAGTGCCGCTTGAAAAAGAAGTGCAGCAGGTGCGGTGGCACCCACTTGGAGGTCCTGCATGACCTCAACAGGCGTCAGCCAGGACAACAGAGTGGGCTCGTCGCGGTAATGTACCATGCCGAGGCGGTGGCACCAGCACCAAAGTTCCACCAGACCGCTCCCTGGTGTCCCGACTGCTACGGCAGACACTGGGAGCCACGGTGCGACTCGCACCATATAGAGTCTACGTCACCACCCACAGGAGTGCTCCACATTGACCAGCATAGCGGGACCCCCCGTGTGCTCCTCAAAGTGGTCAGAGTGCTCCTGAGCTACGAGGACAAGGTCCTGGACACTTACGCCGTCCTGGACGATGGGTCTGAAAAGACTCTCCTCCTCGCTTCCGCAGCAGCCCAGTTGGGCCTGCGAGGTGTAAAAGATACAATGACCATACGCACCATCAGAAGGGACCAGAAGACCATAACGGGTGAAAAGGTCTCCTTCAAGATAGCAGCGGTGGACCAGCCCGAGACGCAGTATAACTAACGTCTTCACCAGCCACGACATAGGCCTGTCTCAGTACACCTACCCCATCCCACAGCTGATGGCTAAGTATGTGCACCTACGTCAACTACCTATACCGCTTATCGACGGCGCCACACCGACCCTGCTCATCGGCTCCGACCACGCGGACCTCATTCTCCCAATTGAGGCGGCCCACGTCGGACCCAAAGGATGCCCAGTCGCGGTTCAGACCCGACTGGGATGGATGCTCCAGGGCCCCCTCTACGGACTTGACAGTCAACCCACGTCTACACGCTGCCTACACACAGAGGCGAGCGACACCGGCCTCTCCCCCGTACAGCAGAGGCTATTGACATTAAGCGAGAGGCCCGTGAGAGAACCGTGGGTACCAGAGGGAGTTCGGAACTCCACCCCCCTCAGCTGCGCTTCAGACGTAGCTGACATCGAACCCAGCACCCCAAGCGACTCCTTGACGGGGCGGCCGGGACCGGCCTCTCCTCAGACGGGGTACAGAGCAAACAAGAGAAACAGACGGAGGAGGAGAAAGCACAGCCAAGCACAGATCAAAGCAGTCTCAGGCCCGCTCCCTCCTAAGCCCCCCTTCATCCCGTCCAGTCGTCATGACCATAGACCAGTCACTACCCCGAGCTGCGTGGCCGGCCGGCCGCGTAAGCAAAGTGACCACTGGTGCCGACGGAAAGGTCAGAGTGGCAGAAGTGCTCGGCCAAGGGCGGACCTACAACCGACCCGTGGCGAAGCTGATAGAGTCGCCAAGGCTCCCCGACTCGCTTAATGACGACCATGACCCCTGACTTTGTGACCTGCCTACCCTCACAACGGACATTGAGTAGTGGACAGTGCGGTTAATCTGTCTCTGCTTAGCTAATTAGGTGGGACTAATTAGGGGGCGGCTGTTACAAAGGGTCAGATTAAACCGAATATATATATTTATTTATGGATATATATTGAATAGTATTTGTATGTCGTTTGATATCCCTTGTATATTCTTTGTACATATACACGGAATATCCCTTTACCTGGTACAGGACAGACCATAATATTCGTTCTCCTATTGGAAGCGATCCCCTAGGCGCCAGTGACTTACCCCCTAGACCCGACTTGAAAGGTGCCGACGAACATGTCCCAACTAGCCCCGGTTCCGCGTAGGAATACGGCTACCGAAATACGAATGGTACTATTTGTTCACCGTGCATATAAATAGGGCGCAAGAAATGTAGAATTCCTCTTAGTCCCTTGTCCCGTTCAGTCTCGTTCAGTTCCAGTTATCCAAGCGACGTCTCTCACCCACTACGCAACGTGGGCAGAGTAGGGCTCGTATTGCCCCAAATAGAGTCGTGTTTATCCTACTACGTTTGTTAAACGTATCGTTCGTTATCTACGAGTAAACCTTCATTACGAGTCAAAGACCACGTGAAGTGGGTAATTGTGTGTCTACATAGAGCACTTATTGCCGCGTGCTAATAGGATAGTAACGTCAAGTTCAACCGTGGACCACCGCGCACCACGGAGGATACCTACACCGGTGATTGCAGAGCCATTTTCCGGCAGGATTATTCTTCATTGCTTTGACTGTGGCTGCTGGAGCAGAGAACCGTCTACACCCACGGTTGTGGGATCTACACATTCCTGTGAGGACATCACTCGAGCCCGTCTCTGTCGGAGCAGAGACTCCACGGCTTCCACCCGCGCTGCTGCACACTGGAATTACAGCAACTGCTTTTCCCCGCGGAGCAGGGAGTAATATACCGTATCCAGGTGCCTTGTTGAAGCCCCTGTTGAACCCATTGACTTTGTATAGAGCATTGCCTCCCCCTGCTGGCTTACAACCGGTAGTACCCCTTTCCAGTATCTCCCCTGAGTACCAGAGATAATTACTAATATTCACTGTTGATTTGCCTATGCACATTCGATTTGCCTTATAAGCGCAATTAAAGTATTGTAATAATATTCTTATCTGTTAATAAATATTCTAAACGAGTATTTGTGTGGAAACCGTGTTATTGTGGAGAAGTTCTCATCTGATATACCTGTGTACGGTACGGCCAGTAATGTACATAAGACGGTAGTGGTTTAATGATACCATACTTGATTAATACAGTCAGGGAATTGTACCCCTCAGTTACAGGTATGTTAAGCAATAACGACTGCCCACTGGGGGATGTTTTTTTCACAATCTAATATAATAATTATTAATTTCAATATAGAATATTTGTTGACAGCCCTACAAGTACAATTAGTTACTGCACACTACATCACCCCAGCCAAACTTTCCCCCACTGTACCGAAAACCCGTACCGAACCGTGACTTCAAAACCGAGGTACGTACCGAACCGTGGTTTTTGTGTACCGTTACACCCCTACTAGTTACTATATGTATATCTGTACATATCTCTTACTAGTTACGCTGCTGGCCAGTATGACTTACTCCCATAGTGTCTTTATACCTGTATCACTGTACATATTAATACTTAATACTACAACTCTGTACATACATCTGATTAGCACTAATACTAATCAGTGGCTCGGGAGGTAGAGCAGTCATCTGGTAATCTGGAGGTTCCCAGTTCGATTCCCCTTCTCCCGGGCAGCGTGTCGAAGTGTCCTTGAGCAAGACACTTAACCCCTAACTTAACCCCATTGCAGTAGTTGAGGGAGGCGAGACGTGACTGTTGATTGGATGAGGAGTTGGGTGGCTTCATTTGTCAGCAAGGGGCGGATCCTTCATGGAGGAACATTCCATGCAGGGCAGGGATACACACTGGTCAGACTACTGCTTGACCTTACTCATAGAACCCACCTCACCCCTGCCCACTTTGACAACCTAGGATGGCTTAGAGTAGACGACAGAGTACAGCAACTTGTAATGGGCCTGGTCTACAAGATACACTACACGACTAAAGTACCCATGTACATGTCAAAATACTTCCCAAAGGTCAGTGAATACCACGATCACAACACCAGAGGGAGCTCCACAAATCATGTCAAACCCAGATTCGGCTCAAACAAGGGACTAAACACGTTTCGCTATTATGCCACATCAATGTGGAACGCCCTACCCACAGCTGTAAAGGAATGTGAATCACTACCCACTTTCAAAGAGCACCTACGGGAGACTGCAGTTGGAAACTGGCCCCTGTAAATGTCTAAACCCAACCCCCTCCAATGTACAGTAAATGTCCTAACCCAATAAGACACAAGACCCTCTTCTTGGGACCAAGTAAGGTTTAGTCGATATTCCAATGTACAGTTTTGCTTGTACAGTTTCCCCCACCCACCTCCAATGTACAGTTCCCCCCCCCCCCCCACCTACCCAACCTCCTCCAATGTACAGTTTCTACGTCAAATGTATATACTCTCTTTTTTAGACTCTTTTTGTATCACAAACAGTACTGTATTTGTAAATCTGGTATGTCATAAATGTATAGATGTAGCAGTACTGTCTATCTGTATGTTGTGTATGTCATATATGTTATGATGAATTGAAAATGGGGGACCCTGATGTAAACAAGACGAAAGTCTTTCTCTGGTCTGCATCCCCTTAACAATTATGTGTATTGAGCTGTACTGTATTGTACCCATTCTGCAATCTGTTAATAAAGTTTTCAATCAATCAATCAATCATACATGGCACACTGAGGCCTACAACAAACTGACCGGATCTTCCTTTATTCATTATGTTGATTGTACTGTAGCACTATTTTACTCTGTCCATTCTATTGCATAATTGTACTATCTATTCTATTCTACTATTCTATTATTGCACTGTATTATTTTACTCTGTCTATTGCTTTTTATTACAGGTTCAAAACTGTCAGGTATTAAACTGTGTGGGTATCAAACAAGAGACTGTCAGGCTTTAAAACTGTGTAGGAACCAGGCCTAGAACTGCACCCTGACAGGGAACTGCACTCTGAGAGGGAACTGCACTCTGAGAGGGAACTGCACCCTGAGAGAGGGAACTGCACTCTGAGAGGGAACTGCACCCTGAGAGGGAACTGCACCCTGAGAGAGGGAACTGCACTCTGAGAGGGAACTGCACTCTGAGAGGGAACTGCACTCTGAGAGGGAACTGCACTCTGAGAGGGAGGTTCGAAGGGTCAAAGTGGGTATAAGACAGGAGGGAAGACTGTCAAGTTTTAAACTGTGGATACCAAACAGAGAAGGTAAAGACGACTTTGAACTGTTGAACAGTAATCCAGAACTATTTTATTGCACTGTAAAAAAAAATACAAATAATAATTTGCATGGAATAGCGCACAAACTAAATTATGTAGAAATTAACTGGTTAGTCAGTCTTGGACTATAAACAATGCCTGTCAAATGAGCCATGCTATTGTCTCCATGGCTATAATACAGAACACACAATGGGTCCGCAAACATCGCTAAAATGGTCAATAACGCTGGCGCCATTGAGTAAAGATGGGAAAAGAGCGTGGCGGTCAATGAGTTAACAGGGACGGGGTTGAATATGAACTAGATGAGGGAGGGAGGGACGTGAGTTTGTTTCTTCTCTGGTGTGAATCCTCATGTGTGTCTTCATATGTGCCTTCCGAGTAAATCCTTTCCCACAAACTTCACGACTAAATGTTTTTCCCCCCAGTATGAGTTCTGATATGTACTTTTAAGTCACGTTTTGCACCAAATATTTGATCACAATGTGCAACTATAGGGCTTTTCCCCAGTATGGCATCTCATGTGTTTATTCAGGTTTCCCTGTGTAATATATCTTTTAGGACACAGGGTGCAACTATAGGGCTTTTCCCCAGTATGGCTTCTCATGTGAATAGTCAGGTGTCCCTGTGTAATATATCTTTTAGGACACAGGGTGCAAATAGAGATTTTCCCAGTATGGCTTCTCATATGTACTTTTAGGTGATATTTTACACTAAATCTTTTAGGACACAGTGTGCAACTATAGGGCTTTTCCCCCGTATGGCTTCTCATATGTAATTTTAGGTGATATTTTACACTAAATCTTTTAGGACACAGTGTGCAACTATAGGGCTTTTCCCCAGTGTGGCTTCTCATATGTTCTTCCAAGAGTGTAATTGTAGTACATTTCTTGCCACAAACAGTAGGCTACATGTCATGTGAGTTTGAAAGTGAAGTGTTAAGCTCTCTGTGGGTTCTAAATGTTTTCCACACAAACCACAGTCACTAGAATGGGCTTTAAGATGGCACATTACAGCTTTCCTATTAGGAAAACATTTCCCACACACTTCACAGCTCCAGGTCTCACATGGTATTTGGTTTGATAATTTCACCTCATGGGATGCAACCACACACTGTAAAAAGTAACCAGCATTTCACAACATTTAACAGTATTATCTTACAGTAACATATTGTAATTAAGGCCTCCTGTAATATCCCAACAAATACATGTAAAAAAGACAGTATCTTTTGATTTCACATTATATTATTCTTATTTCACAATAAAATACTGCAATCAAAATCCTCTGTAATATCACATCAGATGTTGTAATCTCACAATAGCATGCCAACATATCACATTATATTATTCTTATTTCACAATAAGATACCGCAATCAAAATCCTCTGTAATATCACATCAGATGTTGTAATATCACAGTAGCATATGAATATTTCACATAATTTATTTATTATTTCACAATAAAATATTGCAATCAAAATCCTCTGTAATATCACATCAGATGTTGTAATCTCACAGTAGCATATCAACATATCACATTATATTATTCTTATTTCACAATAAGATATTGCAATTTAATACAAAACAAGACGAAAGTGTTTCTCTGTAATATCACATCAGATGTTGTAATCTCACAATAGCATATCAATTTATCACATTGTATTATTCTTATTTCACAATAAAATATTGTAATTTTATACAAAACAAGACGAAAGTCTTTCTCTGTAATATCACATCAGATGTTGTAATCTCACAATAGCATATCAATTTATCACATTATATTATTCTTATTTCACAATCAAATATTGTACTTTTATACAAAACAAGACGAAAGTCTTTCTCTGTAATATCACATCAGATGTTGTAATCTCACAATAGCATATCAACATATCACATTATATTATTCTTATTTCACAATAAGATACCGCAATCAAAATCCTCTGTAATATCACATCAGATGTTGTAATCTCACAGTAGCATATGAATATTTCACATAATTTATTTATTATTTCACAATAAAATATTGCAATCAAAATCCTCTGTAATATCACATCAGATGTTGTAATCTCACAGTAGCATATCAACATATCACATTATATTATTCTTATTTCACAATAAGATATTGTAATTTTATACAAAACAAGACGAAAGTGTTTCTCTGTAATATCACATCAGATGTTGTAATCTCACAATAGCATATCAATTTATCACATTATATTATTCTTATTTCACAATAAAATATTGTAATTTTATACAAAACAAGACGAAAGTCTTTCTCTGTAATATCACATCAGATGTTGTAATCTCACAATAGCATATCAATTTATCACATTATATTATTTTTATTTCACAATAAAATATTGTAATTTTATACAAAACAAGACGAAAGTCTTTCTCTGTAATATCACATCAGATGTTGTAATCTCACAATAGCATATCAACATATCACATTATATTATTCTTATTTCACAATAAGATACCGCAATCAAAATCCTCTGTAATATCACATCAGATGTTGTAATCTCACAGTAGCATATGAATATTTCACATAATTTATTTATTATTTCACAATAAAATATTGCAATCAAAATCCTCTGTAATATCACATCAGATGTTGTAATCTCACAGTAGCATATCAACATATCACATTATATTATTCTTATTTCACAATAAGATATTGTAATTTTATACAAAACAAGACGAAAGTGTTTCTCTGTAATATCACATCAGATGTTGTAATCTCACAATAGCATATCAATTTATCACATTATATTATTCTTATTTCACAATAAAATATTGTAATTTTATACAAAACAAGACAAAAGTCTTTCTCTGTAATATCACATCAGATGTTGTAATCTCACAATAGCATATCAATTTATCACATTATATTATTTTTATTTCACAATAAAATATTGTAATTTTATACAAAACAAGACGAAAGTCTTTCTCTGTAATATCACATCAGATGTTGTAATCTCACAATAGCATATCAACATATCACATTATATTATTCTTATTTCACAATAAGATACCGCAATCAAAATCCTCTGTAATATCACATCAGATGTTGTAATCTCACAGTAGCATATGAATATTTCACGTAATTTATTTATTATTTCACAATAAAATATTGCAATCAAAATCCACTGTAATATCACATCAGATGTTGTAATCTCACAGTAGCATATCAATATATCACATTATATTATTCTTATTTCACAATAAGATATTGCAATTTTATACAAAACAAGACGAAAGTGTTTCTCTGTAATATCACATCAGATGTTGTAATCTCACAATAGCATATCAATTTATCACATTATATTATTCTTATTTCACAATCAAATATTGTAATTTTATACAAAACAAGACGAAAGTCTTTCTCTGTAATATCACATCAGATGTTGTAATCTCACAATAGCATATCAACATATCACATTATATTATTCTTATTTCACAATAAGATACCGCAATCAAAATCCTCTGTAATATCACATCAGATGTTGTAATCTCACAGTAGCATATGAATATTTCACGTAATTTATTTATTATTTCACAATAAAATATTGCAATCAAAATCCACTGTAATATCACATCAGATGTTGTAATCTCACAGTAGCATATCAATATATCACATTATATTATTCTTATTTCACAATAAAATATTGTAATTTTATACAAAACAAGACGAAAGTCTTTCTCTGTAATATCACATCAGATGTTGTAATCTCACAATAGCATATCAACATATCACATTATATTATTCTTATTTCACAATAAGATACCGCAATCAAAATCCTCTGTAATATCACATCAGATGTTGTAATCTCACAGTAGCATATGAATATTTCACATGTGTTATAAGTGGTTGCTAGGGTGTTTCTAGGTGGTTGCTAGGGTGTTATATATGGTTGCTAGGTTGTTTCTAGGTGGTTGCTAGGGTGTTATAAGTGGTTGCTAGGGTGTTTCTATGGTTGCTAGGGTGTTATAAGTGGTTGCTAGGGTGTTATAAGTGGTTGCTAGGGTGTTTCTAGGTGGTTGCTAGGGTGTTATATGTGGTTGCTAGGGTGTTTCTAGGTGGTTGCTAGGGTGTTTCTATGGTTGCTAGGGTGTTATAGCTGGTTGCTAGGGTGTTTCTAGGTGGTTGCTAGGGTGTTTCTATGGTTGCTAGGGTGTTATAAGTGGTTTCTAGGGTGTTTCTAGGTGGTTGCTAGGGTGTTTCTATGTGGTTGCTAGGGTGTTATGGGTGGTTGCTAGGGTGTTTCTAGGTGGTTGCTAGGGTGTTATAAGTGGTTGCTAGGGTGTTTCTAGGTGGTTGCTAGGGTGTTTCTAGGTGGTTGCTAGGGTGTTATGGGTGGTTGCTAGGGTGTTTCTAGGTGGTTGCTAGGGTGTTATAAGTGGTTGCTAGGGTGTTTCTAGGTGGTTGCTAGGGTGTTTCTAGGTGGTTGCTAGGGTGTTATGGGTGGTTGCTAGGGTGTTTCTAGGTGGTTGCTAGGGTGTTATAAGTGGTTGCTAGGGTGTTTCTAGGTGGTTGCTAGGGTGTTATAAGTGGTTGCTAGGGTGTTTCTAGGTGGTTGCTAGGGTGTTATATATGGTTGCTAGGGTGTTTCTAGGTGGTTGCTAGGGTGTTATAAGTGGTTGCTAGGGTGTTTCTAGGTGGTTGCTAGGGTGTTATAAGTGGTTGCTAGGGTGTTTCTAGGTGGTTGCTAGGGTGTTATATATGGTTGCTAGGTTGTTTATAGGTGGTTGCTAGGGTGTTATATGTGGTTGCTAGGGTGTTTCTAGGTGGTTGCTAGGGTGTTATAAGTGGTTGCTAGGGTGTTTCTAGGTGGTTGCTAGGGTGTTATATGTGGTTGCTAGGGTGTTTCTAGGTGGTTGCTAGGGTGAAAAGCATGGTGAAGAGGTCGTGACCCGGGTGGGCGGGGTCTGCCATGATCTTCCTCGCCCTCCTCAAGGCCCTGGAGGAATGTAGGGACTCGAGGGAGGGAAGGGGGCAGCCGATCACACTCTCCGCTGATCGTATCACCCGCTGCAGCCTTGTCCCTGACCGTGGCTGCAGGGAACCAGGTGATGATGGAGAGGGTGAGGATGGACTGGATGATGGCAGTGTAGAACTGGACCATCATAGTCCTCTGCAGCCTAAACTTCCCTAACTGCTCATCAGCAAGGAAAGGTACTGCTTTGGGGAGAAAGTATATCATCTATCACTACTGCCACCAGGTGTGGGAGGGTGCGGGTAGTATTAGGAGAAGTGTGGGTGTGTGGGGAATTACTGCGAGTCGCCCTGGAGGGCAAGAAGGACCAGCTCACTACCCCTAGGTTAGTAAATCCTATAGGCCCCATCCACCACTCTGCTAAAGCTCCACTCTACTCCTGCACTAAAGTCAGGGATTCAGTTGGACTCAGATCTGCATGCTGCGTTCCCCCTACCTGGTGAAAGTTCATAGGGATAATCCACCCTGCTACACAAACATCTCAAAACAAACTGGTCAGACTACATGCTTGACCTTACTCCTAGAACCCACCTCACCCCTGCCCACTTTGACAACCTAGGATGGCTTAGAGACGACAGAGTACAGCAACATGCAATGGGCCTGGTACCCAGATTCGGCTCAATCAGGGACTAAACATGTTTCGCAATTATGCCACATCAATGTGGAACGCCCTACCCAAAGCTGTAAAGGAATGTGAATCACTACCCACTTTCAAAACCACTCTCAAAGAACACCTATACGGGAGACTGCAATTCGAAACTGGCCCCTGTAAATGTCCTAACCCAACCCCCTCCAATGTACAGTAAATTACCAAACATGGTTTTGTCAATATTCCAATGTGCTTGTATACAGTTGTACAGTGTCCACCCACCCCTCCTATACCCAACCTACCCAACCCCCCCACCCCACCCACCCAACCACCTCCAATGTACAGCCCCCCCCCCACCCCACCCCACCTAATGTACGGTTTCATAAATGTATAGATGTAGCAGTACTGTCTGTATGTCATGTATGTGTGTGTGTGTGTGTGTGTGTGTGTGTGTGTGTGTGTGTGTGTGTGTGTGTGTGTGTGTAAATGAATGAACCGAAATATGTAGTTTGCTGATAGATACACAAAATGGGTTTATTTATGTTGATTTAATTTGGTTGTGTTGATGTTTCCATTTTTGCAAAATGCATATTCTGTTTGTTTTACACAATAAGTCTATTGGTGTGTTGTGTGTGTGTAGGGGCAGGTGTAGAAGATTTTTTCTTCTTCCTGTTCCTTTCGGCCATGGTATTTGGTGAATTATATGTACTGTTGGACTGTGGTAATTCCATGTACGAATAAATAAATGATGATGACGATGTATGTCCTGATGAATTGAAAATGGGGGACCCTGATGTAAACAAGACGAAGGTCTTTCTCTGGTCTGCATCCCCTTAACAATTGTGTGTATTGAGCTGTACTGTATTGTACCCATTCTGCAATCTGTTAATAAAGTTTTCAATCAATCAATCAATCAATCAGTACCCGTTCTGCACCTGCGTATTGGGGGCCACTATATAATGCATGATTAGGAGACATGTTGAGACTTGTCTAGGCTGCCTGCACACACACCAGCTTCCTGGGCGGGCGCCTCCCAGAATGCACTACACCTGTACCTCGCCTCCCAGAATACCTGCAACCTTCCTCCATTGTTGTATCAGCGTGTGCTGTGTCTCTGCATCGTTAATCGACAATAAAACATGAGTAGTGCATGATAAAGTCGATGGTGGATATTATTCTGTATCTATGATTTCGATTGCAAACGCCAGCGGAGTAGTGCTGTGTTCGTTTTTTACATGGTTATGCGTTTTTACACGTTATGCGTGCCTGCTGCTAATGTTAGCTGTTAGCTATGTCTGACCTCTGTTGGGTAATGCAACGTTGCCTACCAAACAACGGGACCACTGTGTTTTTTTTTTATATTGCTCCTGGCTGTTCAAACTAATTTTACCGTGTGAAAGAGAGGAAAGTTGGTTCATTTCCACAAACTACCAGTGAAAAAGTGTTGTTCTGAACTGGAGCTATAGTATAGCCAGCCATTTAGCTACCTGGCTACCTATATAGCTTCAGTTCAGCTAACTAGCTACATGCAGCATTTAGCCAGTGATGGGCAAGCTACTTGGAAAATGTAGTAAGCTACACTAGTTACACTCGATTAAATATAGCTCAACTACAATGGAAGCTATCCCCAGATAAATGTAGCAAGCTACACTACAAAAATAGCACACTACTTTTTTTTTTTTTTTTTACTTTACTTTATGATCAGGTTTCCACCAAACAAATACAGTATAGGCAGGCAAAAGAAAGTTCAGTTTGTTTATGAAACAAGCCCTCGGTCTGGCTTTTTGTGTCATCATTTTAACATGAACTTGTATTATGTACAAAATGTTAATAAAGTATGAGGAAATAACTGTGGAAACGTAATAAATAAAAGGCCAAATCAATCAAATAAACACTAAAATATATACTCTCTCTATTGGAATGGAGACTTTTCAGCACAGGATAAACTGCCCACTTTATCAACCAAAACTTCTTCAATATTAACTAATAATAACTGTCTTACTGAATTTTACTATTATGCTACCATGTCTATACTACCACCAACTATGCTGTCTATACTACAGTATGTACTCGGAGTATAACACTCAAGCTCGACACTGCTAGACAAACAATACTAATTTATAGACTATTTGTTTCCTGTGCAGTACACTATTTGTTCCCTGTGTTTTTTTTCTTTCCTCTTGCCTCCGTCCCTTGTCCTAGGGCCTGCCAACTGATTGCCTGCCTGAATCTTTCCGGCCGACAAGGCGTACAGGACAGTAATCTGCACTGACGTCTCCCCAGATCCATGCACGGATTGCTTCCTGGTTGTATAGGTAGGCCTATATGCAACACAGATCGTAGTTTATAGACTATATTTGTTTCCTGTGCAGTACACCTGAGATTAATCACCTCATCCAGTACTGTTTGACATGAATTTATGCGTCGTTCCCTGTGTTTTTTTTCTTTCCTCTTGCCTCCCTCCCTTGTCCTAGGGCCTGCCTACTGATTGCCTGCCTGAATCTTTCCGGCCGACAAGGCGTACAGGACAGTAATCTGCACTGACGTCTCCCCAGATCCATGCACGGATTGCTTCCTGGTTGTATAGGTAGGCCTATATGCAACACAGATCGTAGTTTATAGACTATATTTGTTTCCTGTGCAGTACACCTGAGATTAATCACCTCATCCAGTACTGTTTGACATGAATTTATGCGTCGTTCCCTGTGTTTTTTTTCTTTCCTCTTGCCTCCCTCCCTTGTCCTAGGGCCTGCCTACTGATTGCCTGCCTGAATCTTTCCGGCCGACAAGGCGTACAGGACAGTAATCTGCACTGACGTCTCCCCAGATCCATGCACGGATTGCTTCCTGGTTGTATAGGTAGGCCTATATGCAACACAGATCGTAGTTTATAGACTATTTGTTTCCTGTGCAGTACACCTGAGATTAGCCTATAGTATACGTTCATAATCTGCATGCAAACTGTAATCTCTCCTTTCTCTGGTTTCCTTTTTTCTAGGTCATCAGAGAGGTCTTTAACATACAGTATCCTGTTCAGTGGCATCTTGTTCAGTGAGGCAGCCAGGCTAACTAGTGTTCAGTGTGAGGCAGATGTAATGATTGGGTAAGTAACTATAGCACGCACAACAATGTTCCACTGTAAATATATTCGATGTCAGCATGTGTCTGAGAGTGTGCATACCTTTGTCCAGCACGTGCAGCTCCACAGTAACGCCCCCAATTATCGTTATCAGTGCGGGATACCTGACTGCTCACAGAGGTTCAGAAAACACGCAGCACTGAGATCTCATATATATAGGCTGCATAGGTGCTACCTGCAAGCTGGTCAGCCGCCTAGACCTAGATCAGCTCTACCACCTGACACATCCTTGAAATGTGTGCTTGAGGCTTGTGCATTTAAGTGTGACACTTTAGCCTCTCTTATCAAGCATTTGAAGACACACATAAAGGGAGGAATGGAATCGCCATGTCCATTTAGAGGTTGTGATTGCAGGTTCACAAACGTAATGACTTTTGCTTCACATATTTCCAGGAAACACAAGGATTCAGTTTTAGATGACTTGGTACTAGACAAGTCTACAGAGTCATTGCCAGAACCCAGTCAGATGTATTCAGAAGCTGCTGGTGAACATGATGAACCAGAAGTGCCATTAGCTGTGGACGAAACCCTTTTTTTACATAACCTTACACTTTTCTATTTGAAATTGCAATCTAAGCTACTCTTACCGGCAAGCACCATACAAACCATTATTGAGGACTTTCAAATTGCTCATGAACTTGGCCTGTCTCATACACTTAATGTTCTGAGTGAGAAATTGAAGAAACTTGGAATCCCTCAGGCCACTATAAGCAGCATGGTTGATGAAGTGAACAGAGATGATCTACTCACACTTTTTAACAAGGGAAGACTCAGTACAGATACAAAGAGGAAGTCTGCTTTTAAAGAGTGTTTCAACCATGTTCATCCCGTGCCTTTGCTCTTGGGCAATGATGAAAATGACAAAGAATGCTTTGCTCAGTATGTACCTATACATGAGACATTGGTGACACTGTTCAAAAACGAGTCTCTACGAGAACAGTATAACATGACACGTTTGCAGCAATCTACTGATGCTGTCTATCAGGATGTCAAGGATGGAGAAGGATTTCAAAGTAATCCAATGTTGAAAGCTGACCCTTCCTCACTTGGTTTGATACTGTACCAAGATGCCTTCGAGGTTGTTAATCCACTGGGCTCAGGGAAGAAAAAGCACAAGGTCTTAGCTGTTTACCTAACCCTGACTGACATCTTGCCTCACAATAGATCTTCTATAGATCAAATGCAACTTGTTCTCTTATGTAGGGAGCAGGACTTTAAGTATTTTGGGCTAAAAAAGGTTTTTGCACATCTGATTGAGGACCTCAAAATCCTGGAGGAGAGAGGTGTAGTCATATCTGATGGCACTGTACTAAAGCTAAACTACTAAAACTCTTTGGTTGCCATTGCAGGAGACAACTTAGGATCCCATTCTATTGGGGGATTTTTAGAAAACTTCAGTCGATCTAAATATTTTTGTCGCTACTGTCAGGTACAGAGAGAGGATTTTGTGAAGAATCCAGTGTTGTGTGGTGCCACAAGAACGGTCCAATCATACACAAGTAATTTGCAAGACCTGGAAACTAGTACCACAGACTCTGTATGCGGTATCAAGTTTGACTCTCCTTTCAACCAGCTTTCTCATTTCCATGTTTGCCAGCCTGGCCTCCCACCATGTCTAGGCCATGATTTATTTGAGGGAGTCATGGCTTATGACCTTCCTTTATATATTCGCCATTTAGTCCAGGAGAATCATTTTACTTACCTGCAGTTAAATCGGTGCAAAAACAAGTTCCGATATGAAGGGAACGATGGTAGGGACAAACCAGCAGACCTCTCTCCCAGCAGTGACAAACTAAGTGGGCATGCAGTTCAAAACTGGTGTTTCCTTAGATTACTCCCTCTCTTGGTGGGTGGCAGGATTAAAGATCCCTGTGACAATGAGGTGTGGCAGCTCATTTTGCAGCTGAGAGAGATGGTTGAGCTTATCTGTGCACCAGTCATTACAGAAGGCCAGGTAGCATATCTGAAAGTCATCACAGAGGAGTACATATGCAACAGGAAAAGGCTCTTCCCCAATGCCCCCCTGAGGCCAAAGCATCACTATATTGGCCATTATCCAGATCTAATCATCCACTTTGGCCCACTTATTCGCCTGTGGACTCTGCGGTTTGAAAGCAAACACATTTTTTTCAAACAGTGTGCCAGAAAATTGCACAATTTCAAAAATCTGTGCAAAACACTAGCAGAGAGACACCAACTCCTCCAGGCCTACCTGAGTGCGGGAAACTTGTTTCCTCCTGTTATACAGGTAGAGAAGGGGACTGCCTTTTATTTGGATGATTACAACAACAAGATCAGGGCATCTGTAGCCAGTTGTCAATTTGAGTCTCAGTCTGCAGTGGCTTGTAACAATGTTACAGTCAAAGGCACAGACTACAGAAAGGGGATGTTCATCTTGTTTGGGAACAGTGATGAAGGACTTCACATGGGGAAGATTATGCTGGTCATTGTTGCCCAAAACTCTGTCCACTTTGTCTCAGAGAAACACATTTGTGTGAAGTTGATTGACATGGGTGTGTACTGTGACTTAGGAGTGGCCCAAGAGGATTACGTGTGCATTAAGCACAAAGATGTACTGGACTACTATCCTCTTCCAGCATACAACGTGCACGATCAGATGCTTATTGCGCTCCACCATTCTTTTCCAGGAGCAGTTTAAACAGGAAAGGGAGGATATGACAGACGTGAGGACAGACGTAAGTGGAGCAGGATATCAAGTAACCTTAAGATAGTTGATTTTGTATTTAAATTTGTATTGTTGATTGTATAGCGAGCACATGTTGGCAGTTAACCGCATATAGTGCACTGCAAACAGACAAGTAGGGAATATGCACAAACTGATTCATGATTGACCCTAATCAATGAGACTAGGTAATGGAAGCTATAAAGGAAGCAGTTTGGTCATATTTACCGGGCCTCCCTGATGACTTACTGACCACCCTACTTGAGGATCTTGGAGTGGAGAGTGTCGAAGATCTGGCCTTAATGGAGAGGGTGGATCTGGTCCAACACCTCAAACCAATCCAGTGTCGGAAGCTGATGGATGGTCTTAAGAAAGGTAAATTCATATTTAGACTTGCGTGACACTTGGAACTATGCCCTTGGAACATTGGCATAACTGTTTTTGTCCCTTCTAGGGTTAGTAACCCTTAATATGGAGGTGCTCCCTCCCCATCCAATTGCTTCAAGTTCCCCAACACATCCAATTGCTTCAAGTTCCCCAACAACGAGCTCTGTGAACACTCTGTCCTCTCCGAACACCTCTATGCAATCATTCACGCACTCTCTGTTGTGCAGCCCCCCAAGCACTTCAAACTCTTCACAGCCTGGCAGCGCATGGCATGTAGACTTTTGTGTCAACTGGAACCGGATGTCAACAGCCATTCAACGTGCAGTGGAAAAAGAACAGAGACCAAAGCCAGATGAGAGAAGGGCCTTTGTGAACGCTTTGGTGGATCAGATGATGGAGCACGAGCACAACCCAACCAGAACCACGTGCCTCAGTATCGTCCGAACAATTGTCAGGAGCCATCCTGACACCTTTGCTGACATTAGCAGGCGAGGTGAAATAGTTGGAGACGGATGCCACTCTCTTCTCCAACAAGTAAAAACAAGAGTGGAGTATAAAAGCAGGAACAACACTCTGGCTAGACGCCGCAGAGGCAGAGAGGAAAGACGGCCCACTGGCGTGGCAGGAGAGTCCAGGCTGACGAGAGGTCCTGTTGACCAATACGGGTAGGGGTGGCAAAACAAACGGCGCCAGTGTCCTCTCCATTCACGCTCGCAGCAATTAGGGGTTAAAGTGGCACTGCCAATGCTAGACTAACTTAGGTTATTTGGATTGAATGTTTAAATTATGTGTAGATTTTTTTTTAATATAATTTCTAGGGCTGTCCCTGACTAAGGATTTGGATAGTCGACTATGATTGGCCAAAATGTGCAGTTTGTCGACAAAAATAAAATAAAAAGTAGAATATATATATATATTTATATATAGTTTTTTTGTATCATTCCATTTGGGCTGTGGGGGGTGCTTAATGTCTGAAGGCTTCTTGTCCTCTGCAAAAGCATGCAATTGGTCCACTGATGGATACATCTTGATATTTGTCTAGTCTAGTGTGTTCATTAGATGGGTGAAATCCTCTTTCAGTGCTTCTGTGCCTGTTTTCGTAGGCAGTTAGCCTCTGGTATGCGTGCCATTAGCGTTAGAGGCCTTTTTTCTTTTGGAAAGAATGATAAAAAAATATATATATTATAATTTTTTTTTTTTTATGTATTCCACTAAGAGGTTGCCTATGATTCCTTCCTATCCCTAGGTGTGTGAGGTGGGGCCCAGCAAGCTTACCGGACGGGGAGACAGAGGAAACCATGGCGGCTTTGAAAAGGGATCTGCGGAACATCTACTCAGGCATGCAATCTACTTTACTTTTGGTGAATTGACACCATGAATAAATATCCCACATTAAGCAAAAAGGCCACCTTAATATTCAGAATGAGTAATACAATTAAAGGTTTGCCACTCAATTTCCCAGATGTGGCAACATCAAATCTAATTGTTGTTACTTGGTTTGTATGTCTGTACACAGAGGAAGGGATGGGTGGGACAGCGAGAGCAGAACTTCTGATGGAGAGGACCTACGTCATCCTGCGGCGTTACTTGAATAAAATGCCTGCACCAACGATGGTGGCGGTCAAAGAAGAATGGCCTTTTCTCTTCTCTCAGACGGGGCTTTTCTCCCACTTTGGCCTCCTGACAGACACCGATGTCCTTCAAAAGATCAAAGATGCCCTGTGTCATCGAGGACGGACCATCCTGCAGTTCTGCCAGAAACTGGACAACACGAAGATCAGGGATGTTCTGGCCAGATATCATCCAGAGGTTTCGGAGATCAGTGCCTGCATCGTCCTGCTCCTTATGGTGTACTTCAAGGAGCCTACGGAGAAACTACTGCTCGAAGTTGATGTAAGTTTATTTAAATATTAAAATATTTGAAATGCGAGTGATTACATTAGGGGCGACTGAAGCTCAGTTGGTAGAGATGGTCGTTCATCGACCGTAGGGTTGGTGGTTCGAATCCTGGCTCTGACTGTCCGCATGTCGGAAGTGTCCTTGAGCAAGACACTTAACCCCCAAGTTGCTCCAAATGGGCCGAGCTGATGTGTGGTGAGCTGTAGTGCGTGGATTAGCTTATCTTCATCCTTTCATAATGTTAAATCTGCTATTGTGTGTTACTTTGTTGCAGACCTGTGCCACTGTTGCTGATGTGAATACTGCAGCACTCCCAAGCACCCCCTGTTTGATAATTCAAGGTAATAATGTTCAGGGATGAGCTTGTGTTCCTTTGCATCGAGGTGGAAAATCTGACAGAAGGCAGTTTGTGATACGGCACACATATGACGCTTATAAATAATATCCTGAGCTGGCATGTCTCATGTTCAACTTTGTCAGTGCTGTAAAGTTGAAACCTTTTTAAATCTTAGACAAACAAAACACTTTGCTTTCATGAAATATTGTAAGCCGTCATTTGAGGCTTTATAAAAGCAGCACAATGAACACAAATCTGTCAGTGCGACCTCATCTTAAATAAGAGACAGCATTGCTTGTTGTAAGAGAGGCAGAGTTGATTTGGCAAAAATATATATATATATATGCATTTTTCTTTTTCTTTTTAATAATCGAATTTTATTTTCATATTCGAATCCCATGCCCATCGAACGAAGCTTTGAAGTATTTAAGACAGCCTTAGTTCTGTGTCATGTCCTTGCAGGGATGTATACCTATCCACAACAACGCATGACGGGGTATCTGTTCATTTCAGGTGACGCAATGCAGCCTTCTGGATGGATGCTATCCATCGAGGGAGAAGTTGTGATGGGCCCACACCCATTATTTTTGCATGGGGTAGCTGCTTTATTCACCAGCTACTATGTCTTCAACCTGGAGTATCCTTCCGTTGGATCATCCACACTTGAGTTCATCCAAAGGTATTTTAACACTCTGAACACATGATCAAGGTATTTTAACACTCTGAACACATGATCAATGTCATCAGTAAGACTTATCATGCAAAGACTATCTGGCTATTAAGTCCATGCCTTTCTACAGAGGCCATAAAGTAGATTAAATGCTTTGAGTATGAAGCCTGGAACCAACTATGTGAATTGGGACCACACCATCACTTGATGTTGCTGCTATCTTGTTAAGAAATTGACATAATGGTTTAATTCACATTATAGTATGGCTTCAAAATTCGGATGAGTAAACATTATGTTAGAGGTACCATGAAAAAACACAGTTGAGCACCTTGATAAATGCTGAGTCTATTTAAAACTGAAACGTATCTTTGCTTATTAACAGGTTCTTCTTGGGCATCAACCCGGAGAAAGGCTCCAGGGCAAAGAAGCGAAGCGCCATCAACCCTCAAGTGACCACCCTTTTTCGTAAGCTCATAGACTTTGAATGGTCTGCATCTGCATAGACAATCGTCCTTCTCCTGTCGTCCCCTGACGTGAACACCCTTCTTCGTAAGTAAGCTCATAAACTTTGGTCTGCAAAGACAATTGTCCTTCTCCTGTCGTCCCCTGACGTGAACACCCTTCTTCGGAAGCTCATAGACTTTGAATGGTTTGCAAAGACAATTGTCCTTCTCCTGTCGTCCCCTGACGTGAACACCCTTCTTCGGAAGCTCATAGACTTTGAATGGTCTGCATCTGTATAGACAATCGTCCTTCTCCTTTCGTCCCCTGACGTGAACACCCTTCTTCGGAAGCTCATAGACTTTGAATGGTTTGCAAAGACAATTGTCATGCTCCTGTCGTCCCTGCGCCTCTTTTGTTATTTTGAGTGCCTCTTTTGTTCTTTTGAGTGAGTGCATAAAGTGTATTCATTAGTTCCATTTTCGGGTAAGACCTGGAAGTACTAGTTTCATGGCGACAGTGGCTCGGGAGGTAGAGCAGTCGTCTGGCAATCCGGAGATTCCCGCTCCTCCCCGGGCAGCGTGTCGATGTGTCCTTGAGCAAGACACTTAACCCCTACATGCTCCCGTCGGTGTGTGAATGGGTAAAATGTGCACAAATTGTAAAAAAAAAAAAAAAAAAAAAGCCATTTACCATTTTACTTACGAATATTATTACTTTGTCTTAGTTTTGCCGTTTTGAGCAGTGTTGACCAGCAGTTTATAAAATAATATTTAAAATGTTTATTAGCAATGCCGAGCTTTCAAACCATTGCGTTTCTCTGTACGAAACTCTCGTGCAACTGTGTACCTTTGAATTTTCTCTGTGATACTTGTACAACGAGCGTTTCGCAGAGGACCAGTTCTTCAGAGTTAATATGGGATTTTCCTATGGGTCAAATGTGCACAAATTGTAAAAAAGAAAACAGCATTTACCATTTCAAGAATAAGAATATAATTCTTTGTAATATAATTCTTTGTAATAATTCTGTCTTTTGACAATAAAATCCCATAATTAACTCTGAAGAACTGGCGAAACGCTCGTCATACAAGGTGCATCAGTCAGCTAAAGCCGTTTTGAGCAGTGTTGACCAGAAGTTTATAAAATAATATTTAAAATGTTTATTAGCAATGCCGAGCTTTCAAACCATTGCGTTTCTCTGTCTGAAACCCTCATGCAACTGTGAGTACCTTTGAATTTTCTCTGCGATACTTGTACAACGAGCGGGATTTTCCTATGGGTAAAATGTGCACAAATTGTAAAAAAGAAAACAGCCATTTACCATTTCAAGAATAAGAATATAATTCTTTGTAATAATTCTGTCTTTTGACAATAAAATCCCATAATTAACTCTGAAGAACTGGCGAAACGCTCGTCATACAAGGTGCATCAGTCAGCTAAAGCCGTTTTGAGCAGTGTTGACCAGAAGTTTATAAAATAATATTTAAAATGTTTATTAGCAATGCCGAGCTTTCAAACCATTGCGTTTCTCTGTCTGAAACCCTCATGCAACTGTGAGTACCTTTGAATTTTCTCTGCAATACTTGTACAACGAGCGGGATTTCCCTATGGGTAAAATGTGCACAAATTGTAAAAAAGAAAACAGCCATTTACCATTTCAAGAATAAGAATATAATTCTTTGTAATAATTCTGTCTTTTGACAATAAAATCCCATAATTAACTCTGAAGAACTGGCGAAACGCTCGTCGTACAAGGTGCATCAGTCAGCTAAAGCCGTTTTGAGCAGTGTTGACCAGAAGTTTATAAAATAATATTTAAAATGTTTATTAGCAATGCCGAGCTTTCAAACCATTGCGTTTCTCTGTCCGAAACCCTCATGCAACTGTGAGTACCTTTGAATTTTCTCTGCAATACTTGTACAACAAGCGTTTCGCAGAGGACCAGTTCTTCACAGTTAATATGGGATTTTCCTATGGGTAAAATGTGCACAAATATGTAAAAAAAGAAGAAAAAAAAGCAGCCATTTACCATTTTACTTACGAATATGATTACTTTGTCTTAGTTTTGCCGTTTTGAGCAGTGTTGACCAGCAGTTTATAAAATAATATTTAAAATGTTTATTAGCAACGCCGAGCTTTCAAACCATTGCATTTCTCTGTTCGAAACTCTCGTGCAACTGTGTACCTTTGAATTTTCTCTGCGATACTTGTACAACAAGCGTTTCGCAGAGGACCAGTTCTTCAGAGTTAATATGGGATTTTCCTATGGGTCAAATGTGCACAAATTGTAAAAAAGAAAACAGCATTTACCATTTCAAGAATAAGAATATAATTCTTTGTAATATAATTCTTTGTAATAATTCTGTCTTTTGACAATAAAATCCCATAATTAACTCTGAAGAACTGGCGAAACGCTCGTCATACAAGGTGCATCAGTCAGCTAAAGCCGTTTTGAGCAGTGTTGACCAGAAGTTTATAAAATAATATTTAAAATGTTTATTAGCAATGCCGAGCTTTCAAACCATTGCGTTTCTCTGTCTGAAACCCTCATGCAACTGTGAGTACCTTTGAATTTTCTCTGCGATACTTGTACAACGAGCGGGATTTTCCTATGGGTAAAATGTGCACAAATTGTAAAAAAGAAAACAGCCATTTACCATTTCAAGAATAAGAATATAATTCTTTGTAATAATTCTGTCTTTTGACAATAAAATCCCATAATTAACTCTGAAGAACTGGCGAAACGCTCGTCATACAAGGTGCATCAGTCAGCTAAAGCCGTTTTGAGCAGTGTTGACCAGAAGTTTATAAAATAATATTTAAAATGTTTATTAGCAATGCCGAGCTTTCAAACCATTGCGTTTCTCTGTCTGAAACCCTCATGCAACTGTGAGTACCTTTGAATTTTCTCTGCAATACTTGTACAACGAGCGGGATTTTCCTATGGGTAAAATGTGCACAAATTGTAAAAAAGAAAACAGCCATTTACCATTTCAAGAATAAGAATATAATTCTTTGTAATAATTCTGTCTTTTGACAATAAAATCCCATAATTAACTCTGAAGAACTGGCGAAACGCTCGTCGTACAAGGTGCATCAGTCAGCTAAAGCCGTTTTGAGCAGTGTTGACCAGAAGTTTATAAAATAATATTTAAAATGTGTATTAGCAATGCCGAGCTTTCAAACCATTGCGTTTCTCTGTCCGAAACCCTCATGCAACTGTGAGTACCTTTGAATTTTCTCTGCAATACTTGTACAACAAGCGTTTCGCAGAGGACCAGTTCTTCACAGTTAATATGGGATTTTCCTATGGGTAAAATGTGCACAAATATGTAAAAAAAGAAGAAAAAAAAGCAGCCATTTACCATTTTACTTACGAATATGATTACTTTGTCTTAGTTTTGCCGTTTTGAGCAGTGTTGACCAGCAGTTTATAAAATAATATTTAAAATGTTTATTAGCAACGCCGAGCTTTCAAACCATTGCATTTCTCTGTTCGAAACTCTCGTGCAACTGTGTACCTTTGAATTTTCTCTGCGATACTTGTACAACAAGCGTTTCGCAGAGGACCAGTTCTTCAGAGTTAATATGGGATTTTCCTATGGGTCAAATGTGCACAAATTGTAAAAAAGAAAACAGCCATTTACCATTTCAAGAATAAGAATATAATTATTTAATATAATTCTTTGTAATAATTCTGTCTTTTGACAATAAAATCCCATAATTAACTCTGAAGAACTGGCGAAACGCTCGTCATACAAGGCGCATCAGTCAGCTAAAGCCGTTTTGAGCAGTGTTGACCAGCAGTTTATAAAATAATATTGTAAATGTTTATTAGCAACGCAGAGCTTTCAAACCATTGCGTTTCTCTGTTCGAAACTCTCGTGCAACTGTGAGTACCTTTGAATTTTCTCTGCGATACTTGTACAACGAGCGTTTCGCAGAGGACCAGTTCTTCAGAGTTAATATGGGATTTTCCTATGGGTAAAATGTGCACAAATTGTATATAAAAGAAGAAAGAAAACAGCCATTTAACATTTCAAGAATAAGAATATAATTCTTTGTAATATAATTCTGTTTTTTGACAATAAAATCCCATAATTAACTCTGAAGAACTGGCGAAACGCTCGATGTGCAAGGCGCATCAGTCAGCTAAAGCCGTTTTGAGCAGTGTTGACCAGCAGTTTATAAAATAATATTTAAAATGTTTATTAGCAACGCCGAGCTTTCAAACCATTGCGTTTCTCTGTCCGAAACTCTTGTGCAACTGAGTACCTTTGAATTTTCTCTGCGATACTTGTACAACGAGCAGGATTTTCCTATGGGTAAAATGTGCACAAATTGTAAAAAAGAAAACAGCCATTTACCATTTCAAGAATAAGAATATAATTCTTTGTATATAATTATTTGTAATAATTCTGTCTTTTGACAATAAATGCCGGCTTACCTTGTGTAATTATTTGTAATAATTCTGTCTTTTGACAATAAATGCTGGCTTACCTCATTTGTGCGTTTGGACTGTTGTTTTTAATGTACAATAGCCTACGTGCATTTTTGAAGTCCAGCGCAGTATACTTCCTGGCAGAAGCTCACACTTTGGTTTTCTGTCATGATTAATCACGTCATCCAATAGTATTTGACAGGAAACTATTGTATGAGCTTCCTCCAGAAGTATACTGGAGCTGGGGACTATACAGTTATGCATACCATTGTAAATTGACTGTTATTTTGCCAAATTATATAATATAATAATAATTATTATTCAATTATTTTGTTGGCAAGTCTGAAAAGTAATGCAAAAGACTTGCCAACAAAATAATTGAAAAATAATAATTATTATATTATATAATTTGGCAAAATAACAGTCAATTTACAATGATAGACATGCATAACTCTATAGTCCCCAGCTCCAGTATACTTCTGGAGGAGGCTCATACAATAGTTTCATGTCAAGATACAATAGGATGACGTGATTAAACACGACAGGAAACCAAAGTGTGACCTTCAGGAAGTGTACTGGAGCTGGACTACAAAAATACATGTAGGCTATTGTAAATACACAATACATTGTTGTAATATATATACAACAAAATAATGTGATATTACAGTAATTTCTTACAATTTGATGTTGTGAAGTCACAATACATTGTTGTAATATATATACAACAAAATAATGTGATATTACAGTAATTTCTTACAATTTGATGTTGTGAAGTCACAATACATTGCTGTAATATATATACAACAAAATAATGTGATATTACAGTAAATGTCTTACAATTTGATGTTGTGAAGTCACAATATATTGTTGTAATATATATACAACAGAATAATGTGATATCACAGTAATTTCTTACTGTTAGAAGTTGTGAAATTACAACAATGTATTGTACTACCATTACTGTGAAATTAGAACACATTGCTGTGAAGCCATTCACAGTAAATTATTGTGAATCTTACTGTAAAAGTCATGCAAAATATTGCCAGTAATTTATTGTAATATCACAGTAATTTCTTACTGTTAGAAGTTGTGAAATTACAACAATGTATTGTACTACCATTACTGTGAAATTACAACACATTGCTGTGAAGCCATTCACAGTAAATTATTGTGAATCTTACTGTAAAAGTCATGCAAAATATTGCCAGTAATTTATTGTAACTTTAGGGTGAAACATTTTACAGTGAATTGATATCAGCCTCCTCCAGACTTTGAAGCTGCTCTCCCTCCTGACTGGTCCAGAGTTCCTCCTGTTCCTCTTTCATCTGCAGGAGCTCTGTATGCTCCTGGCTCAGACTGGGGCTCCTCTCCTGCTGTTCAGGGGGAACCTCCTCTTCACAGACAGAGAGCTGTGGGGGGTCTGGAGGGAGGCAGAATAATAACATGAATAGTTGTAATTGCTGTCACCATTGGAAAGCCACCCATTTAAAGAATTCACACATGTTCTTCCTGTGCCCCAGGACAGTTCAGTCAGTATGTTCTTTCTGTGCCCCAGGACAGTTCAGTCAGTATGTTCTTCCTGAGGACAGTTCAGTCAGTATGTTCTTCCTGTGCCCCAGGACAGTTCAGTCAGTATGTTCTTCCTGTGGCCCAGGACAGTTCAGTCAGTATGTTCTTCCTGATGACAGTTCAGTCAGTATGTTCTTCCTGTGCTCCAGGACAGTTCAGGCAGTATGTTCTTCCTGTGGACAGTTCAGTCAGTATGTTCTTCCTGTGCTCCAGGACAGTTCAGTCAGTATGTTCTTCCTGAGGACAGTTCAGTCAGTATGTTCTTCCTGTGTCTCAGGACAGATCAGTCAGTATGTTCTTCCTGAACTGTCCTGGGGCACAGGAAGAACATACTGACTGAACTGTCCTGGGGCACAGGAAGAACATACTGACTGAACTGTCCTGGGGCACAGGAAGAACATACTGACTGAACTGTTCTGGGGCACATGAAGAACATACTGACTGAACTGTTCTGGGGCACAGGAAGAACATACTGACTGAACTGTTCTGGGGCACAGGAAGAACATACTGACTGAACTGTCCTGGGGCACAGGAAGAACATACTGACTGAACTGTTCTGGGGCACAGGAAGAACATACTGACTGAACTGTCCTGGAGCACAGGAAGAACATACTGACTGAACTGTCCTGGGGCACAGGAAGAACATACTGACTGAACTGTCCTGGAGCACAGGAAGAACATACTGACTGAACTGTCCTGGGGCACAGGAAGAACATACTGACTGAACTGTCCTGGAGCACAGGAAGAACATACTGACTGAACTGTCCTGAGACACAGGAAGAACATACTGACTGAACTGTCCTGGGGCACAGGAAGAACATACTAACTGAACTGTCCTGGGGCACAGGGAGAACATACTGACTGAACTGTCCTGGGGCACAGGAAGAACATACTGACTGAACTGTCCTGGAGCACAGGAAGAACATACTGACTGAACTGTCCTGGGGCACAGGAAGAACATACTGACTGAACTGTCCTGGAGCACAGGAAGAACATACTGACTGAACTGTCCTGGGGCACAGGAAGAACATACTGACTGAACTGTCCTGTAGCACAGGAAGAACATACTGACTGAACTGTCCTGGAGCACAGGAAGAACATACTGACTGAACTGTCCTGGGGCACAGGAAAAACATAGTGAATGAACTGTCCTGGAGCACAGGAAGAACATACTGACTGAACTGTCCTGGAGCACAGGAAGAACATAGATGGTGAAAAAAACGAGGTAGTTCACTATGTCGGCCCATGATTAAAATGACATAAATGACGCAACATACAGATATATATCATGACATAAATGACATACAGGTATACAGTACTGTTCCATTTGTGACATACAAGATATGCAAATATACAGTAGTTAAACAGAGATCTTAACAGAAAATATATACATACGAGGGGGAGGAAACTGTATATTAGGAGGGAGTGGGTGGGTGGGTGGTAGGTGACATGTCACATGTGTATTGTGAATTGTGTATTGTGAAAGCCAAGGTAGGTGATTCAATAACGTTACTAGATCAACTGATCTTTACATTCGATTTTTTTTTCAAATAGTCTATTAGTACAAATGTTTGGATCAAAATGCTGATCGGTACTTTGGTAGTTCGTTCAGGCGGGAGAGGAGAGGAGAGGGGGTGTTTGCCTCCTTTCCTCAGACAATTCTTTGCACTCTTCTCCCTGATTTGTAATAGCTTTTGGCAATCTGAAGTACTCTAAATGCTTTTCCCAGTCCGACCGATTAGTACAGCCAAAAACACAACAATAATTTACCCTTTTGAGCAACAATGACCAGGAACAGTTGCGAGTTTGGTTGCGTTGTAAACATTCAGTATCTCCAAAATGGCCGACTTCCGGTTTGATGACGCGCCGTGAAAACGCTTGCGTACTACAACACAGTACATAAGCTACTGTCTAGACATGTGTATGGCTGGGAGATTTATACAATTAAACTCTTACACTAAACCAAAATAAAATCAAAACAATACTTAAAACAGAAATGGTAAACTAGCGCCACATGCTGAACAGAGCAGGAAATGCCACAGTGCATAGAGTTAGCAGGTAAATTAATTTACATTGATAAACATACAATATGCATGGAGCCACATACCTGCAGAAGACACATAAAACAACACCGCTGGAGTCTTCTGGTCGCTGCACATCTTGCAAACCTACATGTACAAAATTAAACAATGCATTAGTTTCTTCACCATAATAACTCATACCTACATGTAAAAAATTAAACAATTCATTCGTTTTTTCACCAGAATAATAATAATAACTCAGAGAACAGAGAATGGAATCTGCAGACATTTAACCTACCTATAAAACTAGAACTAGTGGTCAAATGAGCACAAATGTCATAAAACCATGTAATAAAACGAACGTTAAGCATTATGTATTACAAGTTAAAACTTTTTTTTTTTTATCGACTTTTTCTCCATTTTCTATATTTTTCTCCCATCCCAATTTCGTATCATCCAATTCAACCCTCCCCTGTCACGAACGCTGTTTCTTGCCTCCCACAAGCCGGCTGCAATGTGGACTAAGTCATACATAGCACAAGTCCCCTCCGGTACTTGAGGTAACAGCAGTCGCATCTTTTCACCTGCGCAGCTCGATCTCTCAGTGGCGAGGAGTAACGCGTGGGAGGCTCACGCTGCCCCCGACACTTCCTGATTCTACTGCGCAGGCGCACCAACCGACCTGTAGGAGTCGCTGTCCACAACGCCCGATCCCCACCCATCAGTTTCCCACCCCCTAATACGGCCAATGTGTATTAGTACGGACGACCAGCTAAACTGAAAGCAATGTGGAGCGCTCAAGCCCAGCGTCTCCAGTATTCGTGGCGAGCGCCTTGCCCACTACGCCACGTAGCCGCCCCTACAAGTTAAAACTTAAAGGAGTTACATTTAGCAGAAACGAGTGAAATAAGGAGCTATATTTCAAACTTAATCACCTCCCCTCAGCAGAGAGCGGCAACACAATCGGGACGACAGACAGCGCGATATGCAATGAGGTGGTGTGACAGGATCTCACTGCCACCTAGTGGAAGCTGTTGTTACTGTATGTACTGTGTGGATTGATTGAATTGATTCATTGAAAACTTTATTAACAGATTGCAGAATGGGTACAATACAGTACAGCTCAATACACACAATTGTTAAGGGGATGCAGACCAGAGCACCGGAACACTGTACAACTGTACAAGCAAAACTGTACATTGGAATATTGACAAAACCATATGTAGCACCTGAGTCACTAACAGTAACAGCTGTTCGCCACGGGCACAGTTCTAGGTTCGAATGAGGAGAGGAGTAATATGCACAATTAAAAGAATAGTAGATCAGAGACAGAGTTATAACAATAACCGTGTTTTAATTAAAAGCGTGCTAGCTAAATAGTAATAATACATACAGACGTAAAGTACAAGTAATGCTTTGAAGTATCCCTTTTAGGTTCTTTCAGTAACCTCTCCTTTCGGGAGGGTTAGTTCGATATCAAGTCCTAGGTTGATTGGATCAACACATTGGGGTTCGTTCAGACGTCTCTGAGGTTATCATTGGTAACTCTATATCCGTTTATCAGGGAATGCAAATACCTTATTAGGTGAATTTGCCCTTTAAACCATCTTTCTTTACAGGAGAACCATCAGTGATTCAGCTATAATCAATGTTATCTAGAATGTTCTATTATGACATCACCACAAACGTTCTAGAAGGTTCTATGTTCTAGAATGTCCTAGTATGACATCACCACAAACGTTCTAGAAGCAGGGCCGTATTAACGACCGGGCCGACCGGGCCGCGGCCCGTGGGCCTCGAGTGATGAGGGGCACCCAAAAAAAATAAAAAAATAAAATTAAATTTTTTATTTTTTATTTTTTATTTTTTATTTTCTTGGGGGCCCCTCGTCACTAGAGGCCCTAATTTTTTTTTCTCTTTTTTTAACTTTAATTTTTTATTTTTTGAGGCCCCTCGTCACTCGAGTCCTTTTGGAGGCCCCTCGTCACTAGAGGCCCCAAATTATTATAATTATTTTTTTTACTTTTATTTTATTTTATTTTGGAGGCCCCTCGTCACTAGAGGCCCCAAATATTTGTTTATTTTTTTTTTACTTTTATTTTAAACATTTTTGGAGGCCCCTCGTCACTAGAGGCCCCACATTTTTTTTTTTTTTTTTTTCTTATTTTGGAGATCGATGTCATACTGTGACACTGAATGATTGGCACTGACTGACGCTCTCTGATTGGCCACTGACATGTTTGCCCAATCGCGTGACGAGCTGTGTCTTTGCCCATTTCCTCGTCAAACAGCCTGCAAACTACCTGGCGTTCTATCGCCATGCTCTAAGACAAACTCTAACCTTAACCAACTTCGAAAGAGTGCCTAAGCTTAACCATCGAAAGAACTTGCCGTCAGCCCGTCACGCTCTAAGACAAACTCTAACCTTAACCAACTTCGAAAGAGTGGTACTAGTACTAAATACCTATATATCCCTATGCCATAAATGTCATGTATGTTGTGTATGTCATAAATGTCTATATGAATTGAAAATGGGGGACCCTGATGTAAACAAGACAAACATCTTTCTCAGGTCTGCATCCCCTGCCTTAACAATTGTGTGTATTGAGCCGTACTGTATTGTACCCATTCTGCAATCTGTTAAATAAAGTTTTCATTCATTCATTCAGTAAAAAAAATAAGAGATACGAAAATTAGAAATATAGGCCTCTCTCTTATACATGCCTCCTCCTAATACAAGCCTGGTATCCACTACAGTTGAAACAAATACAAGCCGGGGTTACTATTAGAGGAATTACGGTATTCTATATATTTTTTAAAGTGACATATAAAAACGCCACTGTGCGTGCGTGCACGTGTGTGTGGGGGGGCCTCCACAAGAATCTGGCCCAGGGGCCTCTGAAGTCTTAATCTGGCCTTGTCTAGAAGTAAAGGTTCTATGTTCTAGAATGTTCTATTATGACATCATACTGTGATTAAGCATGTATCCTTTAATTCCCCCTTCTTATAGGAGAATATCCGTACCCATATATCAAGTTAAATCAAATCAAATACAAAATACAATATCAAAATAACACAAGGTGAACGGGGTCGACGCCCTTGGAAGTCCTTGTAGTCTCGTTCAGTTCAAGCCTACCCGACTGTTGGTGTAACAAGAGTTGAGCATCAGGGGTATTCACATCAGGCTGGCATTAGCCTTGAGTTATACCAAATGTTCCGGGGTTGGCTCGCCATCGGGTATCGGTCCGGCACACCACCTCGTCCCGTGTGGGCACACGTGGTGATGGGTGGTCTGGACTGCTCCGGGATGCTGGTTGAGACTTGCCGGTTTCAGTCTGTTGGTTAGTCCCGTTCGGATGTCGAGGAGAAGAGAGGGATGGCTGTTGGACTCGCCTGTTTTTATAGGAATCCAAGATGTTCCGGAACGTTCTATTATGACATCATACGGTGACATCACAAAGGTTCCAGACCGCTACGTCCGGCCGCCTGTCTGTGCGCTCCGTCGAGACTGTGCTTACTTTTGCTAATATTTATAGTTTTAAGAGTTTTGTCTGTACCAACAGTAGGTGCATTTAATGTGTATGACCGTCAGTCACTTATAGACATCGGATTACAGGAAACTTACAGACTAGATTACTCCCTGGATCAGCTTTCTGAACCGCAGCAATGGCCTGTGGAGATCCTGAGGACATCAGGACCAGGTCTCGACCCCAGGAACAAAGGAACCATCAGACGGCGTGGGAAGAGAGCTGGGATCCGTAACAGACTGAGAACCAGACGACACCGAACGCCACTACCCAGTATATTGCTAGCCAATGTACAATCGATTGACAATAAATTAGACGACATCCGAGCAAGGATTAAATTCCGAGAGACGTTAGAGATTGTAATGTTCTCTGCTTCATTGAAACGTGGCTGTCGCCAGAAACCCCGGACCACGCCATCCAACCGGCCGATCACTTCTTCATTCACTGCAAGGATAGAACAGCTGAATCCGGCAAACAGCGCGGAGGTGGGATCGCCTTCATGGTGAACAACAATTGGAGCGATCCAGCCAACGTGAAGGAATTATCGAACCACTGCTGCCCCAACCTGGAATATATAACTATCAAGTGTCGTCCTTTCTTCCTTCCGAGGGAGTTAACGGCGATCATCCTTGTAGGAGTGTATATTCCACCGCAAGCCAGCGATAGTGCCGCGCTCTCCAGACTTCACGATGAGGTAAACAAACTCCAAGCAGCGAACGTTAACGCCGCCATTGTAGTAGTGGGTGATTTCAATAGCGCCAATCTGAGAAAGGTTTTGCCTGACTTCTATCAGCATGTGACTTGTAACACCAGAGGCGGTAACATTTTAGACCACTGTTACACGCAATTCAAGGGTGGATACAAGGCTCATTCTGCTAGTGGCTTTGGGAAGTCTGATCATGCGGCCATCTTTCTTTCTCCAAAGTACAAACAAAAAATCAAGAGCACACCTGTAGTCTCGCGAGAGGTGCAGAAATGGGATGTGACGTCAGAGGAGACGCTCCAAGCTGCGTTTGAGTGCACAGACTGGGGTGTGTTCCGCGACACAGATAACATTAATGTCTACACGGAGACAGTGCTGGACTTTGTTCGTACTTTGGTGGAAGAAACAATCCCCACTATCACAATTAAAGTTTACCCAAATCAAAAACCTTGGGTAGACAAATCCGTCCGTGAAGCTCTGAAAGCGCGCACCAAAGCATACAACGACGGCCTGGTGGCAGGCAACATGAATGACCACAAGGTGGCGCGATACAACGTAAGGAGGACAGTAATAGAGGCAAAACGGCGCTACAGGGATAAAATTGAACTCCAGTTTGAACAGGCCGACTCCAGAGCTATGTGGCAGGGGCTCAAAACGATGACAGACTACAAAGGCACCTCCCTCAAACTGAACAGTGACATCTCCTTAGCAAATGACCTCAATACCTTCTATGCAAGGTTTGATGCTGGTAATAACAACACCAGCCCACAAGCCACGGCAATGGGGGGGGGGGGGGGGTCTGCTGCTGATGGAGACTCAGTGTTCAGGGTAACAGAGCATGAGGTGAGGCGGACCTTTAAAAAAATTAATATCAGGAAGGCAGCATCCCCGGCCGCGTCCTAAAAGTCTGTGCCGACCAACTGGCCCCGGTATTCACTGACATATTTAACCTGTCCTTAGAACAGGCTGTCATCCCCACCTGCCTGAAGAAGTCCACTATTATCCCTGTACCCAAGAAATCCAAGCCTGCTTGCCTCAACGACTACCGCCCTGTAGCTCTCACCTCCATAGCCATGAAGTGCTTTGAGAAGCTAGTAAAGGGCTACATCTGCTCCTCCCTCCCCATCAACATGGACCCCCTGCAATTTGCATACCGCCCCAACAGGTCCACGGAGGACGCCATAGCCCATGTGCTGCACACAGCAGCATCACACCTGGACAAGAGGAAGGGGAACTATGTGAGAATGCTATTCATCGACTACAGCTCGGCATTCAATACCATAGTCCTCCTCCAGGGACCTGGGCTTGAACTATGACCTCTGCCAGTGGGTCTTGGACTTCCTGACGGGCAGACCCCAGGTGGTGAGAGCAGGCAACTGCACCTCCTCATCCATCACCCTCAACATAGGGGCCCCCCAGGGCTGTGTTCTGAGTCCCCTCCTCTACTCCCTGTACACACACGACTGTGTGGCTCAGCGGAGTAGCAACACAATCATCAAATTTGCTGACGACACAGTGGTGGTGGGCCTGATCTCTGCAAACGACGAGAGGGCCTACCTGGATGAGGTCAAGGTCCTGGCGGGATGGTGCCAGGAAAACAGCCTCTCCCTGAACGTCAGCAAAACAAAGGAGATGATTGTGGACTTCAGGAGATCGGGGGTCAAGGACTACAGCCCCCTCAGCATCGACGGGGCACCGGTTGAGAGAGTGAACAGCTTTAAGTACCTCGGAGCCTACATATTCGAGGACTTGATATGGACCACACACATTGACAGTGTTGTGAAGAAGGCACGACAACGCCTCTACTTCCTCAGGCGCCTAAGGAAGTTCCAAGTCAGTCAGAAGATCCTTAAGAACTTCTACTCATGTACAATAGAGAGCATCCTGACTGGCAACATCACCTCCTGGTTTGGGAATAGCACTGTACAAGACCGAAGCAGACTACAAAGAGTGACGCGTTCAGCCGAACGCACAATTGGAGGGGGGCTCCCCACCCTCCAGAACATTTACAACAAGCGGTGCAGGGGCAAGGCTAAGAGAATCATTAAGGACTCCAGTCACCCGAACAACTTTGAACTGCTGCGGTCAGGCAAGCGATACCGGAGTCTCAAGGCGAGCACAGAAAGACTCAGAAGAAGCTTCTATCCCCAGGCCATCAGGCTGCTAAACGAACAATGAACACTACACAACAACCATCAAACGCACATAGCACACACATCCACATGCACACACTCACTTTAAACAAACACACTGTAACACCCACTCCCCACACTTTATAGCACACACTCACTTTAAACAAACAAACTGTAGCACCCACTCCCCACACTTTATATTTATTGATAAAGGATTGCACTACAACTCGTACACCTTACTGTAAATTGTACCGAAATTGTACCTCATCCCATTTCTGCTTTGCACTATATAGTATTGTATATTAGTACACTGCATAGTATTGTATATTATATGGTAACTCAGTTACGTCTATTCTGCATCCAACATTGTACATATGTCTATACTGAACACTGTGACCTCATTTTCTACTTCTAATTTACATGCTATACTATGTTATTGATACTTATCTTGTCTAGCACAGTCTCTGGAGCGTAACAGTAAGAAGCATTTTGTATAAAAGTATTCTGTACTTCTGTATGACAACTATTAAAGAAACTTGAAACTTGAAACTTGACCCTTCTATCATGACATCATACGCTGGTTCTAGAATGTTTTACGTTCTAGAAAGTTCTTACCTAATAGCATTAACTATTTATGTCCCTATGATAGTTATGAATCTGAACCCTGGGTTACACATACTTGTAATTTACTGTGCATTGGAGGGGGTTGGGTTAGGACATTTACAGGGCCAGTTTCGAATTGCAGTCTCCCGTAGGTGTTCTTTGAGAGTGGTTTTGAAAGTGGGTAGTGATTCACATTCCTTTACCGCTTTGGGTAGGGCGTTCCACATAGTGCGGTGGCTTAGCAAAATAATTTGGACGCGCCGGACAAAAGCACCAATTTTTTTCCACGTGTTCCCCATCACCATAGCTTTCATTTTGGGGTAGGGGCCACATCATCATGATGGATTTCAAGATGGCTGCCATGTAAAATCAAGGTTCTGCCCATTAATAAATATCTTGGTCCATAGCGCGCTCAATATTTGAGCGAACACAAAGGTATTGGTATCCCTGTAAACTAGAGAAGCTAAGCTTTCCATTGGTACCATTAAGCCCAACTGTTGGGAAGGGGGTTTTAATAGGCAATGATTCAAAATGATGTAAAATTTTCGCCTAGAAAAAACTGCCATGCTCATCTTCCAAAAGGTCCCTTGGCTGTTTGCATGAATATATCAGAGTGAACATTGGTTTTATAGGTACCCACAAGCCTCTTCTTTCCAGACATACCCACTTCGTCCAACTTGCATGCTATTTGGGGCAATAATCAAGCAGGTTTGTGCATGTGGTACAAATGTGTCGAACATTGGGTTAGGGTTTGTTGTTAGAATGTTGAACATAGAAGATCAATTTTGGTGTCAAACTAGGGCTGGACGGTATGGTCTAAAATGTATATCACGGTATAATTTGAAGCATAGACGGTAACGGTATATATCACGGTATATTAACTTATCTTAAAATGTCTATATAAATGCTTCTGAAGGGAAAAACACTGTTATTCTGTTACAGCTGCTGAGCTCTATACTATAGGCTGCTATAGTGGAGCCAGCTAACGTTAGCTTGCTGAGGCTAGTACATCGACAGTTAACATTACATAAGGTTTTAGCGCGACGTGGGCATTCCAGAATGGCGAGGATGCAAAGCATGTTAGACCATTGGACTCGTCGCAGAGTTTACATTACACATAGAAACTGCGCGACTTGCGAGAGAAGTTGTCACACAGCCTTCAAACGCAGAGTCTGTGTATTATGAAATGACAATTGCGCGTTGACACGCCCACTGCGTGAAGCCTCTGTGCTCCTAAATAACTTTTTCCAGTTCGCACATCTGTTATGACTAATTCTATCTATTTTTAGGGGCAAATACGAGTGAAATAGTCGCGCCCTGGCTGTGGTTACATGACGTCATTGCTATTTTAGAGCTGCTCTACTGGTTACAAGGTATAGTCAAAATCCATACCATAGCGCAAATTCATACCGTTTATACCGTATACCGTTTATACCGTCCACCCCTATGTCAAACTACACAGCTATCACCCCCTTACATCCCCCCTCCCTCTTCTCCCCTACTCTCGCTACCTTACTTATACCCACCCCACCAATGCTCCTCATCTTCCTAGCCCTCTCCACCTGCTCCTCACTACCACACCCTACGGCAGGGGTAGGCAACCTTAGGCATGCATGCCTGCATAGGCACGCGGGGGCATTTGCATAGGCACAGGGGCAGCAGTAAAAAAAAAAGAAAAAAAAATTATAATTTTATCATTTTTTTTTTTGCTATGAAATATTATAGTGAAATATTTTGCACTGTTGTTGCATTTATCTTGTTGAAATCCTCCAACAGGTTCTTTTTACTACCACATATTTAATTGAGACCCTTTATTTGTTTATTATTTCAATTTAGCTGGAAATACATTGCTACATCATTCAGTAACATTTGCAGAGCCTTATAACAAAAACATTATTACGGTCACCATTGTGACCAGTGGGATTAATCAACTAATTTTATTATTTATTTTTCTATTTCATTGAACATTGCACATGTTAAAAGCCATATTTTTTACTCAAAATGTGAGTATTACCAAGTCAACTTGTGTTCTTAAAACAATGACAATAAACATAGTTTTATTAGGTTGAAATAATGTGGTTGTGTACTTATTTTTCTGGATTATTATGGATTGAAAACTGAAAACCTTAATGCACAGTAACTGAACTCAATATTTTTAAGTTCTGGTAACTTATTATTATATATTTTTTACAGTGTAGTCTTGCGATCAATCAAAACTTATTTACACGATATACCTCACATTCACCCTCCATTCACATCCTGGTGTTCTCCTGGTGTTCTCCATTAGGCCTGTAGGTGGAGCTATGACAGCCCACGTACAGTACACACACCGATGGTGTGTGATGTGTCCAAAAATGAATGGGCAAATGTGAGTGAAATGGTCGCACTGTATGCAGCTGTTTGTCTGCATTGCATTCCCCCCCCCCAACTCAGATTTAGGGTTGATACAACCATCATAATAATATTGTTAATAATAACAATAACGATAATGATGTAATAATGTAAAAATTATCATTAAAAATACCTGATTATGAGAAAAAATATTTATGATGCATGGAATATTGTTGAGGCACACTAGTTACAACTATATTTCAAACAGGCACTCCATGTCAAAAAGGTTGCTGACCCCTGCCCTACGGCCAGATTACCATCCCAGAAAACTCTTGCGTACTTTACCTCACCTAATTGCTCGACAATGAGTTTGGGCAACTCGAGCCTACCTACTTTCCTCACTCCCCTCTCCCCCTCAAGCCTAACCACTATATGAACAGTGTTGTGCTAGTTACTGAAAAATAGTAACTCAGTTACTTTACTAGTTACTTCATTTCAAAGTAACTTCGTTACTGTACTAGTTACTTACACCCAAAAGTAATGAGTTACTGTGAAAAGTAACTATTTAGTTATTTAAAAAAAAGATAAAAAAAAAAGATTGCTCCCGAGTCCCATGCCCTATAGTACTCAAAATCGGTTGATCAACTTGACAGTTTCCATTCACATCACCGAACTCTGCTAAGCAATGTGGTCTAGATACAAACACAAATCTGACACAAACAAATGTTGTCCCGAGTCATATAATAAGAAGTGCGCCGGTTGAAGGAACAGCCTTGATGTCGCCGGAGCGTTTCATTATAACCATTATAATTCAAGGGTACTACGACTATGCTTGCACCTCATGGTACCAAAGCACCTCAAAGGCGCTTAAAACAAAATTACAAACATCACAAAACAAACTGGTCAGACTACTACTTGACCTGAACCCCAGAACCCACCTCACCCCTGCCCACTTTGACAACCTAGGATGGCTTAGAGTAGACGACAGAGTACAGCAACTTGCAATGGGCCTGGTCTACAAGATACACTATACGACCGGGGTACCCATGTACATGTCAAAATACTTCCCAAAGGTCAGTGAATACCACAACCACTACACCAGAGGAAGCTCAACAAATCATGTAAAACCCAGATTCGGCTCAAACAAGGGACTAAACACGTTTCGCAATTATGCCACAACAATGTGGAACGCCCTACCCAAAGCTAGGGGTAACAGTACTGTATATTTGAATACCGTTTATGTCACAAATGTATCAGTACTAAATACCTATATGTCCCTATGCCATAAATGTCATGTATGTTGTGTATGTCATAAATGTCTATATGAATTGAAAATGGGGGACCCTGATGGAAACAAGACAAACGTCTTTCTCAGGTCTGCATCCCCTTAACAATTGTATGTATTGAGCCGTACTGTATTGTACCCATTCTGCAATCTGTTAAATAAAGTTTTCATTCATTCATTCATTCATTCACCATCTTGCAAGTTGCAACGTTGTTTAAGATATCAATCAAAGCATTGCAACGTTAGAATAGTTAGGATATCAATTGTGCATGAAAGGACTATATTTATATTGTTTGATTAGTATTATGAGATTCCCTGGCAGATTTCGTACAGTCAAAATCCGTTGATCAACTTGAGTTTCAGTGAACACATTGCACTGACTCACCAAAGTCTGCGGTGGTTGAGATGTAGTAACGTTACGTTAGTCCAGTTGACTCCAGCAGCGCCTCAAACATGTTCTTTATCTCGTTTCCATGTTGTATATTAATTATCTCTCCAAGTAGTTGCTAAATGGTTTGTTAGTTTGTTACTGCGTTCTTTTTATGTAGATTCATAGCGAGCGTTTGTTTTGTTTACAATAGAGAGGGTCTATTTCTTTCCGTAGCCGCATTTCTTGCGCACTTCTGATTGGCCAGTGGCCAGACTCGCCTCGTATCATTCTACGCGGGTGGGGATGAGGATAATAATAATAATAATAATCACTACCGCTCGCTATCAATCTACGCCGTATATAACGCAAATAACGCAGTGACGAACCATTCAGTAACGTAAGTAGCGTTACTGAATTTCAAAAGTAATGCGTTAGAGTACTAGTTGCGGCAAAAAGTAACTTCGTTTCTGTAACGCGTTACTTTGTAACGCGTTAGTCCCAACACTGTATATGAATCACTTCTGCAACATCATTTCCTCCACCCTCGCCTTCTGACCCACTTGAGCTGCCGTCCCTCACTTTCTTCCTCTTGCTCTCCTTCCCCTCACTTACCTCCCTCTTCTTCTCCTCCTTCTCCATATCGTCACCACCCGACCCCTTACCCTTGCCCTGGCTATTCTCGCCCCCATCACTGTCGCTCCTCCCCTTTCCCTCACTTACCCTCCTCTTCTTCCCCACCCTTTCCCACCCTTCTTTCTCACTCTCCTCCCCACTATACTCCATTCTGTCACAACCCGACTCCTTCCCTTTGCCCTGAGACTTGTTGAATATAATGATACACAAATGTTCTAGAATGTTTGATTATGACAGCATACTGTGACATCACGAATGCTCTAGAATGTTCCATTATGACAGCATACTGTGACATCACAAATGTTCTAGAATGGTTGACTATGACATCATACTGTGACATCACGAATATTCTAGAAGGTTCTATTATGACAAATAATACGGTTCAATGACTTTATCTAAATCCAATCAATATTCCTAATGCCGTTTCAATGTAAGGTTATAAAAATAAACATATAAACATTCATATAATACAATAACCTAAATATATAGCTTTGGCTCCTCTACAATACACTTACCTAGGATTTGACTTGATTCAACAACAAAGCAGTCGGGGCAATGGCAAGCCGAAAACGGTCGAAAGTGTAGTTATTTGATTTTTTTTTCCGACTGAGGTAGGTAGATTACATTTTTAGAGACTAAAGTACAGAAAAAGGGTACCGTCGGGTACCGGTATCGATTTACCGTATCGGTTCAAATGTGAACGATAAATAAAGATCAAATCAAATCTAACTGAAGAAGTTATCCCTCTTCTAACAAGAGAGAAAAACGTATAGTTTAGCTTTAAACTATAACGTCATTGCTTATTAGGGATGGGTACCGAATTGGGTACTTTTAAAGGTACTTACCGAAACACATCGGTACTACCGAGTATCGATTCACGAGAGATACCGTAAAAGAAAGAAAAATTATTCTTTTTTTTTGCACTTTTTTTTATATTTTTTTTAACCTCTTTTCTTTTCATGTCAACGTTCACACGCACAATATACGTATCAGGGCCGACGTTCCACTCTATTGGTTAAAGTTGCTTACTCGTGAGTAGTACGTTCGTTGATAAAGAAAAATAAGGTCCACAGCCGCTCCAGTGTAAAACAGATATCCAAATGGTTTATTTCTCTTCCACAGCGAAGTCTTTCTTTACAGAAGTGATCATAAAGCTATTTTCCTAAATATTCACGTCACTACAAGGTAAGAAAACTGTATTTTCCCCGTCTCCAAAATCACCGCCGACTCGACACATGAAAATTCCTCCTCACCTGAAAGCCGTAAATCAAGTTGCCGGCTCTTTCCACAGCAAAACGGTCGGCAAGGCACCTTGGTTGAGAAATGCAGGCTTCAATCTATGTTGTTTAGTCTATCTGTTCAGTACTGCTCAGCACTGTTTCAAGATGCACAATGAGCTCTTCAGAGAGAATTGTTGAATATATATAGATACACAAATGTTCTAGACTGTTTGATTATGACAGCATACTGTGACATCACAAATGTTCTAGAATGGTTGACTATGACATCATACTGTGACATCACAAATGTTCTAGAAGGTACTATTATGACAAATAATACGGTTCAATGACTATCTAAATCCAATCAATATTCCTAATGCCGTTTCAATGTAAGGTTATAAAAATAAACATATAAACATTCATATAATACAATAACCTAAATATATAGCTTTGGCTCCTCTACAATACACTTACCTAGGATTTGACTTGATTCAACAACAAAGCAGTCGGGGCAATGGCAAGCCGAAATCGGTCGAAAGTGTAGTTATTTGAAGTTTGGATATTTTTTTTCCGAGTGAGGTAGGTAGATTACATTTTTAGAGACTAAAGTACCGAAAAAGGGTACCGTTGGGTACCGGTATCGATTCACAGGTACCGGTACCGTGTCGGTTCAAATGTGAACACACCCATCCCTATTGCTTATGTCCAGAGATTCCAGCTTTGATAACTAAAGTAATGACACTTGACTTACCTGTTATATTATGTTTTGCCTTTTTAAACATGTCCCTTATCACGCTGTCCACGACAGCTGTCACGAGACGCGCACTGAGAGCTGGCCAGTATACCGCGGGACCTTTTATGAAACATTCTGATATTTTCGCGGGCACAAGACCACTGCACAAGACCCGCGAAAATATCTCCATAACAGTTAAATACGCCTATACGGGCTAAAGAGTTATGATAATAATAATAAATGTAACGAGTGATCCCAATAAAATGTCTATTCGATTCATGCATGTCTGACTGTTAAACAAGTAAAAAATTATGTAAATATGTTGTTAGAATGGTACAAATATTCATCTGGTGACATTCTTCATAGCATTAACACATTTATTGACCCAGAAAATGTATAGTTTGACACCAAAATTGAACTTCTATGTTCAACATTCTAACAACAAACCCTAACCCAACATTCACATTTTTGGCAGTTGTTAGAATGTTCGACACATTTGTACCACATGCACAAACCTGCTTGATTATTGCCCCAAATAGCATGCAAGTTGGACAAATTGGGTATGTCTGGAAAGAAGAGGCTTGTGGGTACCTATAAAACCAATGTGCACTCTGATATATTCATATGAATATCCAAGGGACCTTTTGGAAGATGAGCATGGCAGTTTTTTCTAGGCGAAGATTTTACATAATTTTGAATCATTGCCTATTAAAACCCCCTTCCCAACAGTTGGGATTAATGAAAATGGTACAAATGGAAAGCTTAGCTTCTCTAGTTTACAGGGATACCAATACCTTTGTGTTCGCTCAAATATTGAGCGCGCTATGGACCAAGATATTTATTAATGGGCAGAACCTTGATTTTACATGGCGGCCATCTTGAAATCCATCATGATGACGTGGCACCTACCCCAAAATGAAAGCTATGATGATGAGGAACACGTGGGGAAAATTTGGTGCTTTTGTCCGGCGTGTCCACATCCTTCTCAAATCTGGTGCTAAGCCACTGCACTAAGGCCCCGTTTAGACGGAAACGCTAGCAGGTGAATCCGCAAAAATATTTTTACGGATGTGCCTTTCGTTTATACGGAAACGGCGTTTTTACGGGGTGAAACCGCAAAAAAGTGAGACTACCTTCCAGGGTGGAATTCCTAGAAACGCAAAAGCTTTGCGCTTTCGTCTAAACTGTCAAACCGTATAAATCTGTTAAAACGATGACGAAAGGTTTGTCACGGCTCTGGTCGCGCGTACTGCTTACGTCACAGGTAGCAGGTATGCGCCAGTAGCCGAGACGTAAACAAAGCAAGTATGTCTGACTTATATCAACGGAGATCACCTGAAGGCTACATTGGCAGTACTTTTAACCCTTTCACTGCCACACGACAGAAGGTTACCCCTTTACTGAGATGCTTCCAGCTGCAGCCGTTCAGACCAGCGCTTACAAGCCCCGCACATACAAGCCCCGCACATAGCAACCCCTCGCTTCCATTGGCTGATTTTGGTGACGTGATTTTGGGTCACGTTGCACGTTGCACTGCGGGATTGATTGATTGATTGATTGAAAACTTTATTAACAGATTGCCGTATGATTTGGGTCACGTTGCACTGCGGGATTGATTGATTGATTGATTGATTGATTGATTGATTCATTGATTGATTGATTGATTGATTGATTGAAAACTTTATTAACAGATTGATTGATTGATTGAAAACTTTATTAACAGATTGCCGAATGGGTACACGTGACCACAGGCCCTGATTGATTGATTGAAAACTTTATTAACAGATTGTAGAATGGGTACACGTGACCTGACCGATTGATTGATTGATTGATTGATTGATTGATTGATTGAAAACTTTATTAACAGATTGCAGAATGGGTACAGTGACCGATTGATTGATTGATTGATTGATTGATTGATTGATTTATTGATTTATTGATTGATTGATTGAAAACTTTATTAACAGATTGCAGAATGCAGTACAGCTCAATACACACAATTGTTAAGGGGATGCAGACCATGCAGTACTGTTACATTTGTGACATACAGTAAATATATACAAGGGGGAGGGAACTGTACATTTATGATGAATTGAAAATGGGGGACCCTGATGTAAACAAGACGGAAGTCTTTCTCTGGTCTGCATCCCCTTAACAATTGTGTGTATTGAGCTGTACTGCAGATATATTTCAATTGCCTTACTTATTTACATAAGTATTATAGGCCTACAGCAGTATTGTACAGACAGTCTGTGTGAAGTCTGTGTGGTTATCCAGCTGCACAAAGGCAGAGCAAGAGGCTCTACAGAGGGTGGTGAAGGCGGCAGGCAGGATTGTCGGGACTCCTCTATCAAACATCACCTCCGTCTTCACCTCCCGCTGCCTCCACCGCTCCAAGTGTATCATCAAGGACCAGTCTCACCCAGCACATCACCTCTTTCAGCTCCTTCCCTCAGGGAGGAGATACCGGTCCATACATGCCAAGAGTTAAATATTTAAGAACAGCTTTTTCCCCCAAGCAGTCAGACTGTTAAACGCTCATTGACTGTCCCCTCACGTGCACCATGCACTTACCTGGACTTGATAATCACTGTTACCACTCATCATGCACTTTATTTAAAATATTCTGTTATGTACAGTGTTATATGTGTTTCATGTATGTATATATTGTACTACGGTCTGTGGGAGCTCCCCTGAAATTTCACTCACGGTCATATAAGAGTTTTAATGTAGAAGGTTTTATTAATGAAATGTTGGGTATAAACTGGGAGGAGGTATGTTGTGAGGATGACCCAGAGGTTGCACTGGACTTATTTATGTCAGAAACAAATCAGCCCCATGGATAGATAGTAGCTTTTAATGAATTTTAATGAATGAGAGAGACATACTGTAGCCAAAAAAGCATCAGTGTGTTCCAGTTCTGCAGATGACAGACAAAAGTACCGTTCCTTACGTAATCAAGTCACAAAGTTAAATAAGGTGAGAAAAAGGGAATATTTTAAACCATGGTTATATGATGTGAGAAATGATGGTAAAAATCTATGGAATGTTTTAAATCAAATTATGGGTAGAAAATCCAATGTCTGTACATGGTACATTAAAACTCTTATATGACCGTGAGTGAAATTTCAGGGGAGCTCCCACAGACCGTAGTACAATATATACATACATGAAACACATATAACACTGTACATAACAGAATATTTTAAATAAAGTGCATGATGAGTGGTAACAGTGATTATCAAGTCCAGGTAAGTGCATGGTGCACGTGAGGGGACAGTCAATGAGCGTTTAACAGTCTGACTGCTTGGGGGAAAAAGCTGTTCTTAAATATTTAACTCTTGGCATGTATGGACCGGTATCTCCTCCCTGAGGGAAGGAGCTGAAAGAGGTGATGTGCTGGGTGAGACTGGTCCTTGATGATACACTTGGAGCGGTGGAGGCAGCGGGAGGTGAAGACGGAGGTGATGTTTGATAGAGGAGTCCCGACAATCCTCTTTGAACTGCTGCCGTCAGGCAAGCGATACCGGAGTCTTATGGCGAGCACAGAAAGACTCAGAAGGAGCTTCTATCCCCAGGCCATCAGGCTGCTAAACGAACAATAATCGCTAAACGAACAATAATCACTATGCAACAACCATCAAATGCACACAGCACACACACCCACACGCACACACTCACTCAAACAAACAACACACTGCAGCACCCACTCTCCACACTTTAGATCACACAAACACACTTACACTTTATATTTATTGATAAAGGATTTGCACTACAACTCGTACACCTACTGTGAATTGTACCTAAACTGCACCTCGTCCATTTATGCCTTGCACTATATAGTATTGTATATTAGTACACTGCACAGTATTGTATATTGTATGGTAACTACGTCTACGAACATTGTACATATGTCTAAACTGAACACTGTGACCTCTTTTTTTACTTCTAATTTTTACTATGTTTTTATTTCATACTTATCTTGTCATGCACAGTCTCTGGAGCGCAACAGTAAGAAGCATTTTGTACAAAAGTATTCTGTACTTCTGTATGACAACTATTAAAGAAACTTGAAACTTGAACAATCCTGCCTGCCGCCTTCACCACCCTCTGTAGAGCCTCTTGCTCTGCCTTTGTGCAGCTGGATAACCACACAGACTTCACACAGACTGTCTGTACAATACTGCTGTAGGCCTATAATACTTATGTAAATAAGTAAGGCAATTGAAATATATCTGCAGTACAGCTCAATACACACAATTGTTAAGGGGATGCAGACCAGAGAAAGACTTCCGTCTTGTTTACATCAGGGTCCCCCATTTTCAATTCATCATAAATGTACAGTTCCCTCCCCCTTGTATATATTTACTGTATGTCACAAATGTAACAGTACTGCATGGTCTGCATCCCCTTAACAATTGTGTGTATTGAGCTGTACTGCATTCTGCAATCTGTTAATAAAGTTTTCAATCAATCAATCAATAAATCAATAAATCAATCAATCAATCAATCAATCAATCGGTCACTGTACCCATTCTGCAATCTGTTAATAAAGTTTTCAATCAATCAATCAATCAATCAATTAATCAATCGGTCAGGTCACGTGTACCCATTCTACAATCTGTTAATAAAGTTTTCAATCAATCAATCAGGGCCTGTGGTCACATGTACCCATTCGGCAATCTGTTAATAAAGTTTTCAATCAATCAATCAATCTGTTAATAAAGTTTTCAATCAATCAATCAATCAATCAATGAATCAATGAATCAATCAATCAATCAATCAATCAATCAATCCCGCAGTGCAACGTGACCCAAATCATACGGCAATCTGTTAATAAAGTTTTCAATCAATCAATCAATCAATCCCGCAGTGCAACGTGCAACGTGACCCAAAATCACGTCACCAAAATCAGCCAATGGAAGCGAGGGGTTGCTATGTGCGGGGCTTGTATGTGCGGGGCTTGTAAGCGCTGGTCTGAACGGCTGCAGCTGGATACTATTGCCTTTACTATCACACAACCGGCTGTCGTGTGGCAGTGAAAGGGTTAAATACACAAGAATCTGTCCCGCGGCGTGATTGGACCCACTGTCTGTGAGTGACTCTGCTTTGGTGCAATCACATTCCCCATCCACAGTCTGCGAATCAGAGGCAGAGTAGGGCGGGTCTTCACAGCACGTCATGTGACATATGCGCCAATCGTGTGACAGCGGGTCTCCGTCGTTACAGCGTCGTCTGCACGGAGAATTCCACTCCAAAACGCTCGTCTAAACGTAAAATTAAAAGTGAAACCGCAAGATGACTTTTGCGGTTTCTGTTCACAAAACGCTCGTCTAAACGGGGCCTAAGAGTAGAGGGAATTGCAGTAGTCCAGTTGTGAGAAAATTAGCATGATGATGACTTATTTCTGCATTGTACCTCACTGTTACTCATTTTACTCTGTATTGTATATTGACTGAACATTCCTTTACTTACTTTTTTTTTTATATATATACTGTATGTAGCACACTCAGGGGCTCATGCAGAAACAAGCATTTCACCATAATATATTCTGTATTTTATTATGGGAAATAATAAACAAACTTGAAACTTTATTAAGGTCAGTAGGGGAGAGGAAGAACTTGTTTTTTGACTGTAGATGGGCAGTTGTTAGAAACAGTTCAAGGAACTACGAATAGCACCTATTCCATCTCACTGCTCCAAAAAATTGTGAAAATAAAATTTCAATCAATCATTATATAGAGTGGTCTCAGGCGGATCGACGTCATGTCCCGACAACTCACTCTCGGTCGTGGGTTTATGGGATGATGCATTCTTAACGTGTAAGATAAATACTCTCAGGCAACATACGTGTAGCGTCCGATATATGGATATGTCTACATTTATACAAAAGTAACCGTAGAGGAATTATTTAAGAACAATGTAACGCTTTTCACGTATATGAATTGAAAATGGGGGTCCCTGATGTAAACAAGACACACGTCTTTCTCTGGTCTGCATCTCCTTAACAATTGTGTGTATTGAGCCGTACTGTACTGTACCCATTCTGCAATCTGTTAAATAAAGTTTTCATTCATTCATTCATTCATTCATTCATTCATTCATACTTCCCAACACATCCTCCTCACGTGGCAGCCACCCTCCAATAGGATACGAGCTAAATATCTAAACTCAAAAACACCTAAAAGAGGAAGAGTTGCATATATTTTCTACTAATCTGAATAATATAGACAAAGGTAAATGTAACCTCAACCGAACGATCAGCGGGTGACATCAAGTTGACTTTACGATCCAATCTCTCCCTGTTTTTCTGTTATGTTCTCTCACGTTGCAGATACACAAGGAGCTCTGGCTCCACCAGCTGGACAATCAAGCTAACTGCAATTAGCGTAGGCGAGGTTTGATTGATTGATTGAAAACTTTATTAGCAGATTGCAGAATGGATACAGTACAGTACAGTTCAATACATACAATTGTTAAGGGGATGCAGACCAGAGAAAGACTTTCGTCTTGTTTACATCAGGGTCCCCCATTTTCAATTCATCGTAACATATATGACATACATGACATACAGATAGACAGTACTGCTACATCTATACATTTATGACATACCAGATTTGCAAATACAGTACTGTTACAAAGGATCAGATTAAACCGAATATATATATTTATTTATTGATATATATTGCATAGTATTTGTATATCGTTTGATATCCCCTGTATATTCCTTGTACATATACACGGAATATCCCTTTAGCACAGACCATAATATTTCATTCTCCTATTGGACAGCGGTCCACCGGCGCCAGGGACCGGCCTCCGGAGTCAGGTTCAAAGTCACCGTCAAGACGTGTCTGGACATGCCCGGCCTTGCCCAGGGATACGCGACAGAAATGAGATTGGAACTAGTTTGTTCACCGTGCGTATAAATACGGCGCAGGTGAATATAGAACCCCCTTACCCTTCGCCTTCTTGCCTTAGTGAGTTACCAATAAGTTGAAGCCTCACCCACGATACAACGTGCGGTGAAGTATGGCCTGTTTGGCCCCAGAATAGAGCATTGAGACCGCGTGCGAATTAATAACTGAATTGTCAGAGTTTGGCGCTATACCGTCGAGTGCGACATATTTCTATTAAGTCATTAATAGTCTATTTGTGTATAGTGTATCGTGCGGTTAAAGTTCTACAGTGACCAGCATCCCCAACGCTTCCTCGTATTAGCTAGAGTTCTTGTCCAGGCTGGGCTGACCACATGGCGCTTTCACCCGAGGAGACCTATACGAGAACCGTATGGACATGTACACTGGATTAATCTACCCGACGACTGCATAGCCCTTTGCGGCTGGAATATATTTGCTTTGGTCCTGTGATTTATGGAGCGGATAATCGCCGACGCCTGCACGTGTTGGATTTACCCCGCGAGGAGTCAAGTCGAGTCGGCGCCTCAGAGAGCCTGAGGCCGACTAGCTTTCTTCACTGTGGAGCTACAGTCTACAGTCTACGGAGAACAGCTGTATTCGTCTGTGGATCAAGAGGCTACTGCACCGGCTCCTGTACCTGGAGTCTCCCTAGTCATCGTTGACCAGACGTCCTACTACCGACAGATCTTCTACCCCCCCCGCTGGCTTACAACCAGGGGAACCCCTTCCAGTATCTCCCGCTATATTACTAGTGTACCATAGATATAATTCCCTAAGATTCAGGTTGTATAATTACCTCCTGCGTAACCAGAGAATGGACATTCATTGTTGATTTGCCTACGCATATTCCTTTGCCTTACAAGTGCATTCAAAGAATAATGTAAAGTATCCTATGTACCTTTTGCTCCATTAAATACTTGATTATACCTTTGTTTGGAACCGATTTCATTGTGGGAAGTGTTCATCATATTCATATATCGTGTACTGTATGGCCAGTAATTAAAGTACATAAAGCGGTAGTGGTTTAATGATACCATACTTATCAATACTGTCAGGGAATTGTACCCCTCAGTTACAATTTGTCCTTCGAGCCGGAGGGTAACTAGTGTAATATTAATATAGTGGTATTAATATTGACATGGCCTATGATGAACACTCCACAAAACGGTTCTCCTAAAGTAGATCGCCCGCAGCATAGACGGCAGACACCTCAGTACTTAGAGGATTACGTTGCCAATATACTACCTAGCCTTCTACAGACGGTAAACGCGGAAAAAGTAGATAGTAAAATTATGTCCGACCCTATCGCCCAGGCTACCCCGCCAATAGAGGCCCTAGTGGGTTCTAACGTAACTGACCAAGCTCACGGTAGGGACCAGGAGGGACCTGACACGACCTTACCCCCCGCCAAGACCGAAGAAGTAGTCCCCGGAGAGCTCCAGGATAAAGACAGCTCTCCAGGGATGGAACTCTACCCGCTACAAGAAGAGGAGAGCACCCCGGAGATGGATCTCCAGGACTTGCCACAGGAGAACAGATCTCCAACGAGTACTGCCAGGAGCGGATCACCTCAACCAGCGTCTTCCCCCAGCGGGGCGGACAAGATGCTAGCACAGGCATTCCTCGCCAGCCTAGCAGCCTCTACAGAGCGCGATCGACTCCAAGCACAGATGCTTAGCGAGCGCGAACATTCTTCCATGGAAAGAGAACGCCTTCAAGCGCAGCAACGGAGCGACGAAGATCGTATACGTCTAGAGATTAGACGCCTTCAGACGGAAGAGAATATGGTAAGAGACCGGGCCGAAGCAGAGCGCGCCGCCGCCGAAGCAGAGCGTGCCGCCGCCGAAGCCCAGCGCGCCGCTGCCGGTGCCCAAAGAGAAGCAGAGCGCGCCGCTGCCGAAGCCCAGCGCGCCGCTGCCGGTGCCCAAAGAGAAGCAGAGCGCGCCGCCGCCGAAGCCCAGCGCGCCGCTGCCGGTGCCCAAAGAGAAGCAGAGCGCGACATCGCTCTCACCAAGCGCGAAGCCGAGCGCGACCGATTACAAGCGCAGATAATGGAGCAGCTGATCGCCAGGGCGACACCCCCTCCCTCCGCACGGGGTTCCAGGGCCTCGTCAAGACACGGGTCAAGGGCACCCTCCCCTACCCGATCAAGCGACCCTGAGCCCGACCACCAGAGAGAGCCTATACCCCCCTCCGAACCCCTTCCCCGACCGGTCCACGCGAGGACCAGCTACAAGGAAGAAACGGTCTACACCGCGGAGAGGCTAAATAGACGACTACAGGATCTAGAGGACCTGCCAGAGCAAGAAGAAGAGGGAGAGGAGGAGAGTCAAGCCCGACAGCAGCACAGAACTCCACAGGACCAGGAGGTCCAGTACAGCCCAGGCTCTACCCCCGCGGCTCTGCGCTACAGACCCCCGACTCAATTCACGGGTGAGCTTGACGCACGACCAGCCCCGAGGAATAGCACCTAAATACGCGGGCCATGGTACCCAGCAGGTACCAGCCCACCAAGAGGTGTAAGAGGAGACTCACCTAGGAGGCCTCTCTTCCAACGCTCACCGATGTGCCAGCCATCCATGGCATCATACATTGGCACACCGACGTTTCCGGACTTCACCCACGAGAACAGAGCACAGTACACGGAGCTACGAATGTGCTTAGAGACAATGATGTCCGATGTAGCTGACGAACCGTACAAGTATGCTATCCTACTGAAGCACCTCAAGGTGCCCCGAGCGCACAATATAGCGCTGGCCTATGCCACCTCTACTACCCCATACACAGCGGCTCTAGCAGCACTCGACCAAAGATATGGACGCATATGGGATTACGTAATACAAGAGATAAGGCATATTGACCGCCTACCCCCAGCCACAGACAATCGCTCACTAGATGACCTGTCTATCAAGGTACAATCCCTGGTAGGGATGCTGGGGGCGCAAAGAGAAAAGGGTATGCACGAACTGTACGCAAACTCTAATGTCGAGAGGATTTTAGAGAAGCTTCCGCCCGCCCGACAAGAGCGCTTCAGGCGGCAAAGAGACCACCGTGATCCTAACGGTCCCGAGCCATCCCTCCTAGACCTAGCCGACTTCCTGGCGAGAGAAGTCAACAGCCTACGGTTGGATACGTTCATGCGGAGCACCCCAAGCTCCAGAGAGGGACCTAGGAGAGCAAACGATGGCCGTAGATTGGTGACCGTCATGCACCAATCAGAACCAGTACCGAGCAGCAAGAACCACAGTACCCCCTCGAAGAAAGAGAAGTGGAAGATGGTGTGCCCGTACTGCGAAAAGGAACACTGGTTGTCACAATGTGACACGTTCAAGAAGATGACCGCCAACGAGGTTAGTCAATGGATAAAGTCCAACCGACGCTGTTACCGATGTGCGCGCAGTCACATGGCAGCCGACTGCCGCTTAAAGAAGAGGTGTAGCCGGTGTGACGGAGCCCACCTAGATGTCCTACACGACAGTAACAGAAGAAAGCCTGCACCCTCAAGCAGCACAAAGGCAAGTGTTATGTACATTGACCCCGCCAGCAGCGGGGGCGCCCGGGTGCTCTTAAAGGTAGTCCGCGTAACACTGAGTTACCAAGACAAGGTCATGGACACTTACGCCGTCCTTGACGACGGGTCAGAGAAGACCCTTCTCCTCGCGTCCGCTGCGGCCCAGCTGGGGCTGCGGGGGAGCGAAAACCAGATGACGATTCGGACAATAAGAAGAGATCTAAAGACGATAAAGGGCGAGAATGTCTCCTTCACTATCGCAGCAAGCGGGCAGCCAGAGAGACGGTATAGGATTACTAATGCTTTCACCAGCCAAGAAATAGGCCTGTCGCAGTACACCTACCCCATCGCCAAGCTGATGGATAAATATGTGCACCTGCGTCAACTACCTATCCCGCTCATAGACGGTGCCACCCCGACCCTGCTGATAGGCTCCGACCATGCAGACCTCATAGTCCCGATAGACCGGGTCCACACAGGGCCCAGAGGCTGTCCTGCAGCAGTCGAGACCCGCCTAGGATGGACATTACAAGGCCCCCTCGCTAAGTCTCTTAACCGAACAGCAGCCACTAACTGCCTCCACTCCAGAGTGACAGAAGAAGACACCACCCTCCTACAGCATGTCGAGAGGCTATGGACACTAGAGACAATGCCCTTTAAGAATGAAAAGAAAGACATTCGTTCCAAGGAAGACATTTACGCCATAGCACTCCTCGAGCAAGGGACAAAGAGAGTCAAAGTCAACGGAGTGATGAGATACGCAACTCCACTCCTGAGGCGAGAGGGTATGCCTACCTTCCACGCCCCAAAAGAAGCGACGGAGCGGTATCTATTGAACACAGAGCGGCGCCTAGCCAGAGACCCCGCTCAAGAGACTGTGTACCGCGCTGAGATTAACAAGCGAATCACAGCGGGACACATAAAGAAAATTGACTGGCGACGTCGTGCGCTGCTCCGCGCCTCCCTGATCAAAGATGGCTTTGATCTCCGGCAGCAGGCCAGCAACGACCCCCCAGTATTGCGCAGCCTCAACCCAGAGGACAAGCCCCTGCTGCGGTTCCTATGGAGAGAGAGGTTCGGGGATGAGCAACCAGCCATCTATCAATGGGAAGTCCTCCCTTTCGGAACCACATGCAGCCCATGCTGTGCTACGTTTGCACTGCAAAAACACGTCGCAGAGGACCCAGCAGCTGATGAAGAGGTCCGAAAAAGTGTAGAAAATAGTTTCTACGTGGACAACTGTCTGCAAAGCGTCTCGACGCCAGAAGAAGCCGAGGCCCTTCTACTCAAGCTCCGCGCCTCCCTGATCAAAGGCGGCTTTGATCTCAGGCAGTGGGCCAGCAGCGACCCGCAAGTATTGCGCAGCCTCTCCCCCGAGGACAAGGCAGCAAGCAGCGAGACCTGGATGGCGACCATCCCAGGAGAAGCCCAAGAAATGACATTAGGACTAGTCTGGCGCTTCAAAACAGACTCGCTCCATTATAAACACACACCCCTGACCAAGGAGCAGGGAAGGTTGACTGCACTACCGACCACCAGACGGAGTGTATACAGAACACTCGCCAGACAATATGACCCGTTGGGATGTATTCTACCTTACACCACCAGGGCAAAGATGATTGTAAGAGCGTTATGGGACAAGGACCAGGGCTGGGACGACCCCATACCCGAACACCTTGCATCCACATGGAGAGAGTGGGAGACGGAACTCAGCTCACTCCCAGGTGTTAACATACGCCGCAGCTACTTCCCACCCACAGTGAGGCCGGAGACGTGCCAGATGGACCTGCACGTCTTCAGCGACGCCTCCGAAGTAGCCTACGGTTCGGTGGCCTACTTGCGTGCCCGAGAGGAGGGAGGAGAAATACATACTGCTTTCATCCTGGCCCGCTCAAGAATAGCCCCACGAAAGCAACAATCTATCCCGCGTCTAGAGCTCTGCGCAGCCCTAGCAGGAGCGCAACTCGCCACGTTAATCCAACGTGAACTCACCATTCCGGTGCAAAGAACAATCTTGTGGTCAGACTCCACGACAGTACTCACATGGATCCGGTCTGATTCGTGCAGATACAAGGTCTTCGTGGGAGTCAGAGTCACAGAGATTCAAGATTTAACAGAAGTAGCAAGCTGGAGGTATGTGGACACAAAACACAACCCAGCTGACGTCATCACCCGGGGAATGTCCCTGGATGACCTCACCCGTCACAACCTATACAGTGACGGGCCAGAGTTCCTTAAGCTCCCGGAAGAAGAGTGGCCTACACCCACCCCACGGGAAGCGAGTAAAGAGGAGGCAGAAAACAAGAAATCTATGTTCTGTGGATTGAACACACTCGTCTCCACAGACCCCGACATAGACGATTGCCTCACCCTAGAGAGTGCGCAGCTAAAGACATTCCTGTGGCACCACCCAGAGGTTCAGCTCACTACTGACATTACAGCAGCTGACTACGAAGAAGCAGAACTTCTTCTACTACAACGAGCCCAGAGAGACTCGTTCCCCGATGAGCTAGACTGTCTACAGGGAGCAAAGCCCGTCCCATCAGACAGCAGACTGCTCCACCTAGCCCCCGAGAGCGACGCCCATGGTCTCATCAGAGTGGGTGGTCGTCTGCGGAGAGCTCCAGACTTACCGGATGACGTCAAGTACCCGATAGTCTTAAACAGCCGACACAAGGTCACAGAGCTGATCATAAAGAAATACGACGAGGATGTGCATCACGCCGGGGCAGAGAGAGTCTTCGCGGAGATCAGACGTCGTTATTGGATACTGCAAGGGAGAGAAGCAGTGCGGCGCTTCCAGCGAACCTGTCTAGACTGTCGTAAGTGGCGAGCGCAGCCCAGTATACCCCGGATGGCTGACCTACCTCCCTGTCGCCTCCGACTCGGCGACAAGCCTTTTCACTCCACCGGTATGGACTGTTTCGGCCCGCTGTATATAAAGAAAGGAAGAGGAACCGAGAAGCGGTGGGGTATTGTATTCAAATGCATGACCACCCGAGCGATGCATATAGAACTCCTTCCAACCATGAGCACAGACTCATTCCTTATGGCCTTCCGAAGATTCACATCGCGGAAAGGTAAACCGTCTATATTGTTGTCTGATCACGGGACAAACTTCAAAGGCGGAGAAAGAGAGCTGAGAGAGAGCTTCCAAGCTATGGGCCCAGAACTTAAGACCCACCTCGCTCCATACCAGATTGACTTCCAGTTTAATCCCCCGAACGCACCTCACTTCGGTGGAACTTGGGAACGAGAAGTACGTTCAATAAAGACAGCCCTGTACGCCGTGCTTGGGGCCCAGACCGTGGCGGAAGAAGTCTTAATGACAGTCCTCACGGAGATCGAGGGAGTATTGAACTCAAAGCCCCTCGGTTACGTCTCAAGTGATGTAGCAGATGTCGACCCAGTCACCCCCAACACACTCTTGATGGGGCGGCTGGACCCCGCGCTACCACAGACAATGTACAGGCCTGAAGAAGCGAACGGCCGAAGAATGTGGAGGTACAGTCAAGTATTGGCTGACAAGTTTTGGAACAGCTTCCTACTCCACTATCTACCGTCTCTACAGACCCGCCAGAAATGGGTGAAAGAGAGAGACAATTTGACAGAAGGAACAGTCGTCATGATTATCGACCAGTCACTACCCCGAGCTATGTGGCCGGCTGGCCGCGTAAGCAAAGTGATCACCGGTGCCGACGGAAAGGTCCGAGCAGCCGAAGTGCTCGTCCAAGGGCGGATCTACACCCGACCCGTGGCGAGGCTAATAGAACTGCCAAGGCTCCCCGATACTATCGATGACGACCATGACCCATGACTTTGTGAACTGACCGACCCCTCACAACAGACATTGAGTAGTGGACAGTGCGGTTAATCTGTCTCTGCTTAGCTAATTAGGTGGGACTAATTAGGGGGCGGCTGTTACAAAGGATCAGATTAAACCGAATATATATATTTATTTATTGATATATATTGCATAGTATTTGTATATCGTTTGATATCCCCTGTATATTCCTTGTACATATACACGGAATATCCCTTTAGCACAGACCATAATATTTTATTCTCCTATTGGACAGCGGTCCACCGGCGCCAGGGACCGGCCTCCGGAGTCAGGTTCAAAGTCACCGTCAAGACGTGTCTGGACATGCCCGGCCTTGCCCAGGAATACGCGACAGAAATGAGATTGGAACTAGTTTGTTCACCGTGCGTATAAATACGGCGCAGGTGAATATAGAACCCCCTTACCCTTCGCCTTCTTGCCTTAGTGAGTTACCAATAAGTTGAAGCCTCACCCACGATACAACGTGCGGTGAAGTATGGCCTGTTTGGCCCCAGAATAGAGCATTGAGACCGCGTGCGAATTAATAACTGAATTGTCAGAGTTTGGCGCTATACCGTCGAGTGCGACATATTTCTATTAAGTCATTAATAGTCTATTTGTGTATAGTGTATCGTGCGGTTAAAGTTCTACAGTGACCAGCATGCCCAACGCTTCCTCGTATTAGCTAGAGTTCTTATCCAGGCTGGGCTGACCACATGGCGCTTTCACCCGAGGAGACCTAGACGAGAACCGTATGGACATGTACACTGGATTAATCTACCCGACGACTGCATAGCCCTTTGCGGCTGGAATATATTTGCTTTGGTCCTGTGATTTATAGAGCGGATAATCGCTGACGCCTGCACGTGTTGGATTTACCCCGCGAGGAGTCAAGTCGAGTCGGCGCCTCAGAGAGCCTGAGGCCGACTAGCTTTCTTCACTGTGGAGCTACAGTCTACAGTCTACGGAGAACAGCTGTATTCGTCTGTGGATCAAGAGGCTACTGCACCGGCTCCTGTACCTGGAGTCTCCCTAGTCATCGTTGACCAGACGTCCTACTACCGACAGATCTTCTACCCCCCCCGCTGGCTTACAACCAGGGGAACCCCTTCCAGTATCTCCCGCTATATTACTAGTGTACCATAGATATAATTCCCTAAGATTCAGGTTGTATAATTACCTCCTGCGTAACCAGAGAATGGACATTCATTGTTGATTTGCCTACGCATATTCCTTTGCCTTACAAGTGCATTCAAAGAATAATGTAAAGTATCCTATGTACCTTTTGCTCCATTAAATACTTGATTATACCTTTGTTTGGAACCGATTTCATTGTGGGAAGTGTTCATCATATTCAAATATTGTGTACTGTATGGCCAGTAATTAAAGTACATAAAGCGGTAGTGGTTTAATGATACCATACTTATCAATACAGTCAGGGAATTGTACCCCTCAGTTACAAGTACTGTTTGTGATACAGAAAGAGTCCAGACAAAAAAGAGTATATACATTTGACGTAGAAACTGTACATTGGATTGGGTAGGTGTGGGGGGGGACACTGTACAACTGTACAAACAAAACTGTACATTGGAATATTGACAAGACCATGTTTGGTAATTTACTGTACATTGGAGGGGGTTGTGTTCGGACATTTACACGGGCCAGTTTCGAATTGCAGTCTCCCTTAGGTGTTTTTTGAGAGTGTTTTTGAAAGTGGGTAGTGATTCACATTCCTTTACAGCTTTGGGTAGGGCGTTCCACATTGATGTGGCATAATTGCGAAACGTGTTTAGTCCCTTGTTTGAGCCGAATCTGGGTTTAACATGATTTGTGGAGCTCCCTCTGGTGTTGTGATCGTGGTATTTGTTGTGAAGGGCCAGATTAAAGCTGAGAATCTACATTTATTGTTTTATATACATTGTATATTATTTATATATACACGGTATATACCTTTAAACCGGCGTTCGAACCATAGGAATATTCGCTCTCCTTATTGGATAGCGCCCTAGGCGCCAGCCCGCAAGCCCCCAACGTCAGGTTCAAAGACAAGCTCAGGCATGTCGTAACATGCCCGGAGACAGCGTATTGATTCCAGACAAGAACTGAGGTTTGGGACTAGATAATCACTTAAGTATATATACGGCGCAGGTGCGCACAGCAGCAGTTCGTTCATCAAGTTCATCCCGAGTCAACGGGTAGTGAAGTGAGCAACCTTGCGTTGAGAACACATGCGAATAGAATAGTAAAGTGTCAGAGTTTAATGCAGTAACGTCAAGTTCGACCTAGTTTAATGTGAAGTAAATAGTCGTTCATTTATTGTATATCGTGCAACCCAGTTCATTCGTGTGTAGCATTACCTAACGGTTCTTCGTGTTAGCTAGTGAACCTTAGCCAGGGTGCGTGGCCTAAATACGTTGGTGCCAGTACCCGAGGAGGCCTAGTCGGAGAACCGTTGGACATGTGCACAGGAGAACCAGCGGCGGCGATTGCAGAACCATTACTGGTTGGATTATATTGATTTGGAACGTGTTACCCGGAGAAGAGCCTCGTTGATTTCCACTATCGTTTGGGATTTAACCTCGTGAGGATTACACTCGGGCTGGCCTCATGGACAGAGGCTAGCTAGCTATCATCGTTTGCTATCGAGCATTGGATTACAGTTATTGCTTTTGCTGCTGATCGTTGGATTTACAAGGACTGGCTCCTGTACGTGGAGTCCCTTTATTCTTCATTGAATCAGACTGAGTATCCGAACATTCCTCTATCTCAGTCTAGACCTTACAACTCTGAGAGGAACCCAGTGTCTCCAGGCGGTACCAGCGTTGCCTTCTATAATTGCTATTATACGCCAGGTGGCGTCAGCTTAGTACCCATCGTAGGAATCCTGCTATTCCCAGTGACTCATGCTACTGACTGACTTTATGCATATTCTTCGCCATACAAGCGCAACCCTAATTCTCATTCTGTAACCTAATGTTGCATAATAATAAAATACCCTCAAATACTATTTCTTTGTCAATGCTGTGTTATTATGAGTGTTCACCATCTATATTCGATGTACTGTCTGGCCAGTAATTAAAGTACATACCTAGCAGTGGTTTAATCTATCACAATCTTTAATACAGTCAGGGTTTTGTAACCCCTCAGTTACAGTATTCACTGACCTTTGGGAAGTATTTTTTGACATGTACATGGGTACCTTGGTCGTCTAGTGTATCTTGTAGACCAGGCCCATTGCAAGTTGCTGTACTCTGTCGTCTACTCTAAGCCATCCTAGGTTGTCAAAGTGGGCAGGGGTGAGGTGGGTTCTAGGAGTAAGGTCAAGCAGTAGTCTGACCAGTTTGTTTTGAGATGTTTGTAATTTTGTTTTTAGCGCCTTTGAGGTGCTTTGGTACCATGAGGTGCAAGCATAGTCGTAGTACCCTTGAATGAGTGCTCCTGCCAGAGTCTTCAGGGTATTCTTGTTTACCAGTGAGGAGATCCGGTACAGGAATCGAGTTCGTTGGTTGACTTTTTTTATTACATTGGATGCCATTTTGTCACAGGAAAGATTTGCCTCTAGGATGGAACCCAGGTAGGTAATATCTTCTTTCCTTGTGACAATATTGTCACCCACTGTAACTGAGAAGCCGTCGGTCTTGCTGAGTTTGTTATTTGAACCGAAGAGAATGGACTCTGTTTTGCCCATGTGTAATGATAGTTTGTTATCAGCGAGCCATATGCAGATTTTGCCTAGTTCTGAGCTGAGGGTTTTTTCAACCTGTAACTTGTTCTTGTCAGAGACCAGCAGGGCTGAGTCGTCCGCAAACAGGAACAAGTTGCAGTCACAAGCTGACGACATGTCATTTGCATAAATTAGGAACAGTAGCGGACCTAGTATGCTTCCTTGTGGAACACCACAGCTTACTGTGAGGGGGGGGGATAGGGTACCGTTTACCTCCACCATCTGCTCTCTCCCCTCCAGGTAGGATTGCATCCAGCTCACTGATAGACTATCAAAACCAATTGCTTTTAGCTTGTCAATCAGAATGGTGTTATTGACAGTGTCGAAGGCCTTTTGTAGGTCCAGCATGACCATGCCGCAGTATTTGCCCTTGTCCACCTCTTGTTTGATGTGGTCGTTTAAATAGAGAAGGCATGTGTCAGTGGAGTGGGATGTTCTGAAGCCAGATTGGAATTCGTAGATTAGATTTTTTTCCGCGAGGTATTTTTCGACCTGTTCGTATACAATTTTTTCCATGACTTTCGAGATGGAGGTAAGGATAGAAACAGGGCGGTAGTTGCCTGGGTCTAATTTACTGCCTTTTTTGTGCAGAGGGGTCACCCTCGCAATTTTGAAGTCCTTGGGGACGTGTCAGTAACTCCACGACCAATGTCCTCAAACTGAAAACATGTCATTTCATTACAGTCCCCTCGTCGTGTTCATACTGGGAATGGGTGAAGACATGCCAGTTGCTGGAGGGCTAACGGCTAGTGAACTTGAGAACGGTTATGACTATTACACACTTAATAATAAACACTGTTAGGACTATGACTCTTAATAAACACTGTTAGGACACTGTTATTCATTTACCCAAGGAGATTAATAAAGGAACACTTTACTTCTTTTCGTTTAATTTATTGGCTAATTTATGTACAGAAAATAAACACTGACAATGAAATGCAATTCATAAAACTTTGAACCGTTGCTAATTTGAAGGTGTGAATATCTGGTCTGTCCTGCACGAGGACCAGGCCTCCCTCCTCAAGTCCATCATTTGCAAATGCACTTGCAAGGCCATATTTTAACTACATGATTACAACTTCAGATCTAATTGTATTGCTTATATCTTTTTTTTTTTATCCACTTTTTCTCCTTATTTTTCTATTTTTCTCCCATCCCAATTTCGTGTTTCCAATTCTCCCCTCCCCTGTCTTGAACGTTGCTCGCATATGCCTCCCACTGGTCGGCTGTAGGGAGGATAGAAGCCCTGCATCACGTGTCCCCTCCGGTACACGAGGAGGCAGCCTGTCACATCTTTTCACCTGCCAGCGGGGACTCTCATTGGCGAGGAGTAACGCGTGGGAGGCTCACACTACGCTTGCCATTTCCTGTCTCTGCCGGTCAGGTGTCCCCCAACCGACCCGTAAGGTCGCTGTCCACAACTTCCAGATTACCACCCATCGACTTCCACCCTCTAACTCTGCCAATGAGTTAGTATGACGGCCGGCCCAAGCCGGAGGCAATGCTGACACCCGGATTCGAGACCGGAGTCTCTTGCATTGGTGACGAGCGCAATCTCCGCTGCGCCACCCAGCTGCCTGTATTGCTTATATCTATGTATTTCTACTATTACTCTCACATGACCAGAAACGTCTGCCAGAAATGCGGCTATACCTTTGGTATATTGGTATCTTCTTGTCTGACTCTGGAGAAGACTGTACGCACATGAATGAATGAAATGAATGAAAAGAATGGGTACAATACAGTACGGCTCAATACACACAATTGTTAAGGGGATGCAGACCAGAGAAAGACGTTTGTCTTGTTTATATCAGGGTCCCCAATTTTCAATTCATAGTGACATTTATGACATACATGACATCATGACATTTATGGCATAGGGACATACATGAATGACATACAGGTATATAGTACTGTTACATTTGTGACATATAAGATATGCAAATATACAGTACTGTTACCCATAGATCCTAACAGAGAATATATACATATGATGGGGAGGAGACTGTACATTAGGAGGGGGTGGGTGGGTGGGAGAGAAATATACATACGGTGGGGAGAGAATATATACATACGGTGGGGAGGAGACAGTACATTAGGAGGAGGTGGGTGGGTGGTAGAGAAATATACATACGGTGGGGAGAGAATATATACATACGGTGGGGAGGAGACTGTCTATTAGGTGGGGGTGGGGGGGTTTGGACATTTACGGTGGCCAGTTTCGAATTGCAGCCTCCCGTAGGTGCTCTTTGAGAGCGGTTTTGAATGTGGGTAGGGATTCACATTCCTTTACAGCTTTGGGTAGGGCGTTCCACATTGATGTGGCATAATTGCGAAACGTGTTTAGTCCCTTGTTTGAGCCGAATCTGGGTTTAACATGATTTGTTGAGCTCCCTCTGGTGTTGTGGTCGTGGTATTCACTGACCTTTGGGAAGTATTTTGACATGTACATGGGTACCTTAGTATCGTATAGTGTATCTTGTAGACCAGGCCCATTGCAAGGTGCTGTACTCTGTCGTCTACTCTAAGCCATCCTAGGTAGTCAAAGTGGGCTATTTACACTGTAGGAATGCAGGACGTGTAGACAGTTGTCGAGTCGAATCCCTTTACTTCCGAACATGAAATAAATAACGTCAGTAGTTACATCCTTTTACCTCTAAACATAGAAGTCAGTTAGCCATTGAATAGTTACATTCAATGGCTACAGCCAACATGTAAACACCATGTAAACAAAACTAGTTTCCCAGAATGCCTAGTTTCTCCACTCTGAACCCAGAGTCTTAAAGGAAAACTCCAACATTTTGGGAAATTAGCTTATTTGCCATCTACCCTGGAGTTAGACAAGAAGATACGTACCTTTTCTTCTCTGTGCATGCAGTAGGAGTAGGAAGACGTTGGGAACTAGGCTAATGGAGGAACCTACTTCCAGTGACTGACGCTAAGCTAGGCTAATGGTGCGCGTCTTCCTACTCCTACTGCATGCACAGCGAAGAAAAAGGTATGTATCTTAACACTCCAACATTTTGGGAACCCTGGAGTTAGACAAGAAGATACGTACCTTTTTCTTCTCTGTGCATGCAGTAGGAGTAGGAAGACGTTGGGAACTAGGCTAATGGAGGAACCTACTTCCAGTGACTGACGCTAAGCTAGGCTAATGGTGCGCGTCTTCCTACTCCTACTGCATGCACAGCGAAGAAAAAGGTATGTATCTTAACACTCCAACATTTTGGGAACCCTGGAGTTAGACAAGAAGATACGTACCTTTTTCTTCTCTGTGCATGCAGTAGGAGTAGGAAGACGTTGGGAACTAGGCTAATGGAGGAACCTACTTCCAGTGACTGACGCTAAGCTAGGCTAATGGTGCGCGTCTTCCTACTCCTACTGCATGCACAGAGAAGAAAAAGGTATGTATCTTAACACTCCAACATTTTGGGAACCCTGGAGTTAGACAAGAAGATGCATACCTTTTTCTTCTCTGTGCATGCAGTAGGAGTAGGAAGACGTTGGGAACTAGGCTAATGGAGGAACCTACTTCCAGTGATTGATGCTAAGCTAGGCTAACGGTGCACGTCTTCCTACTCCTACTGCATGCACAGAGAAGAAAAATGTATCTTCTTGTCTAACTCCAGGGTAGATGCGGCAAATAAGCTAATTTCCCAAAATGTTGGAGTGTTCCTTTAAAGGAGCCGTAACTTTGCTCAGGGTTTGGTGAATGTCTATATGTCCCAAGTGGGTCACCACAACACCAACATTATGGGAAAAGCTCTTACTGTCTTCTCCAGACTCAGAAGAAGATAGCCTATCTTAGAGTTTTAAGATAGGTCGATACGAAACGTAAATATATTATTCATATATAGATATAACATAACATACATTATATTATGTACCTTTTTTCTGTGGTCGATTAAGGACTTTATTTACATTTTCTGATGAGACCGCATTGAGGTCACGGGCAACTCAGTCATGTGAATCAGTAGGTATTGCTGATTGGCTCAAACAAAGTCTTCGGACTATATCTCTCCTGAATGTAGAAGGTAAGATTTTCTTTAGTATAGTGGCACAGAGCCTAGCAAACTATCTAGAAAGGAATTGTTTAGACACCACAGTGCAGAAAGCAGGAATCCCAGGGTTTTCCGGATGCATAGAACACACAAGCGTGATATGGCACCAGATTCAATTAGCCAAGATAGAGAAAAGAGATTTAAATGTGGTATTTTTTTTTAGACCTGACAAATGTGTTCGGTTCGGTTAGGTGATACAGGAGAGGTTACTCAAGGTTGCCTCCCGAACTGGTGACATAGGGAGAGGGGAGCAAGAGGGGATGATACTTGCCCTCACAACTGCAACCTTGTTTACAAAAAAGAAAAGAAAACTGTTACAGTCATCATTTGAAAAAGCAGGAACAGAGGGGAGAGGAGGGCTGACAGTGTGATTAATGGTTTTAAAAAGCAAAAGCCCCATTGCTTTACATTAGTTCTGTGGTTAACCAGCAGGAGGCTGGTTCCCTCCCAGAGGGAGGAGAGGACCGTCGTCCATCAAACACGTCATTGGTGAGGAAGCAATGGAGCTAGATGTCCAGAATTCTTAGAGTCCCTGCATTGGCTTCCTATCGGCTTGAATAGGGAGGTGTAGTCATAGATATATATAGAACACTAGATAGCTTAAGGCGGAGTCACCAGCGTCACTGAACCGCCGCCATCTTGCCCAGGTCAGCCTTGAGTGAGAGTGAGTGAGCTGCACAGACAAAAATACTCTTAACTCGCTGAAATATTGACGGATTTACAAACGGGTTGGTTTGCTATAAACATCAAAGATGTAGTTATGATACCACATACTTATAAAAAAAAAATTAAAGATGTTTTTTTTTACAAACCGCTTGAATCATAGCCAAGTTAATAATGCTTGTAATAAACCAAACCGTTTGTAAATCCGTCAATATTTCAGCGAGTTATGAGTATTTTTGTCTGTGCAGCTCACTCACTCTCACTCAAGGCTGACCTGGGCAAGATGGCGGCGGTTCAGTGACGTCGCTCTCCATTGGCCGGCAGCGCGGGTAAGCTATCTAGTGTTCTATATATATCTATGGGTGTAGTGGTTACGTCATTGCTGTTTCCGGCTGGTCCACCATTGATTGATTGATTGATTGATTGATTGATTGATTGATTGATTGATTGATTGAAAAGTTTATTAACAGATTGCAGAATGGGTACAGTACAGTACATCTCAATACATACAATTGTTAAGGGGATGCAGACCAGAGAAAGACTTTCGTCTTGTTTACACCAGGGTCCCCCATTTTCAATTCATCATAACATATATGACATACATGACATACAGATAGACAGTACTGCTACATCTATACATTTATGACATATCAGATTTGCAAATACAGTACTGTTTGTGATACAAAAGTGTCCAGAAAAGGAGTGTATATACATTTGGCGTAGAAACTGTACATTGGAGGAGGTTGGTGGGGTGGGGTTGGGTGAGGGCTGTACATTGGAGGTGGGGGGGGGGGGGGGGGGGGGGGGGTTGGGTAGGGGACACACACACATTTTACACTGTACATTGGAATATTGACAAAGCCTTACTTGGTCATTTACTGTACAACTAGGTTAGGACATTTGTAGGGGCCAGTTTCGAATTGCAGTCTCACGTAGGTGTTTTTTGAGAGTGTTTTTGAAGGTGGGTAGTGATTCACATTCCTTTACAGCTTTAGGCAGGGCGTTCCACATTGATGTGGCATAATTGCGAAACGTGTTTAGTCCCTTGTTTGAGCCGAATCTGGGTTTTACATGATTTGTGGAGCTCCCTCTGGTGTTGTGATCGTGGTATTCACTGACCTTTGGGAAGTATTTTGACATGTACATGGGTACCTTGGTCGCGTAGTGTATCTTGTAGACCAGGCCCATTGCAAGTTGCTGTACTCTGTCGTCTACTCTAAGCCATCCTAGGTTGTCAAAGTGGGCAGGGGTGAGGTGGGTTCTAGGAGTCATCTTGGAAACGCAATGTATTTTCCCATTGCCCATTTCTAAACCGTCTTGTTTAAAACAAATAATGCATGAACATTTGTATGGTGTACCTTTCTTTGCATATTCATCCACAATCTATCTCAACATGAAAATATTCGCAATTAATCACACAAGGACTGAGGACTCACACTCTCTCTATCTCACACACACTCTCCCAGCTCTCTTTCTCTCTTGCCCCTTCCTCATCTCTCTCACCCCCCCTCTCTCTCTCAATGAGAGTATCAATAATCAAATCAAATTTTAAAAAAAATGTACGTTAATGTTGCGCTAAAAAAATTGTGGCGTTAAAATAATTGTGCGTTAACGCGTTAACTTTGACAGCCATTTATGTATCATCACTGATCTTTCTTGGACCTTATTGTGATGTTTGTAAAGTGCATTGCATTGCTCTACATGTGCTAAATAAATAAAACTTTTAAACTATATTTTACTAACATTATCCATCCACATAGTTCTAGGTTATAATAATATTAAATTTACATAATTTAATTGAGCTGTATTTAACACAACGATTCAGTGCTCTCCATTGACATCACTGGAGGACAAATTCAAGCTCTTACTGTCAGACAAAAAGTAATTTGTGTAATAAATCAGCTTTGGTTCTCAGTGAAATGCCCCTTTAAAAATATATATATATTTTATATATATATATATTATATTATTATATAGTACAGCTCAATAAAATGGTATAAGGTACAGTAGCAGTCCCTATAAGACAATGTATTGCTATTTCTGTACATAATTTCATAGAGCTGTAATTAACACAACACAAGGATTCAATGTGTGCCCGATGACATCACTGGTGGCCACATTCAACCTCATTTACTCTCAATAACTGTCAAACTAAATTAATGTGTAAAACACTGTTGAGGGCTTTTGGATGTGCGTGAGATTATGTGCAAAATAAATCTGCATTGTTTTTTGGTGAAGTGCCCCTTTAACCACAGACCAGGACAGGGATGATTATCTAGAATGTCGATTCCGTTTCTCCACAGAGAAAACACTTAGGAACTGGAAGTCAATATCTGGGCATACTGTAGGCCGAACCCCTGCATTTACAAACTCCTGAGGCCTGTTAATGCCATATAATGTCAGAACATACACACTGGGTAATACGCAGATGTTGCACTATCCGTTATCACTCTTAGAAAAATGGAATTGAGAAAGTTGAAAATCAAGAGTTTATTTCAAGCCAGTATTCTGCAGTAGGCTACTGTATGTAAAACCAGAGAGGCAAGGTTCACTTCTATCAGTCTTATCATTTGCAGTATTGAAAACATGTTATATACATTCCTCCCTTTCAAAGGGAAACTCCCATCTTTAAACAGAATCTGCACAGCATTTAGTCATTCCAATCATCTTCAATAGTTTCATCAATATCTTAATAATAGTTAAAAGCCCCAATATCTGATTGTTGGTCAAACAACAAACACATATTGCAAAATGTCTCCACCTGTCTGCCAGAGGAGGTACTGGCTAACCGTTTATTGCCAATATAGTCACAAAATAATTGTGTTGCCAATCATTATCACAAATGGGTACCTTAGCTCACTTTGTCTTTAGATATGCTCTCCTTGCTTGCGTGTTCTCTCACTTTCATCGTGTGGATGACAATTGTAGCTCCTCCAGCTCTTAATGTGTACAATAACAAAACAAAAACTGGGGCAGAAATGTACAGGGGCCGCCGTTTCTCCACAAATCAGGAATTGGGGCTTTAAAACTAGAACCCAAAGAACCTTTGAATCAAAGAATCTTATGTGTGATGAGAGATGAGCGAGACACCCTTTGGCGCTGCTCCGCTGGTAATGAGTGTAGCTTTCATTTTTACCTTCCGAGTGAGACTTTCCCATGTTTATTAAAGATTAAAGGGATAACGTTTGAATTATGTTCAGGGTGGATTCTCACAGCAGAGTTCATAATCAGAGATTATTTAAATAGGAATATGCTGATGATAAGACCTTTTCATCACCGATACCAACTGACCCATCTCAAACCCCAAGAAAAGAGGGTGGGCTTTGAGATAGGTCAGTTAAGCCCTTCAGTATCCGTCAATTCTGAGTACCGATCCATTATCCAAAGAAATGACGAAAATGTAGTCACTTTTGCTTTGATTTCTGACATTGGTACATGTGGTTCTTGGTATTGGATTCATCCCTAATTGTAAGGAAGGAAATTATTAATCTTGATACAATTGTACACAACAGTGATGGTAATAAGAGGCCTTTCATGGAATGTTTAGAATATCCTCGTTTGAAGAAACAATGTTTGCTACTGTACTGTATGTGTAGAACAACAGTTGATATGTGTTGATATATGAGAAATATATCAACAAAATTTGAATAAGTTGGTGTCTTATTTTTACTGTATCTTGTAAAAAGGTCACAGTATAATAACAGCAAAATCCTGCTTCTCCAGTGTTTTACCAACTCCACCTCTGCACAGTAATTACTTTATGCATTCGAAAGTGGTTACCAATGGTTACAGGCAGCCATATAAGGAAGAGAACTACAGCAACATTCCTTGCAAGGCCTCTTGTATTTCCCATGGTGCAAAGCGTGCAAGCATCCAATCACTTTCACGAGTTCCAAACCCTCACACAAACGCTACGCTGAGCACTGCATTGTGGGATGGTCTGGGAGGACTTGATGTCATACCAGGAGGCGGTATATATATATATATGTGGTATATCTTTATGCACGTCAAGTCAAGAGTCAAGTCAAGTCAAGTCAAGAGTTTTAATTGTCACGGCATACAGGTATACAATGAAATGCGGCTGGTCTTGCCCGCGACGATGTGCAATACAGTGGTACAACATATAATAGAATCCAATAAAAATACAGTGGTACAACATATTAATAGAATCCAGTAAAAAACAACAGTGCAATAAACAGGTACATGGTGTGCCATCTCGGTATCTGTACATAGTATTTACAGAGCATATAGGACAGGTACATGGTGTGCCATCTCGGTATCTGTACATAGTATTTACAGAGCATATAGGACATGCTAGGTAGCTTTAGTAGTGCAATACACTGTTCCTGATGTTATACTAATTTAAAGTGGCCTTTCCTCTGGCCATAAGTGTGCGTATGTGCGGCATGAGTGTTAAAGTGGCTGCTAGTGTGTGAGCGTGCTCAGCGTGCGTGTCGTGTACGTGCTTGTGTGTGCTTGTGTGTGGATAGTTCAGTTTCTGTGTCTCTCAATGTTCATTGTTCAAGGCTCTGATGGCCTGGGGGAAGAAGCTTAGCCTAAGCCTCTCCGTCCTAGTAGCTGGGGTTCGCAGGCGTCTGCCTGACCTCAGCAGCTGGAACAGGCTGTTATTGGGGTGGTGGGGGTCTTTCATTATCCTGCAGGCTCTGGATTTGCACCTCTTGTTGTATAGAGCCTGTAGGGGAGGTAGCGCAATACCCGTGGTACGCTCGGCTGAGCGCACCACTCTCTGTAGGGCCTTCTTGTCCTGTGCCGTGCTGTTCCCATACCAGGCAGTGATATTTCCGGTCAAGATGCTCTCTACAGCTCCTGAGTAGAAGGACTGGAGTATCTTCCCCGATACTCTGAACTTCCTTAACTGTCTCAGGTGGTAGAGGCGCTGCTTCGCTTTCTTTACTACTGTGTCTATGTGTGTTGACCATGTCAGATCCTCTGAGATGTGGACCCCCAGGTACTTGAAGCTGCTCACCCTGTCCACGGTAGCCCCGTTAATCATCAGTGGTGTGTGTGTCTCCTGCTGTCCTCTCCTATAATCCACGATCAGCTCCTTGGTTTTACCAATGTTCAGGAGCAGGCTGTTGTCCTGGCACCAACGTTCCAGTACCTCAACCTCCTCTCGGTAGGCCTTCTCGTCGTTGTCCGAGATCAGCCCCACCACCACCGTGTCGTCGGCGAACTTCACTATGGAGTTGGAGCTGAACTTGGCCACACAATCGTGTGTGTAGAGTGAGTACAGCAGGGGGCTTAGAACACAGCCCTGGGGGGACCCGATGCTCAGGGTGATGGTGTTGGAGGTCTGACCCCCCACCCTGACCGCCTGGGGTCTTTCACTCAGAAAGTCCAGTACCCAGGCGCTCAGGGCGGAGCTCAGACCTAGCTCGATCAGCTTGTCCACCAGTCTGGTGGGGACTATGGTGTTGAACGCTGAGCTGTAGTCAATGAACAACAGTCTCACATAGCCCCCCTTCTGACGGTCAAGGTGGGAGAGAGTGCTGTGCAGTACCTGGGAGACCGCGTCGTCAGTGGACCTGTTTGTCCTGTATGCAAATTGCATAGGGTCCATATCACTGGGGAGAGAGGCACAAATGTGGTCCTTGACCAGCCTCTCGAAACATTTCATGACCACAGAGGTGAGTGCCACCGGTCTGTAGTCATTTGGGCATGTTGGGGAGGGTTTCTTCGGTACAGGGATGATGGTAGACATCTTGAAGCAGACAGGGACTACTGACTCCGCCAGGGATTGATTATATATGGCGGTGAACACCGGGGCAAGCTGGTTTGCACAGGACTTAAGTATGCGTCCTGTTATACCATCTGGACCCGCAGCCTTCCTGGTGTTCACCTGCATAAATGCTCTTCTCACACTGTGTTCCGACAACGAGAGAGCGCCCCCGCCCCCCCGCGGTTGCCCCCCCCCTCCACAACAGCCGGTGCGCCAGTGACGTCACTAGCCAGAGGGCTAGCGGCGACACTGTCTACACCGAACCGAGCGTAGAAGGAGTTGAGTTTGTCCGCGAGAGAGGCGTTGTCGCTCCCCATTGAGGGGGCGCTGACTTTGTAGTCAGTTATTGTCTTCAGTCCCCTCCACAAGCCTCTTGTGTCGTTTTGTGCCATTTGTGTCTCCAGTTTCTCAGCATATGTCCTCTTAGCAAGTTTAACAGCCTTGCGCAGAGTGTAGACTGAAGCCTTGTACTATTCCATATTTCCTGACTCTCTGCCCAGGTTATAAGCCGTGGTGCGTGAGTTCAGGGCTGTTCTTATAGTGCTGTCCACCCAAGGTTTCTGGTTTGGGAAAACCCGCGCCTTCTTTGTGAGGACAATACCGTCTGCCACAGTTGTTATGTAACTCACAACGGTATCAGCGTACTCGCTGACGTCACTGGCGCTTCCTTTAAACATGTCCCAGTCTGTATCCTCGAACGCATCACGGAGCGCGGCCTCTGATTCGTCAGACCACTTTTTTGTCTCACGTGACACGACAACGTCACGCGATCTTTGTTTGTATGCTGGGACTAAAAAAATGGAGTCGTGATCGCTCGCGCTTGCAGAACCCATCAGTGGCGGAGCCGCTACAGCCTTGTAGCCAGCTTTGAACGGGGTGTAACAGTGGTCGAGTGTGTTTCCCCCTCTTGTGGAGCAGGCGATGTGCTGAAAAAAGGTCGGCATCACTTTTTTCAGATTTGCCTGGTTGAAGTCACCAGTCACTATCGTCGCGGATTCCGGGTGCTTGATTTGTTGTTTGTTGATGTGGTCGTGTAATTCCACAAGCGCTTTGCCAGTATTTGCCTGTGGGTGGATATATACGACGGATAAAATGACCGCGGTAAACTCACGGGGTAGGTGGTACGGGCGGCACAGGATTTGGAGATGTTCCATATCTGGGGAGCATGAACTTGAGAGGACATGTACTTCCTTGGGATTAACCCAGAGATTGTTCGTGAGGATGCAGACCCCACCTCCGATGCTCTTCCCAGAGGCTGCCGTGCGATCTGCTCTCAGGACGGTGAAATTGTCCGATGGAGAGACGCTGTTGTCCGGCGTCGCTGGCTTGAGCCATGTCTCCGTGAAACACATGACGTTAACGTCTCTCATCTCCCGTTGGAATCGGACCCTCGCTCTCAAGTCGTCCTTTAGCAGTAAGCGATTAAAATCTCATGACCATGTGAAATATGCCTGGACTCGAACCCGCGGTTTCCCGCATGGGGTGTGAAACATCTACCGCTCAACTAAAGGGGAGATATATATTAGGCTTGCTCTGTGCCAAGGTAGATAAGAGGAGAGGGGGACTGCTAACGTCTCATTTGAAGATTAGTTTCAATAAAGGCGGGGAGGATTATTTGACGTGTGATGAGTGTTTTATTTCCCTCTTGGCTTTTCTCTTTATTTTTTGTTGTGTTTTAGAAGACGACGATTATAATGCCATTGTGGTGCGACAGCCGCTCAGGATGTATAGCGGTCGTCTGGTAATCAGAAGGTTCCTGGTTAAATTCCATCCTAGGTACACATTCTCTAAAAAATTATTCCAGATAGCACAGCATCACCCACAGGGCCAAGGGCACTGAAAGGCTTCAAAACACAATGAGAAGCATTCCTACACTAATATAGTCTTTAATGTCCATAGAAAGCAAGTTACAAACACCCCTTGACAGGCAGGTATATGCAAAAAGCACGCCTGGTTTTAAATCAAGGCTTGGTTGATCAACTAATCAAGAGCACCTGCATCAATTAACTCCTGACAAACAAGACGTTTGAAATGAATGTAGCGCTAGATTATTGTGACACATGAATAGTGAAATATAGACCAGATGTAGCCTACAAACGTGCTCAAACAATCTACATTAACATTTATAAGAGAACGTGGGTGTATGAAGGAGTCTCGCCTTCACAGATGGTGGTTACCGTAGATATAACACCAGCCACCCTTCAGTCACCAGCTCACAGCTGGAATACACACTCATGTGGGTGCCGGGGATCGAACCGGCGACCTTTTGGTTACCGGTTGGCCTCTCCAGGCCGTTCCTGCCAGTGATTTCACAAGGGGTCATGAGTTCCGTTCCTTCTTCAGTGGTTCGTAAACCCTATCAGAGGGACACTTTCACAGCACCTTGATAATATGGTCAGAATCTTGTCTGAATCGTCATTCTTAACAATGGTGCCAGAGCGCCATCTGCAGGTGCCTTGAAATACTACCGTGTGTAATATGAATGAGTGGCTTGAATTCTCAGATTAAAGGTCGAATCTGTAAATGTATTTGACCACATACATTTTAGATGTACACTGTATGTGCATAGATTCTTGAGTTTGACTTGTAGATGGAAAACAATTATTTATTATTATTATTATTGCTTCTGAAATAATGTCTAAAGCTCTAAAGTCTAAAGCTATCCTCCAATAATTAATGAAGTTAAATAGCCTGGAACATTGATAGAAAAAATATAATTTTATGTCAAAGTTCACCATTCTATCTACTGTATGCTTGACTATGTAGGGGTATCTGATGGGGAAATTCACCAAAACACTCTCTCTCTCTCTCTAATGCACACTAGTATCCGTACCGAACCGTTTCAGTGTGTACCATACCGTACCGAACGGCTGTGTACCGAACGAATACAACGGTATGTTAACCAATAACGACTGCCCACTGGGGGCTGTTTTTTTCACAATCTAATATAATAATAATAATTATTATTTTTCTTTACAAGTCGATTATTAATTTCAATATAGAATATTTGTTGACAGCCCTACAAGTACAATTAGTTACTGCACACTACATCACCCCTGAGTGGAACATGGAAAGCCAAACTTTCCCCCAATGTACCGAAAACCCGTACCGAACCGTGACTTCAAAACCGAGGTACGTACCGAACCGTGGTTTTTGTGTACCGTTACACCCCTACTAGTTACTATATGTATATCTGTACATATCTCTTACTAGTTACGCTGCTGGCCAGTATGACTTACTCCCATAGTGTCTTTATACCTGTATCACTGTACATATTAATACTTAATACTACAACACTGTACATACATCTGATTAGCACTAATACTAATCAGTGGCTCGGGAGGTAGAGCAGTCATTTGGTAATCTGGAGGTTCCCAGTTCGATTCCCCCTTCTCCCGGGCAGCGTGTCGAAGTGTCCTTGAGCAAGACACTTAACCCCTAACTTAACCCCATTGCAGTAGTTGAGGGAGGCGAGATGTGACTGTTGATTGGATGAGGAGTTGGGTGGCTTCATTTGTCAGCAAGGGGCGGATCCTTCTGCTGTTGCTCAGGAGGAACATTCCATGCAGGGCAGGGATACAAACTGGTCAGACTACTGCTTGACCTTACTCATAGAACCCACCTCACCCCTGCCCACTTTGACAACCTAGAATGGCTTAGAGTAGACGACAGAGTACAGCAACTTGTAATGGGCCTGGTCTACAAGATACACTACACGACTAAAGTACCCATGTACATGTCAAAATACTTCCCAAAGGCCAGTGAATACCACGATCACAACACCAGAGGGAGCTCCACAAATCATGTCAAACCCAGATTCGGCTCAAACAAGGGACTAAACACCTTTCGCAATTATGCCACATCAATGCAATAGTATGCAGCTGCAGCACGTCAGACCGCAGCGCTTACAAGCCCTGCGCTTACAAGCCCTGCACATAGCGACCCCTCGCTTCCATTGGCTGATTTTGGTCACGTGATTTGGGTCCCACCCAATGGCTGAGGTCCCCCGCACTTAGATACCCCTCGCTTCCATTGGCTGATTTGGGTCACGTTGCACTGCGGGATTGATTGATTGAAAACTTTATTAACAGATTGCCGTATGATTTGGGTCACGTTGCACTGCGGGATTGATTCATTGATTGATTCATTGATTGATTGATTGAAAACTTTATTAACAGATTGCCGAATGGGTACACGTGACCACCACAGGCCCTGATTGATTGATTGAAAACTTTATTAACAGATTGTAGAATGGGTACACGTGACCTGACCGATTGATTGATTGATGCACTTTATTTAAAACTTTATTTAAAATATTCTGTTATGTACAGTGTTATATGTGTTATGTGTTTCATGTATGTATATATTGTACTACGGTCTGTGGGAGCTCCCCTGAAATTTCACTCACGTCATATAAGAGTTTTAATGTAGAAGGTTTTATTAATGAAATGTTGGGTATAAACTGGGAGGAGGTATGTTGTGAGGATGACCCAGAGGTTGCACTGGACTTATTTATGTCAGAAACAAATCAGCCCCATGGATAGATAGTAGCTTTTAATGAATTTTAATGAATGAGAGAGACATACTGTAGCCAAAAAAGCACTGCCACTCGGGACAATAATACGGTCTGGTCGTGGAGTCACTCCACAAGTCTCCAATACAGCGCTTGCAGAACCGATGGTCGCACTTCAATGTGATCGGGTCGCGATATGTAGACTTACACAAAGGACACGCCGCCGCAGGGGTGTTGAAAGATGCGCCCATTTTGTTTATAAACTTTATATCTGAAGAATGCAAACTCGGTGCAAGACCCCAGAATAATATGGATGTCGGTAAAGGGAAAGATCAAAGATTTCACGGATAGCTTTTCCTCCAAAATGCGCAAGAATCAATGCACAAAAACTGGCTGAGCTGGAAACGCTTTACTCAACGTTATTTAATTCTCTAAAATACAACAACTCAACTCGACTAGAGAATCAAGTTAACGTACTAAAAATAGAGATCAATGCCATATACAGACAATAATCGGAAATACAAATACGCAGCACAAGACAACAGCAGTACTCCCATGGTTCCAAACCCAGCCACCTATTAGCCATGCGATTAAGAATTAATGCAAAATTTGCAGATATAACTACCATTAGAGCACAACAAGTACTTGTAACAGATCCTGTAAAAATAAACGATACATTCAAAGAATTCTACTCCGACTTATATAAATCAGAAACGACCTTCGATCAAAACAAAATGGACACATTTCTTAATCAAATTATTCTCCCTAAACTTTCAGAGGATGACGCTAAACAGTTAGAAACACCGATCACACTAGAGGAACTCAAGAAGGCCATAACCGCAATGCAAAGTGGTAAGGCTCCTGGAATAGACAGTTTCCCATCAGAAATGTACCTTTCATGTTGGGACATAATTGGCCCCTTATTACTAAATATGATCTTATACTCAGTCAAGGAGGGGAACTTCCATAAGAATGACAATATTGCACTCATAACAGTCCTCCTTAAAAAAGACAAAGACCCCAACGAGTGCGGTAGTTATAGACCTTTAAGCCTCCTCGGAACCGATATCAAACTGTACTCTAAGGTATTAGCCATCAGATTACAAAAGCATATGACGTCTTTAGTTCACCCGGACCAAACTGGCTTCATAGGAGGCCGCCTGATCACTGAAAACATAAGACGAATACTGCACGTACTTGATGCCGACAAGGAGGACACCATACCTAAGGCGATGCTGTCCCTGGATGCTATGAAAGCCTTTGACAGGCTGGAATGGTCGTATCTATGGGCAGTACTAGAAAGGATGGGGTTAGGAAAAGGATTCATCGATATGATTAAAGTATTATACAAAGACCCATCGGCCATGATTACAACAGGCACAATCATCTCCAAAATCTTTCCGGTATCACGCTCAGCCAGACAGGGTTGTCCTCTTAGTCCCGGACTGTTCAATCTATCATTAGAGCCTTTAGCACAATATATAAGACAATCCCAATCCATAAAACCAATCGTAATCAAGGGCACACAACAAAAAATTTGTTTATATGCGGACGATGTAATATTGTTCATGCAAAACCCCAACACCACATTGCCTCATCTGCTCAAGTTGATTGAGGACTTGTGATTTATCGGGATTTAAGATAAATTGGCCGAAGTCGGCTTTCCTTCCACTTAACACCCCTGCAAAAAAAGATACAACCCTCCCAGGAGAGATACCGATGGTAAAACATTTCAGATGCTTGGGAGTGGAAATATTCCCCACCATAAGACAAACGGTGAAGCACAACTACACAAAAATCCAAAACAAAATCAAAGACGACCTTGATAGATGGGCAAAACTTAAAAACACAGTACAAGCACGGATATCAATAGTTAAGATGGATGTACTACCTAGAATCAACTTCTTCAGTTCAATGCTACCGTTACCCCCTCCAGAGGGTTACTGGAAAAGATTACACTCCTCCACATACAAATTTATTTGGAATAACAAACCACCACGTATAAAAAGATCCACCGCACAGAGAAATAAAGCAGATGGTGGCATGGCATTTCCAGATTTTTTCCTATATTTTAAGGCGTACACATTAAGTCCATTGACAACATGGTTTGACCCCCAAGCATTAGTATCCTGGAGAAAATTTGAAGAAAACATAGTAGCCCCACATAGACTGAAGGACATAGCATACACTAAACTACCAATCAAGCACTGTGAACGAAAATTTGGCCCCATAATTACTCATGCGATCCGGATATGGCGTGAATCACAAAAAAAAAATCCTAACCCACAAAAATGGCACAATCATACTCCCTTATTCAATAACAATGCACTCTTAATTGGAAAACGACCTATAAGATTCCCTATATGGGAAGAGCAAGGCATACACTCATTAGGGGATGTTTTTAACAAACAGGGTTTTTGTAGTGATAAAGAAATATGCAAAAAATGTAATCTCACCAAGTCCACATGGCTTTTTTACAAACAGTTAGAGCTATGTTTGAAGTCTCACGGTGTTCCATTAGACAGACCAATTGAACACCACAGATAACACAAATTCTTCTACGAAAGAGAGACATCGAGAGGTTTTGTTTCAGAATTTTATCATCAATTACTAACGTCCTCGTATGAAACCCTCCAACTAGACTCTGTCTGGAGGAGGGATATACCAGACCTGGAAAATGACTTTGATTGGCAAGGAGCCTGGGCAAATGTCCGACTTACATCAAGGAACCCGGATCATCAACAAATCAATCTTAACTATATTCACAGGACATACTTGACTCCTATAAGACTGTGCCGAATGGGGCTTAAACAAGACTCCAAATGCTCCCAATGTACAAATGGGGATGAAGGGACATTTATGCAGATGTATTGGGACTGCTCACCAGTTAAGGCATTCTGGAAAGATGTGACCCAACAAATATCAAAACTCGTATTTTGGAATATACCTGTACACCCCTCGGTATTACTATTGAATGATGTTTTTGAGTTTGCAGTGAATCCACAGCTAAAGAGATTGGTTTTATCGGGTATCACAGTAGCTAAAAAGCTGATCGCATCACGCTGGTTTCAACCGGAAAAAAATTGCCGTAAAGTTTGGTTTCTTACATATCTTGATGTAATTTACCATGAAATATCTACAGCAAGAATTCTGGGTCTCAATGAATCCAAAATGTCAATGTGGTTAGAAGTGGTGGAGAGAATAAAAGCTAGCTTATAATGGTAGTGTCTGGTTAGGTGCGAGGGATAGTGGAGGTACTTCTCAAGGTGGGGTCCGGGAGGGGGGGGTTCGAGCTGGAGCATATGTGTGTAGGTTTTTTAGATAACAGGTATTAGGGGTATATCTTATATAAGACAACTAACTAAAATGTGATCGCATTGGATGTGCCCTGACAATTAATGCTTGTATATCTTATCGTGTGTTGTCATGTTTGTTTATATGTTTGTTTAAAAAATAATAAAAAAATAAAATACAAAAAAAACTTTATATCTGTTAGTGTTCTTCTTCACTTAGTTTCACGTAATGTTTTGGTTGCACAAATCACGTGACCCAAATCAGCCAATGGAAGCGAGCGGCCGGAGGACCTCAGCCATTGGGTCCCCAAATCACGTGACCCAAATCAGCCAATGGAAGCGAGGGGTATCTAAGCGCGGGGGACCTCAGCCATTGGGTGGGACCCAAATCACGTGACCAAAATCAGCCAATGGAAGCGAGGGGTCGCTATGTGCGGGGCTTGTAAGCGCAGGGCTTGTAAGCGCTGCGGTCTGACGTGCTGCAGCTGGAAGCATCTCCATCAATGTGGAACGCCCTACCCACAGCTGTAAAGGAATGTGAATCACTACCCACTTTCAAAGAGCACCTACGGGAGACTGCAGTTGGAAACTGGCCCCTGTAAATGTCTAAACCCAACCCCTTCCAATGTACAGTAAATGTCCTAACCCAATAATACACAAGACCCTCTTCTTGGGACCAAGTAAGGTTTAGTCGATATTCCAATGTACAGTTTTGCTTGTAGTTTCCCCCACCCACCTCCAATGTACAGTCCCCCCCCCCCCCACCTACCCAACCTCCTCCAATGTAGTTTCTACGTCAAATGTATATACTCTCTTTTTTAGACTCTTTTTGTATCACAAACAGTACTGTATTTGTAAATCTGGTATGTCATAAATGTATAGATGTAGCATTACTGTCTATCTGTATGTTGTGTATGTCATATATGTTATGATGAATTGAAAATGGGGGACCCTGATGTAAACAAGACGAAAGTCGAAAGTTCAATCAATCAATCAATCATACATGGCACACTGAGGCCTACAACAAACTGACCGGATCTTCCTTTATTCATTATGTTGATTGTACTGTAGCACTATTTTACTCTGTCCATTCTATTGCATACTTTTACTATCTATTCTATTCTACTATTCTATTATTGCACTGTATTATTTTACTCTGTCTATTGCTTTTTATTACAGGTTCAAAACTGTCAGGTATTAAACTGTGTGGGTATCAAACAAGAGACTGTCAGGCTTTAAAACCAGGCCTAGAACTGCACCCTGAGAGGGAACTGCACTCTGAGAGGGAACTGCACCCTGAGAGGGAGGTTCGAAGGGTCAAAGTGGGTATAAGACAGGAGGGAAGACTGTCAAGTTTTAAACTGTGGATACCAAACAGAGAAGGTAAAGACGACTTTGAACTGTTGAACAGTAATCCAGAACTATTTTATTGCACTGTAAAAAAAAAAAAAAAAAAAAAATGTGCATGGAATAGCGTACAAACTAAAGTATGTAGAAATTAACTGGTTAGTCAGTCTTGGACTATAAACAATGCCTGTCAAATGAGCCATACTATTGTCTCCATAGCTATAATACAGAACACACAATGGGTCCGCAAACATCGCTAAAATGGTCAATAACGCTGGCGCCATTGAGTAAAGATGGGAAAGGATTGATTGAATACTTTATTACAGGTCTTTGAGACCTGTAAAACACTAAGAAATGGAGTAACCAATATGATCAAAAAAACAAACTATTTTAACGAAAAAATTGAGGAAAATAAAAATAATCCTCAAAAACTGTGGAAGTCTTTAAAAACACTGGGTCACAATAATAGACTCAAGACTAAAACCACAAATCTCAACCTGAAAATAGATAACACGATCATCTCTGACAAATTGAGTGTGGCAAATTGTTTAAAAACCTTCTTCACAACTGTTGCTACCACTTTGGTGAACAAACTGCCGATCCACTCTGGCCGATATGGCATACAGCACATCCAGGCCTTTTATAAGGAACTGGGTGTACGTGAAAATGATTTTAAATTGACTGAAGTAACTACTGAAGAGGTTATGAAAAAGCTCAGTATGCTGCAGCCAACAAAACCCACAGGCCATGACAATATTCCCACCAGATTTCTCAGAGACTCTGCTTCCATCATAGCTCCCATTGTAGCCCATATCACCAACCTCTCCATCAACCAGGGTCACATCCCGCAAGAACTCAAGCTTGCTAGGGTAACCCCTCTATTTAAAAAAGGAAACAAACTGGATCCAGGTAACTACCGCCCTGTTTCTATCCTTTGTTCCATATCAAAGGTAATTGAGAGGCTGGTATATGAGCAGATAGACAACTACCTGACTGAACATAGACTACTGTACCAGTTCCAATCAGGTTTCAGAAAATCACACTCCACTGACACCTGTTTACTGTACCTGACTGATTATATAAAACGGGAGATAGACAAGGGGAACTACTGCGGGATGGTAATGTTGGACCTGCAAAAGGCGTTTGACACGGTCAACCACTCCATCCTACTAGAAAAATTTAGAGCGATAGGCTTTGATAGCAAGTCAGCCAAATGGGTCAAGTCCTACCTGGAGGGAAGAGAACAGGTGGTAGACATCAATGGCACCTTGTCCTCGTCCCTTCCAGTGACATGTGGGGTCCCCCAAGGAAGCATTTTGGGGCCTCAACTGTTTTTAATATATATTAATGACATGAAATCGGCATGCGATTGCAACCTGTTCCTGTTTGCTGACGACTCGGCACTCCGGTCTCTGACAGGGATAAGTCTAAAGTGGAAAGTGTCCTGAGCAGTGAAATGAAAAATATCTGCTCTTGGCTCAGTGACAATAAATTGTCTCTACATCTGGGAAAAACAGAGGCCATACTCTTTGGGTCAAACGCCAACCTAAAGAAATCCCAGGGTTTTAAAATTAGAGTAGGTGGAAACATTATTGAGGATAAAGAGGAGGTCACCTACCTGGGCTTTATTTTAAATAACAAACTTTCTAACGAAAAAATGGCACAAAAAGTTATTACTAAGGTCAATCAAAAAACCAAATTTTTATTTAGAATTTCCTCGTTCATAAATAGAAACGCTCTGAGGACCCTAGCTGGAGCCCTCATCCAATGTCACTTTGACTATGCTTGCACTTCATGGTACAGCAACATATCAAAACAAATGAAGACAAAGCTCCAGACCTCCCAAAACAAACTAGTGAGACTCCTGCACAACCTTCACTTTAGAACTCACCTAACGCCAGCCCACTTTAGCAGTCTGGGATGGCTTAGGGTTGAAGAAAGGGTACACCAGCTTAAAATGCTACTGGTTTTTAAAGTACTGAAAGAAACGGTCCCCAAGTACCTAGTAAATTATTTTAATAAAGTAGGAGATGTCCACAAACACGCCACAAGAGGAAGCCCCACGGACCTGGTCCCGCCGGGAGTCAGGACATGCATGGGGAAAGATGAATTTTTTTACTCGGCTACGGTAATGTGGAATGCCCTGCCAACATTCATAAAACTCCTGAACTCCCCTCTCGGATTTAAATCCGCCCTAAAAACATGGCTCAGCAGCAACTTAAATTGGTCTTAAAATGTTTTTTATCTCTTTTATCATAACTTGGCTTTTATTTCTTTTATCATGAGTTGCTTTTAAGGGTTTGCGGATTTTCTTTTAACATTAGTTAACTGTATGAGTTGTCAGGTTAGGTGTTTTTATACACATTTTTAGGATGTGTCCTGTCTAGTGTACATGTCCATTTGTGTTTCTGTGCCTTTTTATGTTCCATGTATGGACCACAATGGAAACAAGCCTTGGCTTTATTGTGTTTTATCCATTTTTGACCAGCGTTGTTGACACTGTTATTGTCTTGTCTTTTAAAATGTTTTTGTCCTACGATTGTGTCAAAATAAAGTATTCAATCAATCAAAAGACTAAATGTTTTTTCCCCCGAGTATGAGTTCTGATATGTACTTTTAAGTCACGTTTTGCACCAAATATTTGATCACAGTGTGCAACTATAGGGCTTTTCCCCAGTATGGCTTCTCATGTGTACTTTTATTTGATATTTTTGACTAAATCTTTTAGGACACAGTGTGCAACTATAGGGCTTTTCCCCAGTATGGCTTCTCATGTGTCTATTCAGGTGTCCCTGTGTAATAAATCTTTTAGGACACAGGGTGCAACTATAGGGCTTTTCCCCAGTATGGCTTCTCGTGTGACTATTCAGGTCTCCATGTGTAATAAATCTTTTAGGACACAGGGTGCAACTATAGGGCTTTTCCCCAGTGTGGCGTCTTATATGTTCTTTTAGGTCAGATTTTCCACTAAATCTTTTAGGACACAGTGTGCAACTATAGGGCTTGTCCCCAGTGTGGCTTCTCATATGTGCTTCCAAGAGTGTAATGGCAGTACATTTCTTGCCACAAACAGTACATGTCATGTGAATTTGAAAGTGAAGTTTTAAGCTCTCTGTGGGTTCTAAATGTTTTCTACACCAACCACAGTCACTAAGATGGACTTTAAGATGGCGCATTAAAGCTTTCCTATTAGGAAAACATTTCCCACACACTTTACAGCTCCAGGTCTCACATGGTATTTGGTTTGATAATTTCACCTCATGGGATGCAACCACAGAGCTCTTGAACTGGTTGCTGTTAGACAAACTCTGTCCTTTGTTTTTCTGTGTCTTCTTTGATGTCAGTGAGTTTAAACCAGGATGAGGTTCACTAGTCTCCAGCCAATCATCACTGTCATCAGTATCAGTTCCAGAACAGTGTGAAGAGATGAGCTGGCCATCTGTAGTTGGTTCTAAATCACCAGCTGGATCTAAATTACTGACTGGTTCTGATAATCCACAGTCCTCTCCATCAGGTTCTGTTTTCATCTGTTCTGTTGAGGTGCTGGCTAGAGGCTCTGTCTCTCTGTTTTCCTCAGTCTGGGGTTGTTTAAACCATGAGGACTGAGGTTTCTCTTCATCATCTTCACTCTTCACAGGGACAGGGTTGAAAGTGAACTTGATGTCAGCCTCCTCCAGACCTTGAAGCTGCTCTCCCTCCTGACTGGTCCAGAGTTCCTCCTGTTCCTCTTTAATCTGTAGGAGCTCTGGGTCCTGGGTTTGGTTAAACCATGAGGACTGAGGTTTCTCTTCATCATCTTCACTCTTCACAGGGACAGGGTTGAATGTGAACTTGATGATATCAGCCTCCTCCAGACCTTGAAGCTGCTCTCCCTCCGGACCGGTCCAGAGTTCCACCTGTTCCTCTTTCATCTGTAGGAGCTCTGGCTGCTCCTGGCTCAGACTGGGGCTCCTCTCCTGCTGTTCAGGGGGAACCTCCTCTTCACAGACAGAGAGCTGTGGGGGGTCTGGAGGGAGGCAGAATAATAACATGAATAGTTGTAATTGCTGTCACCATTGGAAAGCCACCCATTTTAAGAATTCACACATGTTCTTCCTGTGCCCCAGGACAGTTCAGCCAGTATGTTCTTCCTGTGTCTCAGGACAGTTCAGTCAGTATGTTCTTCCTGTGCCCCAGGACAGTTCAGTCAGTATGTTCTTCCTG
>NC_140172.1:152066033-152164634 GCF_963971535.1 Notolepis coatsorum | reverse complement strand
CGAAATCCGCAACGCCCCAACCCTGGACACCTTCAAATCCGCTCTAAAAACACACCTCTTCAGCAAAGCTTTTCCCCATCAATTAGTTTAGATTAGATTAGGTCCATTATCCCTTACCTTCCCTCATCCCCCCTCCCCCCCCCCCTATTTTCCTTGCCCTATTTTTTGTCCTGATTGTGAAGCGACCTTGGGTTCTATGAAAGGCACTATATAAATTTTATCCATTATTATTATTATTACACAATTCCACTGAAACCACAACAACAGGGACAACGATGGAAATAAGTCCTGGACTTTTCGTTTTTATCCCCGACAAGGCAAATACAAATGTTGATCTGTCAATGTTGTTATGTTTGTTGTCAATAAAATCAAATTAAATCAAATCGCCAATAGAAATACATTAAAGAGGAGGAACAGGAAGCTGTGTAACGGCAAACAAAGCACAGTCCTTCACGACCACCATCACCACCACCAGCCTCATTCCAACAATGTTTCCATCCATCTCCCGCTGACACACACACCGCCATGTTCGCTCGCTCCCGCGCTCCTCTGCGAATGTCCGCAGCTGTCCGTTAACTTGTAGATCACATTTAGTCATGGATATTTCTGTGTCCTCTACATATCTCTGCCGTCTACACATACTGTGTATTTCCGTTTACACGTTTATATGGAAGTTGAAATTATGATTCACACTCATCCACCACAACGCGACATCTGTGGCTACGTGTCGACTCTGTTGACTCATGTATGTCACTATGTCAAGAGAAATATGACTCACATTTGCCGAGAACATGTGCTTGAACTTACGTCTTATCTCTTAAAGTCTTGTTATATTATTATACATTAGATAATTTTGTATTTATTGTGTCTTTACCTCTGGTTAAATGTTGTATTGTATTCATTGCTGTGTGCTGTTGACAAAAAATACAAGTTCCCAGAGATAATAAAGTTATCTTAAAGGGGCATTTCACAAATGTTTTACCTGAATCCCATCATTCTTTGGTGAGGAGGACACGTGATAATCAGGCATAAAATGGAGAACCCGCCCCCCCCCCCCCCCCCCCCCCCCCGCCCGCCCGACAAACTCTTCTGGGCGACGTCACACAGAGGAGAGCAGACTGAACCACTGGATTATACACTTGTTTCCTCACCTATGTCTTCAACTTTCCTCAAGTTGGACCAAATACAACTGAAAACAGTGGGGTACATACATAGTGTGTGCTGTTCACTAGAGGTCCGTCTGCAGTCTCTTTGGGGAGAGAGGGGGTGCATCGGAGATCTCAAGACACAGAACACATCGGTAAATGATGTGTCCGATTACCACGTGTCCTCCTCCTCCTCACAACAGAAGAGCCATAGAGGATTGCGGCTGAAATCGACAAAGTGGCCCTTTAACCCCTTCACTACCACCACACTAGTACCAAATGGTTAACCCTTTCACCACAGAACCAGAAGGTTAACCCTTTCACTGCCACACACAGCGTCTGTAGTGTGGTAGTGAAAGGTTAACCTTCTGTAGTGTGGTCGTGAAAGGGTTAATACTAATAATAAGATGTGTAGTGTACACACAACAGAGGGGGGACTCTCCGGGCCTCGTGAGTGACAGGGCCTTCTGTTTGGACAGAGGGGATGAGGAGTGAGGGTGGTGACACACAGGACCAGGGCGGCTTATTGTTCCATTAAAACTAAGCCCGGCTCCAGCGGAGAGAACAGCGGGTCGTGTCAGCCGGCCGTGTCTCAATGATTAACCCCGTTCCCACCGGAGGAACCTTCCCCAGGAACTAGGACCCTTTGGAGGAACTCAAGTGCGTGTTCCCATCACAGGGAACTACATTAACCCTTTCACTGTGACAATACGGGTTAAGCCTTTCACTGCCACACGACAACGGGTTAACCCTTTCACAGCCACACTACAGAAGGTTAACCCTTTCACTACCACACTACAGACGGTTAACCCTTTCACTACCACACTACAGAAGGTTAACCCTTTCACTACCACACTACAGACGGTTAACCGTATGTAGTGCTGTAGTGAAAGGGTTAACATTCTACCGTCTGTAGTGTGGTAGTGAAAGGGTTAACCTTCTGTAGTGTGGTTGTGAAAGGGTTAAGTTCTGGGGGAAAAAAAATAGTCTCTGCTCGAGGGTAGGTAGTGCGTAGTGGTAATTTCCGAAAGTACAGGAAATATGGGGGTGGGTCTCTCTCAGCGCGGAACATTCCGATTGGTCCGAGTACTCGCAGCGTTTTATTTCAACCCACTTAGCCACTTAGCCGCCCTCAACCTGCCATTTTCAAAGATCTGCAGCACAACCCAGTTTATTTTTTGTTCATTAAAATAGAGCAGGGGGGGGGGGGGGGACAAGGCAACAGCTACCCCCAGGACAGGGGGTCAGACTAACACTTGGGATGTTGTGTGGTTACTTGACAGATGTGAAAATCAAATGTTAGCCTATTCCTCCTCGAGATCCTGATTCTCCTAGATCTATCTGCAGCCTTCGACACAACCACCAGATCCTCCTCGCGGCCCTCGCAGGAATGAGAGTGGCTGGCTCTGCGCTGACATGGCTGACATCATACCTCAATGGCCGCTCCTACCAAGTGTCATGGAGAGGGACCCTGTCGGCCACCCGCCCCCTGCGGACGGGTGTCCCCTAGGGCTCGTCCTAGGACCCCTTCTCTTCTCCCTCTACACTAAATCACTGGGTAACATTATCACGTCTCATGGCTTCTCGTATCATTGTTATGCCGATGATACTCAACTCTTCCTCTCCTTCCCTCCCTCAGATATCCACGTCTCTGAACGGATCTCGGCCTGTCTGTCCGACATCTCCGCCTGGATGACGACCAACCACCTCAAACTGAACCTAAGCAAAACAGAATTGCTCCACCTACCGGCTAAATCCTCCCCCCTGAACGACCTTTCCATCACAGTCGAGAATGCAGCTGTGACCGCGTCCCCGACCGCCAAGAACCTTGGTGTTGTCCTCGACGACCAGTTGAACTTCTCCGCTCACATCGCAGCGACAACCAGAACCTGCAGATTCCTCCTGAGCAACGTCAGAAGTATCCGCCCCTTCCTGACAAAAGAAGCCACCCAACTCCTCGTCCAATCAACAGTCATCTCCCGCCTCGACTACTGCAACGCACTGCTTGCTGGCCTCCCGGCCACTGCCACCAAGCCTCTTCAACTCATTCAGAACGCAGCGGCCCGCCTGATCTCAAACCTACCAAAGTCGGCCCATGTCACCCCACTTCTTAGGGACCTGCACTGGCTCCCCATTGCTGCACGAATCCGCTTCAAGGCCCTCGACCTAGCATACCGTGCGGCAAAGGGAACCGCTCCCGCCTACCTCCGGTCAATGGTCTCTAACTACACACCCTCAAGACCCCTACGCTCTGCATCTTCTGGCCGCCTCAGACCTACTCCTATCCGAGCTCCGGGAAGGTCATCAAAGAGAAGTCGCCTATTCTCAGTCGACTAAAGATGCACTTCTTCAACCATTATCTAAAAAATATATATATATATATATATATATATCTAACCCTAACTAACCTTACTGTCATGCACTTGTCCTAATAAACTAACCTACACTGTAGCACGCAACACTCTGATGAACATTGTTACTCAGCTGATAGAGTTGTGCCCTTCCTGATGACTTGTCATACAGAACTTGTAAGTCGCTTTGGATAAAAGCGTCAGCTAAATGACTAAATGTAAATGAGATGAAAAGAGACAATAACAACAACAACAGCATGGCGATGATGACAAGAGGTTGGAACACAACTCGGGCGCCGCAGAGAGAATGACTTTACACTCCAAACTATTTACAGAGCCCCGTTTGGAAATAATACCAAGAGTCATCTGGACTCTTGTGAGTTCCCGGGGGACTGTGTGCAGTCTGTTGCTCATTCCTGTTCAAATGCGAGGAACATCATAATGGCAAAAGAGCACACAGGGAACATTGGTTTGTTCATTTAACCCTGATCAAGAAGATCTGATCAGAGAAGATTGTCCTTAGTGTTCTAGTATAGTTCCCCCCCTCATATTTCTATATTCAGATCAAATTGTATTGCCTATATTTATGTCTTTCTACTATTATCCTGCCCATACCTGTACCTCCCCTGCCCCCCCCCCCCCCCCATGCTGCTATGATGGCCCGAATTTGAACTCAACTTACATCATCAAGGAATAATAGCATACTAGTGTTACTCTGATTACATCGCCCTGAACTTAACTTACACCATCAAGGAATAACAGAATACCAGTCTTACTCGAATAACATCATTCAGGGACCATGATGGAAATAAGTGCTTGCATTTTATCATGTTTTATCCCTTGGATGATGTCTCTAATCCACAATAAAATCAATCAATCAATCAATCATCCTGAATTTACATAATCAAGGGAACAATAGCAGTTAAAAAAAAGTCCATTATAGTCTAGTATAGTCTACTAAGTACTTCATATTGAATGTAGCCTAGATAAAGGGACACTTTACAAAAAAAACAACAATGCTATTTGTTTTGCTAATTTTACAGTTTTGCCACCAGTGATTGCATCATCAGGGACATTGAATCCTTGTGTTGTGTTAATTACAGCTCAATGAAATGATAAGGCAGCAGTCTCTATAAGACAAGGTATTGCTATTTCTTTTAATCTACATAATTGCATGGATCTGGTGGTGGCCATATTCAAACTAATTTACTCTCGATAACTGGCAAACTAGATTAATGTCTGCACAACTGTCTGTAAGAGTACACATTGTACAGGAGTAGTGGCATTTCTGGTTGTGTTGGGTTTGGTGGCTGTACACACTAAGCCGAAACAAGGCTACCAAAATGTCAGTTATATGTTGTCAAAACGTTTCATATGCAAAAAAACATGAACTAGGATCATAACACACAGCTGTCTTCTTCACCAAACCACAGTTGAGTTGAATCAAGAAGGAAACGTATTAATTATTTTCAAATGTCAGCATGTCTGTCTCTGAATCCATCCATCCCTCCCTACCAACATAATACACACTTTGAAGAGAGAGAATTGTTTTTCCAGCGGTCGCCTGACAATGAGGTTATAGCGGAAGAAAACAGTAAAGAAGACTAATGAACGAGTGAATCGCGTCCTATTATTCTAGGTAATTCCCTGAGATAACAGTTTACTATACTGTACTAAAACAGTTTACTATACTGTACTAAAACCATCCAACGCAACTCTTACCTCCGGTCCATAGTCCCGTGGTGGTGGAAACGACGCGGAGTTCTGATTGAAGAAGTAGTGAATCCAAAGTCAACTTATTATTCCCTGATGATCCCTATTGATAATATAAAAAAAAAATATGGAAAAAAACTTCACGTGAAAGAAACGAAAGCTGCGTTTCTCCTCGCGATTCGGTAGAACAGAACAACACAGGAAAGATGTGGCCGCTGCTCTCTGCAAACAAACACACTGAGAGCCGCAAAAAAAAACTCCCTCTGTCCCGTCAGCTAATGACCAGCCCCCTCCTCCCTCCCCCCCTCCTCCTCCCTCCTCCCTCCCTCCTCCCTGCCCTGGGTCGTTTACAGCCAGCGGAACTCGCGGTGGAAGGGAGGGGGGGTTAGAGAATCACAGGCATGCAGCTGGTTGCTTTGCTTTACCCACGGGAATAAAACGTTGTCAGTAACTACTTCCCGGGACCTCATTCATGAAAAGGTTATTTATAAAAGCTTGAACTTTGATAGCGTTGGCCGGATGTGAAAAGAGACCCGGTGTTTATGTGAAGGCTTCACACAGTGAAGCACAACAACAGCAGGCTGTGTCGAGTTCAATATCACAGGGGCTGGCTGGCCTAATGTAGCAGCCCCCCCCACCACACTCGCGTTCTCAGTACAGTGTCTAAACACAATAATAGGCTACAGTATGCATGTGATGTGTGTCTAAAAGCAAACGTACTTGACAAGTAATTTAATTTGCAACAGAACTTTTTTTTTTGATCACCAGATCGATGTGACACAGGTCTGTGGTGTTACCATTATGGATATTCACCTGCATACGTTCTGTAATATTAGCTTATAGCAGATGAACTCGGCAAAATCTGCACCTGGCTCGCTGACAACAAACTATCATTACACCTGGGTAAAACAAGAGTCCATTCTCTTCGGTTCAAAAAACAAACTCAGCAAGACCGACAGCTTCTCAGTTACAGTGGGTGACAGTATTGTCACAAGGAAAGATGAAATTACCTACCTGGGTTCCATCCTAGAGGCAAATCTTTCCTGTGACAAAATGGCATCCAATGTAATAAAAAAAGTCAACCAACAAACTAGATTATTGTACCGGATCTCCTCTCTGGTAAACAAGAATACCCTGAAGACTCTGGCAGGAGCACTCGTTCAAGGGTACTACGTCTATGCTTACACCTCATGGTACCAAAGCACCTCAAAGGCGCTAAAAACAAAATTACTAACATCACAAAACAAACTGGTCAGACTACTGCTTGACCTTACCCCTAGAACCCACCTCACCCCTGCTCACTTTAACAACCTAGGATGGCTTAGAGTAGACGACAGAGTACAGCAACTTGCAATGGGCCTGGTCTACAAGATACACTACACGACTAAGGTACCCATGTACATGTCAAAATACTTCCCAAAGGTCAGTGAATATCACGATCACAACACCAGAGGGAGCTCCACAAATCATGTTAAACCCAGATTCGGCTCAAACAAGGGACTAAATACGTTTCGCAATTATGCCACATCAATGTGGAACGCCCTACCCAAAGCGGTAAAGGAATGTGAATTACTACCCACTTTTAAAACCACTCTCAAGGAGCACCTACGGGAGACGGCAATTCGAAACTGGCCCCTGTAAATGTCCTAACCCAACCCCCTCCAATGTACAGTAAATGTCCTAACCCAGTAATACACAAAACCCTCTTCTTGGACCAAGTAAGGTTTCGTCGATAATCCAATGTACAGTTACCCCCACCCCACCCACCCACCTCCAATGTACAGTCACCCCCCCACCCCACCTACCCAACCTCCTCCAATGTAGTTTCTTCGTCAAATGTATATACTCTCTCCCCCTTTTTTTTTTTTTTACTCTTTTTGTATCACAAACAGTACTGTATTTGTAAATCTGGTACATCATAAATGTATAGATGTAGCAGTACTGTCTATCTGTATGTCATGTATGTCATATATGTTATGATGAATTGAAAATGGGGGACCCTGATGTAAACAAGACGAAAGTCTTTCTCTGGTCTGCATCCCCTTAACAATTGTGTGTATTGAGCCATACTGTATTGTACCCATTCTGCAATCTGTTAATAACATTTTCAATCAATCAATCAAGCAGTACATTTACATTTAGTAATTTAGCTGACGCTTTTATCCAAAGCGACTTTCAAGTTCTTCTGTACAACAATGTCAGCAGTAAGGGTACAACTCTGGCAGCTAAGGGTCAGTGAGATTGTTCGTCAAACAGTGTTGAACTTGAGTGCTACAGTCTTGAGTGCATAGCAGTATATATAACCCAGAAGGAGAAAGGAAGCGTAAAACGTCCTCTTTCCTGTTCAGCTTGAATGACTTTAACACTCTGGGTATTCACAACAGTCTGAGGGGTTGAGCACTGGAACAAGTGCCCCCATCCAACTTGAAAGAAGGTGCAGTTAGCAACACAATCTGCCCTGTTGCTCCACCCACCCCCTCCTAATGTACATCCCCCCCCCCCTCGTATGTATATATTTACTGTTAGGATCTGTTTAACAGTACTGTATATTTGCATATCTTGTATGTCACAAATGTAACAGTACTGTATATCTGTATGTCATGTATGTCATGATTAGATTAGATTTTTATATCTGTATATCTGTATGTTGTGTACGGTATGTCATAAATGTCATGATGATTTGAAAATGGGGGACCCTGATGTAAACAAGACGAAAGTCTTTCTCTGGTCTGCATCCCCTTAACAATTGTGTGTATTGAGCTGTACTGTACCCATTCTGCAATCTGTTAATTAAAATAGTCAATCAATCAATTCAGAGCAAAGTACCCCCAGTGCCTTGCATGCATCCACGGTCCAGAACATGTACACCAGGGTGTGGACTGAACACCGGGGCTCTGTCTCTCTCATAGTGTCTCCTGTTCTGTCTCTCATTAGACATAAGCAGCTGTCTTGGCTCATACACGCTCACAGCTGTCTAGATCACTGATCCCCTGTCTGGAGGGAGGTTCAGGAAGGCTATCCCTGTGCCCGATGCAATAACACCCATGACGACGTCTTTGACTTCAGACGTGACGTCCCAGATCTGCTACATGCTGAGGGGTTTCATTAACACGCAACACTGGGAATGTTGTTTATACAACCGTTTGTTACCAACCAAGTCATTTGAATGGACAAGAGGCCTTCCACGAGTGCCGATATTCCGTAAAAAGGAAGGTACTGGAGACACGGATCATCTTTAGAAACATATTTAATAGGGTGCAAACAAAAAAACGTTACTTTCAACACATGATGAGTATATGGTCCTTATCTGAACAGCACCGGTCCTTATCTGAACAGGTTTAGTCAGTGGACTCTCTCCAGTTTGCTGATATTCAGTATAATGGCACACAGCATAAGAGACTTTTAACTATTACGTATCACTCCACCACACAGGTGTTCTATTAATAACCGTTAAATCGGGCGACGGTCCAAGTTCAAGAGCGCCGTTGTGGAACTATTTGTTGGCGGCGCTAAATAAATGATTAAATAAACAAACAAATCATAATCTGTTGTCACTTATTACTGTTAACTAATAACTGTTATAATAAAAATAAATATGTAGTAATATCACAGTTGACGACGTGTTGTCAGTATAACAGCACAACCTTGAGTGTGATGTTGCTTAAATGCCCCTAAATGGTAAATGGGCATTTATATACAGTAGACTACTAGAGCTTTTATCCAACGCACTTTACAACTTGTTCCTCACATTCACACAGCGATGGCGGAGGCGACCATGCAAGGTGCCAACCTGCTCATTGGGAGCAGTTAGGACACTTCGACACTTCAAGGACACTTTGACACTCTTGTGGGAATCGAACCAGGAACCTTCTGATTACCAGACTACCTCCTGGCGACCCACAGATAAGGTTGTGTAACAAGGTTTGTGTTGGTAAAACCATGCGTTGTTTGAAACAGGATTAGCAAACACAAAAATCAGACGCGTTGGTCCCAAGCACCCTGTTGTCAGCTGTCTGTGGCTTTATGGCTCTCACACAATGTCTTCCTCTCCAGGGTAGTGAGCAAGTGCAACTGCCAAGAGGAGGAGACGCAGACAAAACACTGGAGCTTTTGTGATATCTTGTTATCTGGTAACCTATGGGGCCTTAGGAACTGCACTTTATAGTATAAACATCTGGTTAGCAGTAGGGTTGGGTACCTTTCACATTTTGAACCGATACCGAACCGATACCGAATACCCAGATGAAATAGTACTCTGGTAAACGTAAAAGTCCTCCCTTCAAAATTATACTTAAGTAAAAGTATTTGCTATTGCATGCACTTAACCCTTTCACTGCCACACGAAAGAAGGTTAACCCTTTACTATCACACAACCGACGGTTGACCGGCTGTCGCGTGGCAGTGAAAGGGTTAACCTTCTGTGAATTGTCACAGTGAAAGGGTTGACCGTTTTGGTAGTGCGGCAGTGAAAGGGTTAAGTATCAAAAGTAAAAGTACACATTCTACATGACATTTGTGTATTCCAGTGGTTGGGAGCATTCAATCCTCGATCAATTTGACCTCAAAAGGTTATGTTAAAGTGGTATGTGGTCCAGTTATGCTGCTCTGATTAAAGGTCATGTTAAAGTGGTATGTGGTCCAGTTATGCTGGCTCTTGAAGTTGGCAGGCTTACAATTTGAAAGTACATTATCTTCAAACATTTCTGCCATGTTTTCTATGTACAATCTTTTTCTTCAACTAGAGAATGACAGCATGTTGTCTAATGTTAGTCCTTGTATCAGTCAGTAAACTAGAAAATGAAAACATGTTGTCTAGTGTTAGTCCTTGTATCTAGAGCTCAGTCAGTCAACTAGAGAATGACAGCATGTTGTCTAGTGTTAGTCCTTGTATCAAGAGCTCAGTCAGTCAACTAGAGAATGACAGCATGTTGTCGACTCTAGTGTTAGTCCTTGTATCAAGAGCTCAGTCAGTCAAGAGAATGACAGCATGTTGTCTAGTGTTAGTCCTTGTATCAAGAGCTCAGTCAACTAGAGAATGACAGCATGTTGTCTAGTGTTAGTCCTGGTATCAAGAGCTCAGTCAGTCAACTAGAGAATGAAAACATGTTGTCTAGTGTTAGTCCTTGTATCAAGAGCTCAGTCAACTAGAGAATGACAGCATGTTGTCTAGTGTTAGTCCTGGTATCAAGAGCTCAGTCAGTCAACTAGAGAATGAAAACATGTTGTCTAGTGTTAGTCCTTGTATCAAGAGCTCAGTCAACTAGAGAATGACAGCATGTTGTCTAGTGTTAGTCCTTGTATCAAGAGCTCAGTCAGTCAACAAGAGAATGACAGCATGTTGTCTAGTGTTAGTCCTTGTATCAAGAGCTCAGTCAGTCAACTAGAGAGTGACAGCATGTTGTCTAGTGTTAGTCCTTGTATCCAGAGCTCAGTCAGTCAACTAGAGAATGACAGCATGTTGTCTAGTGTTAGTCCTTGTATCAAGAGTTCAGTCAGGCAACTAGAGAATAACAGCATGTTGTCTAGTGTTAGTCCTTGTATCTAGAGCTCAGTCAGTTAACTAGAGAATGACAACATGTTGTCTAGTGTTAGTCCTTGTTTCTAGAGCTCAGTCAGTCAACTAGAGAATGACAGCATGTTGTCTAGTGTTAGTCCTTGTATCTAGAGCTCAGTCAGTTAACTAGAGAATGACAACATGTTGTCTAGTGTTAGTCCTTGTTTCTAGAGCTCAGTCAGTCAACTAGAGAATGACAGCATGTTGTCTAGTGTTAGTCCTTGTATCAAGAGCTCAGTCAGTCAACTAGAGAATGACAGCATGTTGTCGACTCTAGTGTTAGTCCTTGTATCTAGAGCTCAGTCAGTCAACTAGAGAATGCCAGCATGTTGTCTAGTGTTAGTCCTTGTATCAAGAGCTCAGTCAACTAGAGAATGACAGCATGTTGTCTAGTGTTAGTCCTTGTATCAAGAGCTCAGTCAGTCAAGAGAATGACAGCATGTTGTCTAGTGTTAGTCCTGGTATCAAGAGCTCAGTCAGTTAACTAGAGAATGACAGCATGTTGTCTAGTGTTAGTCCTTGTATCAAGAGCTCAGTCCGTCAACTAGAGAATGACAGCATGTTGTCTAGTGTTAGTCCTTGTATCCAGAGCTCAGTCAGTCAACTAGAGAATGACAGCATGTTGTCTAGTGTTAGTCCTTGTATCAAGAGCTCAGTCAGTCAACTAGAGAATGACAGCATGTTGTCTAGTGTTAGTCCTGGTATCAAGAGCTCAGTCAGTCAACTAGAGAATGAAAACATGTTGTCTAGTGTTAGTCCTTGTATCAAGAGCTCAGTCAACTAGAGAATGACAGCATGTTGTCTAGTGTTAGTCCTGGTATCAAGAGCTCAGTCAGTCAACTAGAGAATGACAGCATGTTGTCTAGTGTTAGTCCTTGTATCAAGAGCTCAGTCAGTCAACTAGAGAGTGACAGCATGTTGTCTAGTGTTAGTCCTTGTATCCAGAGCTCAGTCAGTCAACTAGAGAATGACAGCATGTTGTCTAGTGTTAGTCCTTGTATCAAGAGTTCAGTCAGGCAACTAGAGAATAACAGCATGTTGTCTAGTGTTAGTCCTTGTATCTAGAGCTCAGTCAGTTAACTAGAGAATGACAGCATGTTGTCTAGTGTTAGTCCTTGTATCTAGAGCTCAGTCAGTCAACTAGAGAATGACAACATGTTGTCTAGTGTTAGTCCTTGTTTCTAGAGCTCAGTCAGTCAACTAGAGAATGACAGCATGTTGTCTAGTGTTAGTCCTTGTATCAAGAGCTCAGTCAGTCAACTAGAGAATGACAGCATGTTGTCGACTCTAGTGTTAGTCCTTGTATCTAGAGCTCAGTCAGGCAACTAGAGAATAACAGCATGTTGTCTAGTGTTAGTCCTTGTATCTAGAGCTCAGTCAGTTAACTAGAGAATGACAACATGTTGTCTAGTGTTAGTCCTTGTTTCTAGAGCTCAGTCAGTCAACTAGAGAATGACAGCATGTTGTCTAGTGTTAGTCCTTGTATCAAGAGCTCAGTCAGTCAACTAGAGAATGACAGCATGTTGTCGACTCTAGTGTTAGTCCTTGTATCTAGAGCTCAGTCAGTCAACTAGAGAATGCCAGCATGTTGTCTAGTGTTAGTCCTTGTATCAAGAGCTCAGTCAGTCAAGAGAATGACAGCATGTTGTCTAGTGTTAGTCCTTGTATCAAGAGCTCAGTCAACTAGAGAATGACAGCATGTTGTCTAGTGTTAGTCCTTGTATCAAGAGCTCAGTCAGTCAAGAGAATGACAGCATGTTGTCTAGTGTTAGTCCTTGTATCAAGAGCTCAGTCAACTAGAGAATGACAGCATGTTGTCTAGTGTTAGTCCTTGTATCAAGAGCTCAGTCAGTCAAGAGAATGACAGCATGTTGTCTAGTGTTAGTCCTGGTATCAAGAGCTCAGTCAGTTAACTAGAGAATGACAGCATGTTGTCTAGTGTTAGTCCTTGTATCAAGAGCTCAGTCAGTCAACTAGAGAATGACAGCATGTTGTCTAGTGTTAGTCCTTGTATCAAGAGCTCAGTCAGTCAACTAGAGAATGACAGCATGTTTGTCTAGTGTTAGTCCTTGTATCAAGAGCTCAGTCAGTCAACTAGAGAATGACAGCATGTTGTCTAGTGTTAGTCCTTGTATCTAGAGCTCAGTCAGTCAACTAGAGAATGACAGCATGTTGTCTAGTGTTAGTCCTTGTATCTAGAGCTCAGTCAGTCAACTAGAGAATGACAGCATGTTGTCTAGTGTTAGTCCTTGTATCTAGAGCTCAGTCAGTCAACTAGAGAATGACAGCATGTTGTCTAGTGTTAGTCCTTGTATCAAGAGCTCAGTCAGTCAACTAGAGAATGACAGCATGTTGTCTAGTGTTAGTCCTTGTATCCAGAGCTCAGTCAGTCAACTAGAGAATGACAGCATGTTGTCTAGTGTTAGTCCTTGTATCAAGAGCTCAGTCAGTCAACTAGAGAATGACAGCATGTTGTCTAGTGTTAGTCCTTGTATCTAGAGCTCAGTCAGTCAACTAGAGAATGACAGCATGTTGTCTAGTGTTAGTCCTTGTATCAAGAGCTCAGTCAGTCAACTAGAGAATGACAGCATGTTGTCTAGTGTTAGTCCTTGTATCCAGAGCTCAGCCAGTCAACTAGAGAATGAAAACATGTCTCCATTCTTACTTTTTATTTTTGGCAAACCCAGTTGTTTACACTTTGATCACTGATGGGGCCTTTAAACCGGGCCGACACAGCATGTAAAAGTGCCCGGCCCAGTGTCCTGTGTGTGAGAGAGGAGAGGTAGGGCTGGTCTACAGGGTGGGTGCTGGGGGGGGCAGAGCCACAGAGCAGCTCGGAGCATGCTGGGGTTTCCTGTTGGAATGTGCTGTTGCAGTAACCATGGCGAGGGACAGAGATCCTTACTGTTGCAGGACAAAGCTAATGCTCAGTGGATGGGTTTATAGGCCCCCCCCCCCATTGTAAAAGGATTAAATAAATCAAGGCTGGACTAGAGCGAGCCCACAACATGCTGCGGCTTTTCAGCTTCAACACACACACACACACACACGTGCACAACACACACGTACCCACACACACAGCGAGCCCAGCACAACCTGCGGCTCTTAAACCTCAACACAAACACACACATGCATGCATGCATGCAACCAACACGACAACACACACAACTACATTTACAGCGAACCCAGAACAACCTGTGGCTCTTAAAACTTCAACACACACACACTACAGCTAGCCCACAACACAGTGCAGCTCTTAAAACTTCCAACAGCACAAACACAGACGTGTGTGCGTGCATACACACACAGACACAGAAAGACACATGCACACATGCACACACACACACACAGAAAGAAAGACACACGCACACCTACAGCTGGCCGTGGTCTGGACAAAAGGCTACATTCAATAGCTGTGTGAAAAGCTGTAGTAACCTTGTTAGTCCCTCAAGTCATTTGCATCCATCCTCCTTGAGGAGTGAAAACAGAGAAGGACAAGGAGGAGGAGGAGGAGGAGGAGGAGGAGGAGGAGCGGTGCCACGAGGAGGCTGTTTTCCAGACGGCAGCTCTTTGCACACCACCAGGCGAGCCGCTCTCCTTCCTTCTGTTGTACTCCATCACACAGAACTCTCCTTTTTCACGCATCACAGAATGTGTTATATTTTTTTTATTAATCCTTTCGCTTTTCGTCGACTAAACATTTCCATTCAACAATAACGGCCTCCAGAAAAGACGTACCTGGAAGAAAACGTGCAAAACATGACGTCACGGTGGAGTGGGGAAAATTTAAATCACACCGTCCAGAAGGAGGAGAGCATGGACGAGCTTCACAGAACCCCAGTGTTAAGAAGAGAGGGGGTTTATTTTGGACACAGACATTCCCATCATCATCACCAAGAGGAAGATCCTCCATTCAACCAAAGTCACCAAAGCACCGCCCGCCCTACCAACCGGTGCACGACTACAATCCAGATGTAGGCGAGAGATTATTGGACCACCGACAGAGAGAGAGCGCAAACACGAGAGTACCAAAGGAGACCGAAGGAGATGAGAGGAGACCCAAGGAGAGAGGAGAGGAGTGGACACACACAGACGGTGTTTAGTTAGTGAGGCAGGGCGTGAAGGCCTCAAAGAGAGGAGGTTTTCCACACTACTACGGTGATGTGAGTTGTGTGGTGAGTTAGGGCACATGGAAAGATAGAAACACCCACCGTGGTGCATTTAGAGCCTTTAAAAGTAGAATCTGTAATACTGTCAACGCTCTGGGTAAAAAAAAATAAAAAAAAAAAGCCCCCACTTGGTATTGCGTTCGATTTTTCTCGTTTTTGGTTTGACGTGTGTGGGTTGGAGCAGGGGAAACTCACTGTATGATAAGTTACTGAACTCCAAGCCACACACCAGACCAAAACAAAACATGTAAACAAAGTAAAGATAAGATACTTCTTTATTCCCCTTTGGGGAAATTCAGGCGTCATAGCAGCAGGGGGGAGGGGAGGTACAGGTATAGTATAAATACGTAAATATAGGCAATCAAATGTGATCTGAATATACCAATATGCGAAAAAATAAACAGTGTAAACAATATAATTAACTCTGAATATAAAGATATGAGAAAAATAAACAGTGTAAACAAAGGTGCAGATGAGGGTCTGTATGCCCAATCGGTTATATTAAACGTTACAATAATAATAATATAGTATTATAATAACATAATAATAATTATATACAAAGTGCAATACCAAGCGGGGCTCTAGGGGTCGCTGTTTGGCGGCATTACAGATTCTACCTTTAATGTTGCAACAAGCGTGAGGACCATGCTAGCTCCGGTGCAGAAGTGTCAAAGTGAGACGGTGCAGTACAGCCGCTCTCCAGCAGGTGTGTTAGTAGTGAACAGAGTCAGCTTCTCCGGTTAGCGGCGTGCTAGCGGCCCATTGGAACGCGGGTCTACCTGAACTCAGGCCGTAGGGGTTTAGCGGGTCGGCCGGCCATGCAGTGTCCTGCTTTACGCTCTCCATCTCCATGTCTGCCAGCGGGGGGCGCCGATGAACGGGTGGCAGGCGGGCCCACAGTCGTGTGGCGGGATGGATGGATGGATGGAGGGAGGGAAGGAACGGGGGTCAGCAGAGGGAGAGAAGCACTTTTTAAGTTGGAGAACAATGAGAGCAGCATATCGGTGTACTTTGGGACCGTGTGGCGAGTTGCTTTGCATGGATCGACACTTAGGAAGGTAAAGCAATAAACCGTTAGCTTCGGGGAGACGGAGCAGAGTTTAAATACACTTTGCATGCATGGATGGATGAAAGAGTCTGTTGATTTTAAGGTTCAATCTACGACGTCAAGTCATTTAGGGTCATCAGTTATTGAGTTAATGGCGTCAACCCAAACCATAACATGTACAATTTAAATGAAGCAATATGCTAACTATGTGTGTACTGTGCGTGTACTTTAAGCTGCCAAGAAGCTAATGCCATTCAGGTGCAATACATCAGACCGACAGCATGTCTTCCGCACTGAAGTTTGATGCCTTTTTTTGGGGAAAACAACTCGAGGAATAAACAGGGATTAGATGTTTGTTCATAAACTACAACTTTAAGACAAAACACGCCGATATAAATCACACCAAAGACCATCAAGGCCCAGACATAGTCAACACCTCTTAATTTCCAAGTCACATGGATTCATAAGCGTGATATTAAATGTCAAAAACACTGTAGGGAAATGAGGAAATATCCTGCAGAATGGGGGAAATACTGTAGGGACTGAAGGAGTCTGAAAATAGAACAAAATGTAACTTTGCACAATGGTGCGAACGCTCAACGATGAAGTAATTACTTGACTTTTAACGCAATGTGCTAAACAAAACAACCGTTTCAAACACGAGTTCTGCTTTTATACACAATGGCGCTCAACAGGAACAGTGTTTGTTTTCCCCAAAGGTAGGCACGGCCGCGCGAAAAAAGCAGAAGTACTCACGGTCTGATGTATAATGGGTAGTGTCTAGATCCCACTGCCCGGAAGGACTTTAGCTGTGACGGTTAGGGTTAAAGCTACTGTAAGGTAAGGACCATGTTCATAAACAACTTTTCAAATGCAAGTTATGACGAGTTGCAGCTTTTCGGACAAATGACAGCAATGATAATGTTTTCCTTTACATGTGGACCCCAGGTAGAATAGCTGGATATTCTTCTAACCCCAGAATACTGGGTGGGATCCATATATATATTATATATATATTATATATATAAAAAAAGAGAGTAAACCAACTTCCAGGCCACAGACGAGGTCTGTCCAAGGAAACTATAAAAGAAGGAAGGGTCATCTCGTCACTGTGTAGCGCGTGCACGCACATTGGTGCCAAGTGTGAAAAAACCTTCAGTTGGGCCGACATTGCAGTTGAATGGGGGTCAACCATCTCCTCGTTTGCCATTTAATAAACAGGTTTACACCGTTATGTCCGAACCCTCGGCAACGGGTTGCATAGCTGACATTTGATATATTGGTTGATTTATATTTCCTCCGATAGCGTGTATATTTTGAATTTTAATACAGGCTACAATAGAACTGGCACCACAGAACGCTGATATTGGGACGTGATGACCCTTCCTTCTTTTATAGTTTCCTTGGGTCCGTCCCGGGGCGTTGGATCTAGACACTCTGCCTTGTGTGTGTGTGTGTGTGTGTGTGTGGGTGTGGGTGTGGGGGTGTGTAAGGGGGGCGGGGGTACCAGCACACGCACAGGGTGGGAAGAGACTCCAGGAGGCAGGCTGCAGGCCAGAAGGAGGGGACGCTGAGGCACAGGAGGGGAGCCACAGTGAGACACACACAACAATACAGATACAGTCCACCAGGTCTGTTCTCCACTGAAGACTGATGATCGTCTTAAAGATTTGTCCACTAATCCATTCCTTGATTTTTCTTTTGTCGACAAATCTGTAATATATGAGTTTTTTTTCCCACATGCAATTATCCAGAAGCACCTCTTTTAAATCTAGTGCTCATCACCGCCAGAGACGTGCTCATCATCATTTCTCAGGAAATAACTCATTTAGCAGCGGGGGGAAAAAAGCATAAAAATCTACTAACAATGTATTCTGCCCTGCAGAGGCTAACCGCATTAACTACCTATGTCTTTTCAGAATGTAGTGATACGTGGAATTTAACTTCTCATTATCGGTTTTATCTTGCGACACATTTTCAGAGTTCAATATTTTTACATTAAGGGTATAAAGGATTGGAGTAACTACAAAATCACTGGATAGTCAAAGAATTTTAAAGCCATTTTTCTCAGTTTCACTGTTCGCGTAGTTACTGCGGTTAGCTTCTGCAGGGCAGTATAGTTACTGCGGTTAGCTTCTGCAGGGCAGTATAGTTACTGCGGTTAGCTTCTGCAGGGCAGTATAGTTACTGCGGTTAGCTTCTGCAGGGCAGTATAGTTACTGCGGTTAGCTTCTGCAGGGCAGTATAGTTACTGTGGTTAGCTTCTGCAGGGCAGTATAGTTACTGCGGTTAGCTTCCGCAGGGCAGTATAGTTACTGCGGTTAGCTTCTGCAGGGCAGTGTAGTTACTGCGGTTAGCTTCTGCAGGGCAGTATAGTTACTGCGGTTAGCTTCTGCAGGGCAGTATAGTTACTGCGGTTAGCTTCCGCAGGGCAGTATAGTTACTGTGGTTAGCTTCCGCAGGGCAGTATAGTTACTGTGGTTAGCTTCTGCAGTGTAGTTACTGCGGTTAGCTTCTGCAGGGCAGTATAGTTACTGCGGTTAGCTCCTGCAGGGCAGTATAGTTACTGCGGTTAGCTTCTGCAGGACAGTATAGTTACTGTGGTTAGCTTCTGCAGGGCAGCATAGTTACTGAGGTTAGCTTCTGCAGGGCAGTATAGTTACTGCAGTTAGCTCCTGCAGGGCAGTATAGTTACTGCGGTTAGCTTCTGCAGGGCAGTATAGTTACTGCGGTTAGCTTCTGCAGGGCAGTGTAGTTACTGCGGTTAGCTCCTGCAGGGCAGTATAGTTACTGCGGTTAGCTTCTGCAGGGCAGTATAGTTACTGCGGTTAGCTTCTGCAGGGCAGTATAGTTACTGCGGTTAGCTTCTGCAGGGCAGTGTAGTTACTGCGGTTAGCTTCTGCAGGGCAGTGTCGGTCGACGGGGCAACCCTGAAACCCAATGTTATATTTCCCCCTGTGCCATGAAAACACAAACAGCGTCACAGATGGAGAACAAAGCCGTGCGACAACAATTTAGACGCTGAAACAAGCGGCTTAACTACCAAAGCAGGGGCAGACATTTAGTTTTCCGCCATGGAGATCGATTTGGTGCTGATGTTATATCACCACACGTTGGGCCACGTTAATGTGCCAAATGAAAGAATAAAAGGACAAGATTAACGACTTGGATGCATCCTGCATCGTTTCCAGTCAGAAGCATAATAAATGAGGTTGTATGTCAACATCTGGCCTTTTTGGCCGTTTCGCTAAAGTGTAATAAAACAAAAGCTTGGCTTTGGTAACTTGTGATCATTACCACAGTCGGATGATGAATTACAGTGAAGCCTCAGATGAGACGGCAGAATCAAGTGCAAACCCCCCAACCCCCCGCCCCCCCCATCTATAGTATGGACTGTTTTATACCAACAGTATGGACTGTGTTTTAAATCTATAGTATGGACTGTGTTTTAAACCAACAGTATGGAATGTGTTTTAAATCTATAGTATGGACTGTGTTTTAAACCAACAGTATGGACTGTGTTTTAAATCTATAGTATGGACTGTGTTTTAAACCAACAGTATGGACTGTGTTTTAAACCAACAGTATGGACTGTGTTTTAAATCTATAGTATGGACTGTGTTTTAAACCAACAGTATGGACTGTGTTTTAAATCTATAGTATGGACTGTGTTTTAAACCAACAGTATGGACTGTGTTTTAAACCAACAGTATGGACTGTGTTTTAAACCTACTGTGTTTTAAATCCATAGCATGGACTGTGTTTTAAACCAACTGTGTTTTAAACCAACAGTATGGACTGTGTTTTAAACCTACTGTGTTTTAAGCCAACAGTATGGACTGTGTTTTAAACCTACTGTGTTTTAAGCCAACAGTATGGACTGTGTTTTAAACCTACTGTGTTTTAAGCCAACGGACTGTGTTTTAAACCTACTGTGTTTTAAACCAACAGTATGGACTGTGTTTTAAACCTACTGTGTTTTAAGCCAACAGTATGGACTGTGTTTTAACTAGGGGTGTAACTATTCGACCTCACAACGATTCGATTACGATTCTTCAGGCAACGATTCAATGCATCATGAAATCTCTTCATTTGACCACGATTTTCTACCAGTTAATTCCCCAACAAATGTTGAATACACAAATGTGGCTGGGGGAACTGATTCACTCAGCATGAATGGACTATAGGTCAATAAAAACAATACACACAAAAAAAATACATAAAAAAAAAAAAATTATCATATAATAATATAATTTAATTTAGATTAATTTAGATTATAATCGATTCTAACATTTTCAAATCGATGCATTGAAAACACATTAGAATCGATGCATTTCGATTAATCGATGCATCGTTACACCCCTAGTTTTAACCCATCAAGTCAAGAGTGGATTGTGGATTGTGTTTTAAACCCATGGACTGTGCTTTAAACCTATAGGATGAGGATACACAGGATAGGATACATCAATATCAATCTAGTATAGAAGAGTAGAGTAGACTCTTTATTGTCAAGTAAATCTTTACATAATACTGCATGTAACCCCTCCTCACTCTGTAGGAGCAGTAGGCAGCAGCCACGGTCTGGAGCCAGAGGAGCAACTCCACACACAGAACTGTAATAGCGGTGCCATGGTCAAAGGCAATAGCAGGAGTCTGTACGTCTAACATGTCTTTTATGGTGCGGGAGGAAACCAGAGCAGCCTGGGGAAACTAGGGCTGAGCCCAAACGTTCGAACCTTCGATCGTTACGTTGGCATTCAAATTCTAAATCAACATTATAATTTTTTATCTTTTTTTTATATCTTTTTTTCTGTTAATTCTGTTTAAACCAATGGGGTTTTTCTTCACAGTTGCAGATAAAGATTAGGCTACACTAATATTATAGTATTAAAAGAAACTGATGAGTACTTATATTCATTAAAGAAAGTTGATTTAATTGGTTTAGTTGGGCTGGGGCTTCTCCCTGGGCTGGGAAGTTGATTTAATAAAAAAAAAAAAGACTCATTTAATCAGATTAATCACTTTATTCAAATTGAGGATTTTGTTATTTTATTAAAGACGAAGGTTCGAACGTTCGTTCGAAAAACCCTGACGAAGTTCGAATCCCAAAAACAGGGTTCGGGGACAGCCTTATAGGGGAAACCCACATGAACACGGGGAGAACGTTGTAATGGAAATGTTATCCATGTCCAATCCATTCTGTGTTAAATCTCTGTACAGCTTGACTAGTTTAATATGACCAACTAGTAAACTAGTCAGACTACAGCAGACACTAGGCTACAGTTCTGACTGTCTCTTTAACGACGAAATCAAGGTTAGGAGCATTTGGCCTCTGGTGTGAAAGACATCACAATAACACCGCCTAGCCAAGGCTTGTTTATTCATTTCTCCCCTTTGGGCAGATTTTGTTTACCTTTCTGTCATATCTGGATGTCTAATGTACATCATTTCAATTATGTATTTAATCCGTGTCTGACCAGACCTCTTGGTCACTTTCTGGTCAGACGCTTGTGCGTACACATGTGTGTCTCTCTCTATAAACTGATCTCTGGTGGAAGCACAGGTATTAAACTATGTTCTATGTTTTTTTATACAACTGACTATCGAATTTCTACAGTTCACCGTCATTGGCTCATTTGAAATATTCCACAAGAACGTGCAAAGGAGTTGGAACCAGAGACCTTTCCGCTCCGATAGGCCAGACATCTTGTGTGAAAACTACAGCAGTAGGCCAGAGAGAGCGTGGGCGACCCACAGCATCTAAAACCCTGTGCGAGTAATAACCATAATTGTGGACGTTGTGGGGTGGATTATTTTGGCCGTGTGATCACTTCTCTAGTGCCCGGACTCTTCAGAAGCTTCTCCCTGGTCGAGTTCCAGGCCATCGCTTGCCCTCCCTAAAGCCACAGGGATGTTTTTTTCCCGTTTACATTTACATTTAGTCATTTAAGCTGACGCTTTTATCCAAAGTGACTTACATGTTCTGTACGACAAGTCATCAGAAAGGGTACAACTCTATCAGCTGAGTAACAATGTTCATCAAAGTGTTGAGTGCTACAGTGTAGGTTAGTTTATTAGGACAAGTGCATGACTGTAAGGTTAGTTAGGGTTAGATATTTTTTATTCCCCCCCCCCCCCCATTATTTCAGATAATGGTTGAAGAAGTACGTAGTCGACGGCAAAAGATTGGATGGGATTTTACGACAGCAGAACTAGAATGTATAGAACAGCCGTTCCCATTCAAAGCTATACGTTCATGAATGGCCGTTTTGGCCGGTACGCTGTAAAATGGCTGCCGTAGGGAATGTTTGATCACGTTGTCGTCATGGACCCAAAGTGTCGTTTTTTGGACCGTGAGACTTGTTGACGTGGTGGTACGGTATATATATATATCGATGACGTCGTTCGGATGAACATCCCAGCTACGGTTGTGATGAACATCCTGTCCCGTCCCGAGTCTCGCAATCTCTCTGTGCCACGCATCCGACGACACGCCATAACAACATTACGGAAAAGTGATATAATGGCAGCCATTTTGTAGTGTAGTAGCCAAAGCCCTTCTTATCCAGGTCTGTGGTTCCCGACAGTGAGTCACATGAGGGTGATTCAGAGACTGGAGCGGGAGGACTGAACTCGATACATGTGGTCTGATCGGAAGGGGTTTGGGTTATTCCAAAGCATGACGGCCACCAGCGGCTCCGTTTTCATTGGCTGCCTGTGCGTCGTGGAGTTGAGGTCAAGGTTCAAACATGCCCTGCGGTTTGCCTTACAGGCGCCGGAGAACCTATTGTCCGATTGCGAGAGGGTTTAATAGGCACACTTACATTATGTGGACGAGTGACCGTTTGTATTGTAAAATACATGATTCAGACCAGAATCCATTAGCGTGTGATCAGAATAATCACTCTTACTGTATATACATGGTTATTCTCCCTTCTTCTGAGGACCCCCTGGAACCTCCTCAAGGCCCCCCTGGGGTTCCCCGGACCCCGTGTTGAGAACCAGTGGTTTATAGCACACTTTTACAGTGAGTGGATGTTTGACTGCAACGTCTCTTGACATTCACAGGAGTGTAGCGGAGCCTTAGTGGTTTGCTTCGAGCCGCTATACTTCGCCATACTTGTTTGTGGTGGATTAGTATTGGGCTTAGTGCAAACACAGTGGTGCTGGTGAGATCAGCCAGTTAGTCAAGTGGGCCATGTGCTGGAGGGGAAATCCACCCTAAAGCAGAATGTACATTTTATGCTTGTTCTTCCAATGATCTCTCGACAGTTAAGTCAATGTCTATGAAACATAGACAACACCGTCTCTCTCCCCTACGCTGGAAATCAGAGCGTCGCGACTCCAGTCTGTCATGTCATCAAGGGACACTTTTCAGAGTTGGTCCATTGACAGTGGAAATTGTGACAGATTTTGTGGGCTGATAAGAGATTCTGTTTGAGCCAATACATCCAAATTAGTTTGACTGGAAGTTATGAATAAGAGAATATACCCATATCCCAGTAAAATCACCATGGGTTCGGTCATAGTGTCCTAGTTAAATCACCATGGGTTCTGTTCCACTATTCAGTGTCTCTTCAGTCCCAGGACGTGTCTCTTGATGACATCAGAAATCGTGTCTCTCTGGAGTTCAGCTTAAGGACAGACTTCAAAAGTGAGCCGTGTACAGATTCTATTTTCGGGGTGGAGATTCCCCTTTAATGGGTTTCATTTCACTGTAAACGCCCTTATACAGTAACTCTCTATAACACTTAAGACGTACTTAAGAGTAAGACCTCTAGCTATTTCTCATGTTTTGGGGTTGGGTCATTCCAAAGCATGACATCAGCGGCGGCGGCTTCGTTTTCATTGGCTGCCGATGTCTGCTGCCATACCCGTGTGCGTTGAGGAGCTGAGGTCAAAGTTCAAACAAGCTGCAGGTTTGTCTTACGGGCGCCGGAGAACCTATTGTCTGATTGTGAGAAGGTTTAAAGGCACACTTAGGATATGTGGATGATTGACTGTGTTTGTATTATAAAAGATATGAAAAGATATGATTTCATGTCGTTTTATCTGAACTCTGGCTGCCAGGCAGGTTTCCCAATCTGGGACAACACAGTACTGAACTGAACTGAACTGAACTTAAAGGGGCACTTCACCAAAAAACGATGCCGATTCATTCTGCACATAATCTCACACACATGCAAAACTTCCCCAACAGTTTTGCACACATTAATTTAGTTTGACAGATATTGAGAGTAAATTAGTTTGAAAAAACGGCCACCTGTGATGTGATGTCATCGGGGACATTGAATCCGTGTGATAATTACAGCTCAATTGAATTATAAAAAGGTATTGCTATTTCCATCTACATCATTTCGTGGAGTTTGTAATTAACACAAGACAAGAATTCCACGTCCCAGATTGAGATCACAGGTGGCCATATTCAAACTCATTTACTCTCAATAACTGTGAAAAACTAAATGAACGTGTCCAAAACCGATTAAAGTTTTTGGATGCGTGTGAGATTTTGTGCAAAAAAAAATAATCATCGTTAAAGTGCCCCTTTAAGACAACTTAATATTAGGTTTAAAGAAAATAAACATAAACTCTCATCTATATACATACTTTTTGCTGATGGGGTCTTGGACATCCGTGATAAGAATAAATAGGAGTCATGTCTGGACAAGCAGGACGACTGGACAGTAGAAAACCCCTCACTGTACTTCACTTAGCCTTTCTCTGATGCAACAACATTTCCAGGCTGGCAACAACACCAGTTTCCCGTTAGTCATTGTTTATAAAAAAAAAAAAAAAAAAAAAAAAACCACACACACACACACACACACACACACACACACACACACACACACACACACACACACACACACACACACACACACACACACACACACACACACACACACACACACACACACACACACACACACACACACACACACACACACACACACACACACACACACACACACACACACACACACACACACACACACACACACACACACACACACACACACACACACACACACACACACACACACACACACACACACACACACACACACACACACACACACACACACACAGCGCAGCCCATCCTTCATAGGAATACCCCTACAGTAGATCATTAACATCGACATCATTAACTTTTGTCAGTGATAACTGGCTCCATAAGATATTCCCACGACCCCTTCTTGATCCAACGAGTCAAACTAGCTCATCAAAAGGTTACATCTGCCATCACATCTATACAGTTAAAGGAACACACTCACATTTAGGGAAATACACTTACTTATGAGTCAGAAGTGCATGCTAGCCTAGCTTAGCGCAAGGACCGGATGCGGTAGGGAGCAGCTAGCCTAGTTTAGCACAAAGATATCAATCTTCTCGTCCGACACTGGTGAACATGCCAAATGAGTGTAATTCCCAAAGATGTTGCAGTGTTCCTAAATGCACTATTAGCTACATCTACAGAGTTACATCCATTACTCCATAAATACAGATTGTGTTTGTCAGAGAGATTATAGAGATTATATAGGTGGTTATAGAGGCGGGTATAGAGGGGAATATAGGAGGGTATAGAAGGGAATATAGAGGAGGGTATAGAGGCAGGTATAGAGGTTTATAGAGGAGCGTATAGAGTGGGTTATAGAGGAGGTAATAGAGGTTTATAGAGGAGAGGAATAGAGGAGGTTATAGAGGCTTAAAGAGGAGGTTATACAGGAGGGTATAAAGGAGGTTATAGAGGCTTAAAGAGGAGGTTATACAGGAGGGTATAAAGGAGGTTATAGAGGTTTATAGAGGAGAGGAATAGAGGGTATAAAGGAGGTTATAGAGGAGGTTATAGAGTAGATTATAGAGGGGGTTATAAAGGTGGGTATAGAGGTTTATAGAGGAGCGTATAGAGTGGGTTATAGAGGAGGTTATAGAGGTTTATAGAGGAGAGGAATAGAGGGTATACAGGAGGGTATACAGGAGGGTATAGAGGAGGGCAATAGTACCTGGCTTGGGCACAGAGTTAGTGACCGACTGTGGAACTTTATCATTGATCAGCTCCACACACTCACTGGGGAAGAAGCCAACCTGCATAGAGAGAGAGAGAGAGAGAGAGAGAGAGAGAGAGAGAGAGAGAGAGAGAGAGAGAGAGAGAGAGAGAGAGAGAGAGAGAGAGAGAGAGAGAGAGAGATTTTCTGGTGAATCTACTATTTACCACCTACTGTTATTACCTGATCGTCTTCCTTGCATGTTTTTATTACGCTGGTTAATTATTGAGTGATTATAGCCAATGCTTTGGCAACGTATACTGCAACACCAACACAACTCAGTGAACTGAAGTGAGAGAGGGGGGGGGGGGGGGGGGGTGGAGACAAAGAGAGAGAGGGGGGAGAGACAGAAAGAGAGGGAGAGAGACAGAGAGAGAGGGAGACAGAGAGAAAGAGAGGCACAGACAGAGAGAGAAAGAAAGAGGGAGAGAGGCACAGGATAGACAGAGGGATAAAGGGAGAGGCACAGGACAGACAGAGAGAGAGAGAGAGAGAGAGAGAGAGAGAGAGAGAGAGAGAGAGAGAGAGAGAGAGAGAGAGAGAGGGAGACAGAGAGAGAGGGAGAGAGGCAGAGGATAGACAGACGGAGGAAGGGAGAGACAGAAAGAGAGAGGGAGGAAGGGAGAGAGGCACAGAACAGACGGAGAGAGAGAGAAAGGGAGAGAGTGAGAGAGCGAGGGAGAGAGAGAGACAGAAAGAGAGAGGGAGGAAGGGAGAGAGGCACAGGAGATACAGAGAGGGAGAGAGGCACAGACAGACAGAGAGGGAGGGAGGGAGAGAAAGGGAGAGAGCGTGAGGGAGAGAGGCACAGACAGACAGACAGACAGAGAGAGGGAGGGAGCGAGAGACAGAAAGAGAGAGCGAGCGAGCGAGCGAGGGAGGGGGAGAGAGCAAAGTGAAAACACCTCCGTATGATGAACAGCTTCCATCCACTACATTCTCTGCGGGTGACGCACGGCTCGCGGCGCAGGGCACCGGGGCTCCGTCTCTCTCTCTGGAAGCCTCTGGCCTCCAGCCTGCAGGCCACGACGCACGGCCAGTAATCACACAATAAAGAGAGAGCCTCCTGGAATGTGCCCAGCCCCAGCCCCAGCCGGCGCACTGTACTCTGGAACTCTGACCCAGAGGCTAAAGCCTGGCACGGTGCCGCCTGTCATCACGGGGGTCACCGACTGACCCCGGGTTTCGATTGGCCCCCGTGAAAAGGGACAGTGTGTGCAGTGGTGCTTCACTTCCTGAACCGACGTGATGGAAGCACTCGTGTGAAACATGTTGGGGGGGATGTTTGTTTGAGTGTGTGTGTGTGTGCGCGCGTGTGTGTATTATGTAGTGAAAATGGAATAGATTGTGTGTACAGTTGTTTCTATGGATGGAATTCCTTAGAGGAAGGTTTTTTGTTTGTAGTTTGAGAGGAGGGACAGAAAGGAGGGCTTCCTATCATAAAAACTGGATTTGCTTTAGAACAGCCTAACTACATGTACCATGTAGACATCTCAATAATAATAATATTATTATTATTAATAATAATATTCATTCATCATGTCAATATTATGCACATTTCTAATTCTCCTCCTCCTCCTCCACCCGCACAGCTCCTAGTGGCCAGTGTGTGTAATTACAGTTCATAGTAGCCAGTGTGTGTAATTACAGTTCATAGTAGCCAGTGTGTGTAATTACAGTTCATAGCAGGCAGTGTGTGTAATTACAGTTCCTAGTGGACAGTGTGTGTAATTACAGTTCCTAGTGGACAGTGTGTAATTACAGTTCATAGGAGCCAGTGTGTGTAATTACAGTTCATAGTAGCCAGTGTGTGTAATTACAGCTCCTAGTGGCCAGTGAGTGTAGTTACAGCTTGTAGTTGTGTGTAGTTGTGTGTGTAGTAGTGTGTAGACAGTGTGTGTAGAGACAGTGTGTGTAGTTGTGTATACAGTGTGTAGTTGTGTGTAGCCAGTGTGTGTAATTACAGCTCCTAGTGGCCAGTGAGTGTAGTTACAGCTTGTAGTTGTGTGTAGAGTGTGTGTAGTAGTGTGTAGACAGTGTGTGTAGAGACAGTGTGTGTAGTTTTGTGTAGACAGTGTGTGTAGTTGTGTGTAGACAGTGTGTGTAGTTACAGCTCCTAGCAGACAGTGTTTGTGTAGTTATGTGTAGACAGTGTGTGTAGTTGTGTACACAGTGTGTGTAGTTACATGTCGAACTACGTGTCTCTCTGGGGTGAATCTCTGGTTAAATTACATTTAAAGTGTCTTTCTTAGGTTCACCCCTTCAGTCAGGAAACAGACACCAGTAGTGTCTTGTTGACAGAGGGCCAACACCACAGAGAATGTGGTATCTGTGTGCTGCCGTCAGGGTCAAAGAGTCAGGGGCAGTTACACCTCCACTGGGCTTGACCACCTCTGGCAACACTGACTCACTGCCCCCTAGTGGAGAGAACTGGATGACAGCAGATTGTGTTTGGTCTCCCATCACCTCCTGGCTTGGATTTAGGTTTTCCAGCACGTTAATCATCACGTCTGGCTTGGATTCGATTCTCAAAAGCCAAAATTGAATCCGTCACCAATTAGGCTCCCCTAGCCGCAGGCAATTATGAGGCATCGCAAAACTGCATGTCAATCAGCGGTGGAAACGACCTCCATTACGGAACAGGCTGGTGGTCTTTAGCCACCAGCCGCTTCTCTAAACCGGAGCAAAACTAAACATTAACACTGATGTGTCAAGGATGGCCGCCTTGCCCGCTGGCCTCAATGGGTGCTCGTCGCCGTGGTGCTGGCAGAGAGGCCAGAACACCCAGGAGGAGAGGAGAGGAGGAGGAGAACTCTGACCCCAGTCGCCAGTCTGTATAGGAGGAGAGAGGGGAGGAGGTGGACTCTCTGACCCCAGTCACTATGCAGTAGAGTAGAGGACTCCTTGGACTCCTGTGCATGTAGAAAACACATGCTACAAACTCCACGTGGCTGGCTACATGGGTAGAACTCCGGACTCGTGATCGGAAGATCACTGGTTCGAGCCCCTGGTCAACGCTGTTGTCAGAAAGTGGTGTTGTTGAGTTTATACTAGTATTGCAATACAACTAGAAATATTGAATCGTAACACCAGGATCGTGATATGTCTCTCATCACCAGAATCTTGCCAATACACACCCCTGGTAGGTATGTGTAGGAAGCTAGCAGGTTTATGGTCATAATTAGTTATGGGTAGGAAGCTAGCAGGTTAAACGCTAGTTTATGGTCATAATTAGTTATGGGTAGGAAGCTAGCAGGTTGAATGCTAGTTTATGGTCATATTTAGTTATGGGTAGGAAGCTAGCAGGTTGAATGCTAGTTTATGGTCATAATGTAGTTATGGGTAGGAAGCTAGCAGGTTGAATGCTAGTTTATGGTCATATGTAGTTATGGGTAGGAAGCTAGCAGGTCGAATGCTAGTTTATGGTCATAATGTAGTTATGGGTAGGAAGCTAGCAGGTCAAATGCTAGTTTATGGTCAAAATGTAGTTATGGGTAGGAAGCTAGCAGGTTGAACGCTAGTTTATGGTCATAATGTAGTTATGGGTAGGAAGCTAGCAGGTTGAATGCTAGTTTATGGTCATATGTAGTTATGGGTAGGAAGCTAGCAGGTTGAATGCTAGTTTATGGTCATATGTAGTTATGGGTAGGAAGCTAGCAGGTTGAATGCTAGTTTATGGTCATAATGTAGTTATGGGTAGGAAGCTAGCAGGTTGAATGCTAGTTTATGGTCATATGTAGTTATGGGTAGGAAGCTAGCAGGTCGAATGCTAGTTTATGGTCATAATGTAGTTATGGGTAGGAAGCTAGCAGGTTGAATGCTAGTTTATGGTCATAATGTAGTTATGGGTAGGAATCTAGCAGGTTGAATGCTAGTTTATGGTCATATGTAGTTATGGGAAGGAAGCTAGCAGGTTGAATGCTAGTTTATGGTCATAATGTAGTTATAGGTAGGAAGCTAGCAGGTTGAACGCTAGTTTATGGTCATATGTAGTTATGGGTAGGAAGCTAGCAGGTTGAATGCTAGTTTATGGTCATAATGTAGTTATGGGTAGGAAGCTAGCAGGTTGAATGCTAGTTTATGGTCATATTTAGTTATGGGTAGGAAGCTAGCAGGTTGAATGCTAGTTTATGGTCATAATGTAGTTATAGGTAGGAAGCTAGCAGGTTGAATGCTAGTTTATGGTCATAATGTAGTTATGGGTAGGAAGCTAGCAGGTTGAATGCTAGTTTATGGTCTGTAGTTATGGGTAGGAAGCTAGCAGGTTGAATGCTAGTTTATGGTCATATGTAGTTATGGGTAGGAAGCTAGCAGGTTAAACGCTAGTTTATGGTCATATGTAGTTATGGGTAGGAAGCTAGCAGGTTAAACGCTAGTTTATGGTCATATGTAGTTATGGGTAGGAAGCTAGCAGGTCGAATGCTAGTTTATGGTCATAATGTAGTTATGGGTAGGAAGCTAGCAGGTTGAATGCTAGTTTATGGTCATAATGTAGTTATGGGTAGGAAGTTAGCAGGTTGAATGCTAGTTTATGGTCATATGTAGTTATGGGTAGGAAGCTAGCAGGTTGAACGCTAGTTTATGGTCATATTTAGTTATGGGTAGGAAGCTAGCAGGTTGAATGCTAGTTTATGGTCAAAATGTAGTTATGGGTAGGAAGCTAGCAGGTTGAACGCTAGTTTATGGTCATAATGTAGTTATGGGTAGGAAGCTAGCAGGTTGAATGCTAGTTTATGGTCATATGTAGTTATGGGTAGGAAGCTAGCAGGTTGAATGCTAGTTTATGGTCATATGTAGTTATGGGTAGGAAGCTAGCAGGTTGAATGCTAGTTTATGGTCATAATGTAGTTATGGGTAGGAAGCTAGCAGGTTGAATGCTAGTTTATGGTCATATGTAGTTATGGGTAGGAAGCTAGCAGGTTGAATGCTAGTTTATGGTCATAATGTAGTTATGGGTAGGAAGCTAGCAGGTTGAATGCTAGTTTATGGTCATAATGTAGTTATGGGTAGGAAGCTAGCAGGTTGAATGCTAGTTTATGGTCATAATGTAGTTATAGGTAGGAAGCTAGCAGGTTGAATGCTAGTTTATGGTCATAATGTAGTTATGGGTAGGAAGCTAGCAGGTTGAATGCTAGTTTATGGTCATAATGTAGTTATGGGTAGGAAGCTAGCAGGTTGAATGCTAGTTTATGGTCATAATGTAGTTATGGGTAGGAAGCTAGCAGGTTGAACGCTAGTTTATGGTCATATTTAGTTATGGGTAGGAAGCTAGCAGGTTGAATGCTAGTTTATGGTCAAAATGTAGTTATGGGTAGGAAGCTAGCAGGTTGAACGCTAGTTTATGGTCATAATGTAGTTATGGGTAGGAAGCTAGCAGGTTGAATGCTAGTTTATGGTCATATGTAGTTATGGGTAGGAAGCTAGCAGGTTGAATGCTAGTTTATGGTCATATGTAGTTATGGGTAGGAAGCTAGCAGGTTGAATGCTAGTTTATGGTCATAATGTAGTTATGGGTAGGAAGCTAGCAGGTTGAATGCTAGTTTATGGTCATATGTAGTTATGGGTAGGAAGCTAGCAGGTCGAATGCTAGTTTATGGTCATAATGTAGTTATGGGTAGGAAGCTAGCAGGTTGAATGCTAGTTTATGGTCATAATGTAGTTATGGTTAGGAATCTAGCAGGTTGAATGCTAGTTTATGGTCATATGTAGTTATGGGTAGGAAGCTAGCAGGTTGAATGCTAGTTTATGGTCATAATGTAGTTATAGGTAGGAAGCTAGCAGGTTGAATGCTAGTTTATGGTCATAATGTAGTTATGGGTAGGAAGCTAGCAGGTTGAATGCTAGTTTATGGTCATAATGTAGTTATGGGTAGGAAGCTAGCAGGTTGAATGCTAGTTTATGGTCATATTTAGTTATGGGTAGGAAGCTAGCAGGTTGAATGCTAGTTTATGGTCATAATGTAGTTATAGGTAGGAAGCTAGCAGGTTGAACGCTAGTTTATGGTCATAATGTAGTTATGGGTAGGAAGCTAGCAGGTTGAATGCTAGTTTATGGTCTGTAGTTATGGGTAGGAAGCTAGCAGGTTGAATGCTAGTTTATGGTCATATGTAGTTATGGGTAGGAAGCTAGCAGGTTAAACGCTAGTTTATGGTCATATGTAGTTATGGGTAGGAAGCTAGCAGGTTGAATGCTAGTTTATGGTCATATGTAGTTATGGGTAGGAAGTTAGCAGGTTGAATGCTAGTTTATGGTCATAATGTAGTTATGGGTAGGAAGCTAGCAGGTTGAATGCTAGTTTATGGTCATATGTAGTTATGGGTAGGAAGCTAGCAGGTTAAACGCTAGTTTATGGTCATATGTAGTTATGGGTAGGAAGCTAGCAGGTTGAATGCTAGTTTATGGTCATATGTAGTTATGGGTAGGAAGCTAGCAGGTTGAATGCTAGTTTATGGTCATATGTAGTTATGGGTAGGAAGCTAGCAGGTTGAATGCTAGTTTATGGTCATAATGCAGTTATGGGTAGGAAGCTAGCAGGTTGAATGCTAGTTTATGGTCATAATGTAGTTATGGGTAGGAAGCTAGCAGGTTGAATGCTAGTTTATGGTCATAATGTAGTTATGGGTAGGAAGCTAGCAGGTTGAATGCTAGTTTATGGTCATAATGTAGTTATGGGTAGGAAGCTAGCAGGTTGAATGCTAGTTTATGGTCATATTTAGTTATGGGTAGGAAGCTAGCAGGTTGAATGCTAGTTTATGGTCATATTTAGTTATGGGTAGGAAGCTAGCAGGTTGAATGCTAGTTTATGGTCATAATGTAGTTATGGGTAGGAAGTTAGCAGGTTGAATGTTAGTTTATGGTCATATGTAGTTATGGGTAGGAAGTTAGCAGGTTGAATGCTAGTTTATGGTCATATGTAGTTATGGGTAGGAAGCTAGCAGGTTGAATGCTAGTTTATGGTCATAATGTAGTTATGGGTAGGAAGCTAGCAGGTTGAATGCTTGTTTATGGTCATACATATGTAAGTTATGGGTAGGAAGCTAGCAGTTTAGTCTCTGGGGCACCAACCTGGAAGCCATGCTTTCCTCTCCACCAGGTGGTGTCCTCCTTAGGGGGCATGTCAATCACTGACACGATGTCACCAACCTGCACGGAGGAGAGGAAGAGAGATACGAGAGAGAAGGAGGAGAGGAAGAGAGATACGAGAGAGAATGAGGAGAGGATGTTCAGGAGATAACCGGAGGAGATAACAGCACACTCAAACATACCCGTCTGATTTAAGGAGATCAGTAAGCATAACAGTGGATGCTCATTGCTCTGCGTGTGTCTTTCTGTGTGTGTGTGCATGTGTCTATGTGTGTGTGTGCGTGTCTGTGTGTGTGTCTATGTGTGTGTGGTGTGTGTGTGTGCTGTGTCTATGTGTGGTGTGTCTATGTCTGTCTATGTGTGAGTGTGTCTATGTGTGTGTGTCTATATGTTTGTGTGTGTGTGTGTGTGTGTCTATGTCTATATGTGTGTGTGTGTCTATGTGTGTGTGTCTATGTCTATGTGTGTGTGTGTGTCTATGTCTGTGTGTGTGTATGTATGTGTGTGTCTATGTGTGTGTGTGTGTGTGTGTGTCTGTGTCTATGCGTGTGTGTGTGTGTCTATGTGTGTGTGTGTCTATGTGTGTGTGTGTGTGTGTGTGTGTCTATGTGTGTGTGTGTCTATGTGTGTGTGTGTGTGTCTATGCGTGTGTGTGTGTGTCTATGTGTGTGTGTGTGTCTATGTGTGTGTGTGTGTGTCTATGAGTGTGCGTGTGTCTATGTGTGTGTGTGTCTATGCGTGTGTGTGTGTGTGTGTGTGTGTGCGCGCACCTCAAAGCTCAGCTCGTCAGTAGCCTGGGCGATGTATCTCTTGATGACATGAGCAGCTGCGATGGCAGGAACGTTGATGGACGACTCCTCATGAACCAAGAGATGGTTCCCCTTGTTATCCACCTGGTACACCACACACACACACACAGGCACGCACGCGCAAACACACACACACACACACACACACACACAGGCACACACACAAAAATAGGCTCCAGGTTTTGTATGACCATGTATGACTGACTTGACTGTATGACTAGGCTGGGCGATGCTCGTTTTGACGCCCAAATGATCATAGAACGATCTGTTGATCACACCAACATTTGCTCGCTAGCTACTAGTATTAGCTAGTTGTGTGTATACTATACAAGTGTATGTTGACCAGACAGAGAGAGGGAGACAGGTGTGTGTTGACCAGACAGAGAGAGGGAGACAGGTGTGTGTTGACCAGACAGAGAGGGAGACAGGTGTATGTTGCCCAGAGAGAGAGAGAACTTGAGAGAGAGAGAGGGAGACAGGTACAAACAACACGTTGCTGCCCTCTAGAGGCAGAGGGACACAACACGCCCAGGAATAAAACATACATGTTGACAGACAAACATTATAAATATGTTGACTGTTGACAGACAAACATACATGTTCTGCCTTAGAAATGGGAAATTAGGACAGTTAGCGCTTCTCATTATTTAGCACCCTCAGCCTCCCTACTGTCTCAATAAAGAACCTTCTCTCCTGTGTCTCCTCTACTGTGTCTCCCTCTCAGCCTTCCTACTGTCTCAATCAAGAACCTTCTCTCCTGTGTCTCCTCTACTCTGTCTCCCTCTCAGCCTTCCTACTGTCTCAATAAAGAACCTTCTCTCCTGTGTCTCCTCTACTCTGTCTCCCTCTCAGCCTTCATACTGTCTCAATAAAGAACCTTCTCTCCTGTGTCTCCTCTACTCTGTCTCCCTCTCAGCCTTCCTACCGTCTCAATAAAGAACCTTCTCTCCTGTGTCTCCTCTACTCTGTCTCCCTCTCAGCCTCCCTACTGTCTCAATAAAGAACCTTCTCTCCTGTGTCTCCTCTACTCTGTCTCCCTCTCAGCCTTCCTACTGTCTCAATAAAGAACCTTATCTCCTGTGTCTCCTCTACTGTGTCTCCCTCTCAGCCTTCCTACTGTCTCAATAAAGAACCTTATCTCCTGTGTCTCCTGTCTCAATAAAGAACCTTCTCTCCTGTGTCTCCTCTACTCTGTCTCCCTCTCAGCCTTCCTACTGTCTCAATAAAGAACCTTCTCTCCTGTGTCTCCTCTACTCTGTCTCCCTCTCAGCCTTCCTACCATCTCAATAAAGAACCTTGTCTCAATTGAGACATAAAGACATGTCTCAATAAAGAACCTACTGTCTCCCTCTCAGCCATCCTACCATCTCAATAAAGAGAAAGATAATGAGGGGAGAGGACTGCCCACTCCTTTAAATAAAAAATAAAGTTCCATGTAAGTTCGAGGTATGCCTTTAAAAGTGGAATCTGTAATGTCGCCAAACTGTGACGTCTAGGGAAAACATGGCCGCGCACACACACTGTTTACAGTTTTCGTTTTGGTCTGACGTGTGGATTGGATGTCAGTGGGTCTATAGGGGAGGGGCTGCTACTGCTGGCCACACCTCTACCAACAGAGGTCTGGAGAGATTCCCAGTATATTAAGTTACTGAACTCCAAACCGGGGGGCTCTTTTGCCTGGAGGTTGCTGTTTGACGGCATTACAGATTCTGCCTTAGAGACACGCTCCAACAGCGTTACCTCCATCCATGTGAGGGCGGGGCCACAGTTGATCTTGTTGTCAGCGATGGCGGAGAACCGCGACAGATACGACACGAGCATCGGGGACACTGACTGCGGAGGAAACAAAGAAATACATTCAAATGACCTTTTAACCCACTCTGACCATTTAGGAGTAGTCACTCACCATCCATACAGGACTTTCCCCAGGATTTTCAAACAAGATGGTGCTGCCAAGTCGCACTTAGGGGGTGGTCCAGAGGAGGGCTGTGCCCCCCCCCGTCCGTCCGTCCGGGAGGCAAAAGAATTAGCAATAAAGAAAGACATTTGCTGTAATTTCCTCTTAAGACCTAGTCATATTTTCTGAGAATTCGCATACAAAAGTACATACTAAGTAAGTACTTCTACAAGGACGCATGTTCTTGGTATCTAGGGACATCTATGGACCTCACCAGGGAATGTAGTTCCCAGGCAGGTGGTTTCACCAAGTGGGTGTCGGATACAGCCGGCGACGCCAAAAAAAAACACCGGTGGGCAATTTAAACCCTCACCGTTTTCCCCGGGAACGATTAATCCTACGAGCGCAGCTTTTGTTAAGTGATTGAGAGGCACAATTGTGTTTCTCCCAGCAGCTCATTAAAAACAATTATTCTAAGATTACCTCCACACCCACAACCTGGTGATTAGCAAGGATACAAATCCTCAGGCCTGACTTCCTCTGTTCTACCAGTGAAGGATGAGATTCCTCCTCTAAAATTCCCATACGAAAATGTACCGATATATTTTCATTTGCACTAAATACTATATACTATAGTAATACTACAGTGAATCACTAAATAAACTATAGTATTTGTATGGGAAAACCATAGGAATACTATAGTGATACACCTTAAATGTATATAACATTCCACTACAGAAATACTATGAATTACTACAGTATTTCTATAGTAAATGTCTATAGTGTAGGAAAACCCACAGGCATATTATGAATCACTACAGTATTTCTATAGTAAAATGGCTATAGTGTAGGAAGACCCACAGGGATACTACAGGTTTTACTCTAGTTCATTTAGGTGAGAGTTGTTTTTATAGAACTGGTTTTACCAGCTTGGTGCAGTCCATCAGAATCCCTCTAAGAGCCTCGGTTCTTTAACCATTTCACTGCCGCACTACCAAACGGTTAACCCTTTCACTGTGACAATACACAGAAGGTTAACCCTTTCACTGCCACACAACAGCAGGTTAACCCTTTCACTGCCACACTACAGCAGGTTAACCCTTTACTATCACACAGTGCCTTCTGGAGGCTTTCTCTGGTTGGATGCCTCAGTTCTTTAACAGTAAACTCTGACCTGAGCTATGAGGCTTTCTCTGGTTGGATGCTCTACGGTGGTGGCAGTAGTCCATCAAGAGAACTGTCGAGACTGTCAAAGACAGACACCTCACCCTCCCGGTCGATCCATCAGACTGTGTCAAACGGAGGCCGATGGAAGCCTTACCTCCAGTCGATCCGTCAGACTGTCACACCTGGGCAGCTCTGGCAGCTGCGAGAAGCGTCGGTCGTAGATGCAGAGGTGCAGGTGCTTGTCCAGCACACGGAAATCCTCATAGCTGCGTTTCACAATCCAGCTCCGACCCTGGAGGAAAAGAGGAACTGAATGTGAGCGCACAGTACACACAGGTGAAAATATGACAAGTGAATTCTTTTTTTTTGATCCACTTTTTCTCCCATTTTCGATATCTTTCTCCCATCCCAATTTCGTATCATCCAATTCAACCCTCCCCTGTCACGGACGCTGTTTCTTGCCTCCCACAAGCCGGCTGCAATGTGGACTAAGTCATACATAGCACAAGTCCCCTCCGGTACTTGAGGTAACAGCAGTCGCATCTTTTCACCTGCGCAGCTCGATCTCTCAGTGGCGAGGAGTAACGCGTGGGAGGCTCACGCTGCCCCCGACACTTCCTGATTCTACTGCGCAGGCGCACCAACCGACCTGTAGGAGTCGCTGTCCACAACGCCCGATCCCCACCCATCAGTTTCCCACCCCCTAATACGGCCAATGTGTATTAGTACGGACGACCAGCTAAACTGAAAGCAAATGTGGAGCGCTGGGCTCGAACTGACGAGCCCAGCGTCTCCAGCATTTCGTGGCGAGCGCCTTGCCCACTACGCCACGTAGCCGCCCGTCATGACGAGTGAATTCTTTACTGCTTCCGGTAACGGATAGCCTCACTTCCTAACCCTCGGTCCCCAAGCTGTGGCTCTATATTGCATCAAGAAAGTCCTGGTGGCTTCCAGACAGCGGATCTCTTTCTGTCTTTCACTCCCGTCTGGCTTTTTGTACGATTTTTTATTTCATACTTAAGAAAAAGGAGGCCGGGGGGCATCATGATGGAAATACAGACGTGTTGACGTTTGAGTGTAAAACTAAAAAGACAAAGTCTGTTTTCTGAGTCTTTCCATTGAAAAGAGTAGGAGATGATGATAACAGATCTGTAATAAAGTGACAGGCGAGAGCAGCTGTGAGGCAGACGTGGGGCAGCTGGTCAGGATCTGAAGTAACCAGAGCTGATGATGAGGTCACTGACGGAGGAGGAGAGCGAGGAGGAGGAGAGCGAGGGATGGAAAAGGGGAGGAATGCTGGTAGATGTGGTCCAGGCTTGGCCAGATGTGCTGAGGCCGGGTGGCTCTTCCGGCACTGCATCGGTGGGGTTTAGATACAGCCCATGGTGGCACGCTGCATCGGTGGGGTTTAGATACAGCCCATGGTGGCACGCTGCATCGGTGGGGTTTAGATACAGCCATGGTGGCACGCTGCATCGGTGGGGTTTAGATACAGCCCATGGTGGCACGCTGCATCGGTGGGGTTTAGATACAGCCATGGTGGCACGCTGCATCGGTGGGGTTTAGATACAACCATTGTGGCACGCTGCATCGGTGGGGTTTAGATACAGCCCATGGTGGCACGCTGCATCGGTGAGGTTTAGATACAGCCCATGGTGGCACGCTGCATCGGTGAGGTTTAGATACAGCCCATGGTGGCACGCTGCATCGGTGAGGTTTAGATACAGCCCATGGTGGCACGCTGCATCGGTGAGGTTTAGATACAGCCCATGGTGGCACGCTGCATCGGTGAGGTTTAGATACAGCCCATGGTGGCACGCTGCATCGGTGAGGTTTAGATACAGCCCATGGTGGCACGCTGCATCGGTGAGGTTTAGATACAGCCCATGGTGGCACGCTGCATCGGTGAGGTTTAGATACAGCCCATGGTGGCACGCTGCATCGGTGAGGTTTAGATACAGCCCATGGTGGCACGCTGCATCGGTGAGGTTTAGATACAGCCCATGGTGGCACGCTGCATCGGTGAGGTTTAGATACAGCCCATGGTGGCACGCTGCATCGGTGAGGTTTAGATACAGCCCATGGTGGCACGCTGCATCGGTGAGGTTTAGATACAGCCCATGGTGGCACGCTGCATCGGTGAGGTTTAGATACAGCCCATGGTGGCACGCTGCATCGGTGAGGTTTAGATACAGCCCATGGTGGCACGCTGCATCGGTGAGGTTTAGATACAGCCCCAAAGCGCAGGAGGACCTTGATCGTGTACATTTTGAAAAAAAAATTTCCCTCTAAGAATTCTTAGAGAAGAGTTCTAAAACTCTAGACAGTTTCACTGGAACTGTGTTGCTACTAGGGACCAGTTTCATAGCGACAATCGTCGTCAGAACGTTTAGTCCTCACTTCCGTTTGCTACTGAGCGGACATGTTTGTGCGGACCTGTTCTCCCAAACTGGTAAGCAAATGACTGTTTTCATGTTTTCATTTTTACGTTATTTTCATTTTTACGTTATTATTATTATTATTATTATTATTATTATTATTATTATTATTATTATTATTATTATTATTATTATTATTATTATTATTGTTATTATTACTATTTTTTAAACATTGATCTTAACTGATCACTGTGACTTTATTGCTTTTATCGTTATATATGCCTATGTTTGTGTACAGCACTTTGAGCTACACGACATGTATGAAAGGTGCTTTATAAATACTTACTTACTTACAAGATTGTACACCTCCGACAGGGTTATCCCTTCTTAAACACATACATTGGCTACGGCAGCATGTAGGTCCTTGAGAGAACCATTGAAGTCTAGTAGTATTCCGATTTTTAAAAAGAGAAGAGACGGGTCAAGCATTACGACGACACCAAGAATTTTGATGGAGGCAGCACAACCACACTGCGAGCCAATAAAAACAGAGAGCCATATGTAGCTGAAGGCCCAGAGCTTAGGGTCTCTGTGTTATATCTGTCAACATCTTCCCCCTCTCGTCTCGTCCCTGGAGACGGACCCACGTCTTCACTCGCCCCGCGTCCCCCGTGTCCCTCGCTTGCGTGAGCCTTCCCTCCCATCCTCTCCTAGCCTCCACTCTTTCGCTTTTGTTCTCAAGACACTCGTCCGACACGCTTAATCACTCGAGCAGAATTGTATTACAAAGAGCCTCTATATTCAAAAACGTCCAATGGTTTACTGTGCGCTTATAGTGAAATGTAATGATTAAAAAGCAAGCAGTGTAGCCCACTTTGACCTTTTGGCTTTGGTCTGCCACAACATTATAAACACAGCTATGCTTAAAAAAAAATGAAAAAAAGACAAAACAACAACAAAATAAACGTAATTTTCAAGCGTTTCCATAGATCCGACATTTCTTTTTCATCTCCAAAAACCTCAAAAATATAGATCCAGAAAAACTAGTGGTGGGAGAATTTTTTTGCTTTGATTTGGTCTGTACTGGGGCCAGAACTGGGGCGACCGGGACTGCACAGCACCGCTCAGTCCACTGATCCTAGTGCAGCGTTAAAGTGTTGGCTGAGAGAGTCACCGCTGGGCGGGGGGGGGGTTTAGGGGGTGGCGGGAGGTTTGGCGGGGGTGTTCCTAACGCAGACTCAGAGTGTTGGCTGATAGACTCACCGCTGGGGCTCCTAGGGAACTCTTCCTGCTCTCCTGCCCCACTTTCACACTCTTCTCCTGCTTACCTCGTTTCCTCTACTCTCCTTCCTGTCGTCTGTGGAACAGGAGCGATCGGTAGCTGCGGGTTGTAACTTTAGTTTTTACTTCCCAGATGCCCCTCGACCCTCTTGCTCGGCTAACTGCTATTGGTTCACCGCCCACCTGCTTGCGTGCGGGGGGGGGGGGGGGGGGGGGTAAAGTAACAGGGAAGCTGCGAGGGCAGAGTGGACGCCGTGTCTTTCTCTCTTCAACCTCTCTCCAAGTGTCAGTCAGCTCTGTGTTCTTAGTGTGAGACGTAGCTCTGTGTTCTAAGTGTGAGACTTAGCTCTTAGTTCTAAGTGTGAGACTTAGCTCTTAGTTCTTAGTGTGAGACGTAGCTCTGTGTTCTAAGTGTGAGACTTAGCTCTTAGTTCTAAGTGTGAGACTTAGCTCTTAGTTCTAAGTGTGAGACTTAGCTCTTAGTTCTAAGTGTGAGACTTAGCTCTTAGTTCTAAGTTTAAGAGTCAGCTCTGTGTTCCAAGTGTGAGACTTAGCTCTTAGTTCTAAGTGTGAGACTTAGCTCTTAGTTCTAAGTTTAAGAGTCAGCTCTGTGTTCCAAGTGTGAGACTTAGCTCTTAGTTCTAAGTGTGAGACTTAGCTCTTAGTTCTAAGTTTAAGAGTCAGCTCTGTGTTCTAAGTATAAGAGTCAGCTCTGTGTTCTAAGTATAAGAGTCAGCTCTATGTTCTAAGTATAAGAGTCAGCTCTGTGTTCTAAGTATAAGAGTCAGCTCTGTGTTCTAAGTATAAGAGACAGCTCTGTGTTCTAAGTATAAGAGTCAGCTCTGTGTTCTAAGTTTAAGAGTCAGCTCTCTGTTCTAAGTTTAAGAGTCAGCTCTGTGTTATAAGTATAAGAGTCAGCTCTATGTTCTAAGTATAAGAGTCAGCTCTATGTTCTAAGTATAAGAGACAGCTCTGTGTTCTAAGTATAAGAGTCAGCTCTGTGTTCTAAGTATAAGAGTCAGCTCTGTGTTCTAAGTATAAGAGTCAGCTCTGTGTTCTAAGTATAAGAGTCAGCTCTGTGTTCTAAGTATAAGAGTCAGCTCTATGTTCTAAGTATAAGAGTCAGCTCTGTGTTATAAGTATAAGAGACAGCTCTATGTTCTAAGTTTAAGAGTCAGCTCTGTGTTCTAAGTATAAGAGACAGCTCTGTGTTCTAAGTTTAAGAGTCAGCTCTGTGTTCTAAGTATAAGAGTCAGCTCTGTGTTCTAAGTATAAGAGTCAGCTCTGTGTTCTAAGTATAAGAGACAGCTCTGTGTTCTAAGTATAAGAGTCAGCTCTGTGTTCTAAGTTTAAGAGTCAGCTCTCTGTTCTAAGTTTAAGAGTCAGCTCTATGTTCTAAGTATAAGAGTCAGCTCTGTGTTCTAAGTATAAGAGTCAGCTCTGTGTTCTAAGTTTAAGAGTCAGCTCTCTGTTCTAAGTTTAAGAGTCAGCTCTATGTTCTAAGTATAAGAGTCAGCTCTGTGTTCTAAGTATAAGAGTCAGCTCTGTGTTCTAAGTTTAAGAGTCAGCTCTGTGTTCTAAGTTTAAGAGTCAGCTCTATGTTCTAAGTATAAGAGTCAGCTCTATGTTCTAAGTATAAGAGTCAGCTCTGTGTTCTAAGTTTAAGAGTCAGCTCTGTGTTCTAAGTATAAGAGTCAGCTCTGTGTTCTAAGTATAAGAGTCAGCTCTGTGTTCTAAGTTTAAGAGTCAGCTCTGTGTTCTAAGTATAAGAGTCAGCTCTGTGTTCTAAGTATAAGAGTCAGCTCTATGTTCTAAGTTTAAGAGTCAGCTCTGTGTTCTAAGTTTAAGAGACAGCTCTGTGTTCTAAGTATAAGAGTCAGCTCTGTGTTCTAAGTATAAGAGTCAGCTCTGTGTTCTAAGTTTAAGAGTCAGCTCTGTGTTCTAAGTATAAGAGTCAGCTCTATGTTCTAAGTTTAAGAATCAGCTCTGTGTTCTAAGTTTAAGAGTCAGCTCTGTGTTCTAAGTATAAGAATCAGCTCTATGTTCTAAGTTTAAGAGTCAGCTCTGTGTTCTAAGTTTAAGAGTCAGCTCTGTGTTCTAAGTATAAGAGTCAGCTCTATGTTCTAAGTTTAAGAATCAGCTCTGTGTTCTAAGTTTAAGAGTCAGCTCTGTGTTCTAAGTTTAAGAGACAGCTCTGTGTTCTAAGTATAAGAGTCAGCTCTGTGTTCTAAGTATAAGAGACAGCTCTGTGTTCTAAGTATAAGAGTCAGCTCTGTGTTCTAAGTATAAGAGTCAGCTCTGTGTTCTAAGTATAAGAGTCAGCTCTGTGTTCTAAGTATAAGAGTCAGCTCTGTGTTCTAAGTATAAGAGTCAGCTCTGTGTTCTACGTTTAAGAGTCAGCTGTGTGTTCTAAGTATAATAGTCAGCTCTGTGTTCTAAGTATAAGAGTCAGCTCTGGCCTTACTCACAAAACCCACCTCACCCCTGCACATTTTGACTACCTAGGATGGCTTAGAGTAGACGACAGAGTACAGCAACTTGCAATGGGCCTGGTCTACAAGATACACTACACCAGTGGGATACCCATGTATTACATGTCAAAATACTTCCCAATGGTCAGTGAATTCCACGCCTACAACACCAGAGGGAGCGCCACAAATCATGTTCAACCCAGATTCGGCTCAAACAAGGGACTAAACACGTTTAGCAATTATGCAACAATGATGTGGAACGCCCCTTCGGATGTATATATTTTTTATGATAGCTTTTTACTACACAGTTCTGTATATCCGTTTGTCTCGGTATGTCATAAATGTCATGATGAATTGAAAACGGGGGACCCCGATGTAAACGAGACAAAAGTATTTTTCTGGTCTGCATCCTCTTAGCAGTTTGTTTTGTATTGGGCCTCTTTTCTAAGTATAAGGGTCAGGGACAGCTCTATGTTAGTATAAGGGTCAGCTCTCTGTTAGTATAAGGGTCAGCTCTATGTTAGTATAAGGGTCAGCTCTCTGTTAGTATAAGGGTCAGCTCTATGTTAGTATAAGGGTCAGCTCTATGTTAGTATAAGGGTCAGCTCTATGTTAGTATAAGGGTCAGCTCTATGTTAGTATAAGGGTCAGCTCTCTGTTAGTATAAGGGTCAGCTCTATGTTAGTATAAGGGTCAGCTCTATGTTAGTATAAGGGTCTGCTCTATGTTAGTATAAGGGTCAGCTCTATGTTAGTATAAGGGTCAGCTCTATGTTAGTATAACAGCTCTATGTTAGTATAAGGGTCAGCTCTATGTTAGTATAAGGGTCTGCTCTATGTTAGTATAAGGGTCAGCTCTATGTTAGTATAAGGGTCAGCTCTATGTTAGTATAACAGCTCTATGTTAGTATAAGGGTCAGCTCTATGTTAGTATAACAGCTCTATGTTAGTATAAGGGTCAGCTCTATGTTAGTATAAGGGTCAGCTCTATGTTAGTATAACAGCTCTATGTTAGTATAGGGGTCAGCTCTATGTTAGTATAACAGCTCTATGTTAGTATAAGGGTCAGCTCTATGTTAGTATAACAGCTCTATGTTAGTATAAGGGTCTGCTCTATGTTAGTATAAGGGTCAGCTCTATGTTAGTATAAGGGTCAGCTCTATGTTAGTATAACAGCTCTATGTTAGTATAAGGGTCAGCTCTATGTTAGTATAACAGCTCTATGTTAGTATAACAGCTCTATGTTAGTATAAGGGTCAGCTCTGTGTTAGTATAAGGGTCAGCTCTATGTTAGTATAACAGCTCTATGTTAGTATAACAGCTCTGTGTTAGTATAAGGGTCAGCTCTGTTAGTATAAGGGTCAGCTCTATGTTAGTATCAGGGTCAGCTCTGTTAGTATAAGGGTCTGCTCTATGTTAGTATAACAGCTCTATGTTAGTATCAGGGTCAGCTCTGTTAGTATAAGGGTCTGCTCTATGTTAGTATAACAGCTCTATGTTAGTATAAGGGTCAGCTCTATGTTAGTATCAGGGTCAGCTCTGTTAGTATAAGGGTCTGCTCTATGTTAGTATAACAGCTCTATGTTAGTATAAGGGTCAGCTCTGTTTTAGTATAAGGGTCAGCTCTGTGTTAGTATAAGGGTCAGCTCTGTGTTAGTATACGGGTCAGCTCTATGTTAGTATAAGGGTCAGCTCTGTGTTAGTATAACAGCTCTATGTTAGTATAAGGGTCAGCTCTATGTTAGTATAAGGGTCTGCTCTATGTTAGTATAAGGGTCAGCTCTATGTTAGTATAAGGGTCAGCTCTATGTTAGTATAACAGCTCTATGTTAGTATAAGGGTCAGCTCTATGTTAGTATAAGGGTCAGCTCTATGTTAGTATAACAGCTCTATGTTAGTATAAGGGTCAGTTCTATGTTAGTATAAGGGTCAGCTCTATGTTAGTATAAGGGTCAGCTCTATGTTAGTATAAGGGTCAGCTCTATGTTAGTATAAGGGTCAGCTCTATGTTAGTATAAGGGTCAGCTCTATGTTAGTATAACAGCTCTATGTTAGTATAAGAGTCAGCTCTATGTTAGTATAAGGGTCAGCTCACTGCTCTCTGCCAGGTCTTTTATGAGTTTTGCTGCAGGTCTAGCTCTCTTTTCCAACAGTTGCAGAGAGAGGTGGAATTTCCAAGCACAGAGCCACATGTTTCCCTGGCATCGCCGAGGTCGTGAAATAGAATATGATCTGGAGGGGAAATGCCTGAAGCCAGAATCAAGTATGTCACTGGAGAAAAGTGGGGCAAAGCTACTGTGTGTGTTCCACATCACATGTGTATGCGTGTGTGTGTATCCGTGTGTGTGTGTGTGTTCCATCCTGGATCTAGAAACAAACACAACACACCAGGTCAGTCATTTATCCCAGCAGGAAATCCCACCAGCTCCAAAAACCTTTTTTCCAGGACACACAAGCCAGGTTTTTGACCGGAGATGTATTTCAATTTAAGAAAATGCACACTATAAAAGGTGCACCGTGTAGTTTTGGGTTGGGCGGGGGGGGGGGGGGGGGGGGGGGGGGTTGTTTACATTTGCAGAGCCTGCAATTAGTTAAGATTATTTTATATGAATTATTCTATCTTATTATGACATCATAAATCAAAAGCAAAAACGATTTGGCACCATGAACCTAGAAGATACTTAGTAAATACAGGTTCAATTGAAGACTTTTTAATACCACTTAGAGCTAAATTGAATAACAATTTCATGACCATACAATAAAATTTTCATTCAATCAATCAATCTGCACGGTGATTGATTGAATAAAAATGTTATTAACAGATTGCAGAATGGGTACAATACAGTACGGCTCAATACACACAATTGTTAAGGGGATGCAGACCAGAGAAAGACTTTCGTCTTGTTTTACATCAGGGTCCCCCATTTTCAATTCATAATGCATTTTAAGTAAGGGTGCAACTTGCTCCGTGCAATCCATTCTTTGTGGATCTAGCCCCTAGTTTCTACCTCCTTCTGCCAAGAAAAATAGACTCTACCTCCTTTTGCCAATGAAAGAAAAGACTAGAAAAAGGAGAACGCTCTCTCCTCAAGCCATCCTCAGATGGTTGGTGCTAGCAGCTGCTGTCTCAAAGACACCAGCATAAAGGAATGAGGGAACAAGCCAGGGAATGTTGACGGCCGTTTTATGTCCCAAAGTAATAATAATCGTTTGCCAACAACCCTCAAAATGTAGTCATATCCATAGAATTAATTAACTATGTGACTAGGACCTTGTCCAACTGTCATTCAGCTTTATTTTATTATTATTTTAAAGACCAGCCAACCTGCTCACGTGCAGTGGAGCCACAGTACAGCGCCTAGAGACCAACTCTGCTTTTAATGCCAGTGCCTTGCTCAATAATAATAATAATACACTTTATTTGTATAGCAGCCCAAAGTGCTTCACAGCAGTAATGGCAGGAGTAAGTGCCTAGAATGGACCTAGTCCTGTTTGTGTGTGTGTGTGGGGGGGGGGGGGGGGGCTGTTTCCAGTCAGTTCAGTGCTTTATTATCCCAGGTGGGAAACTGAGTGAGTGAGTGAGTGCGTGGGTGAGTGGGTGAGTGAGTGAGTGAGTGAGTGAGTGAGTGAGTGAGTGAGTGAGTGAGTGAGTGAGTGAGTTGCAACATGATGCGTTAGTGGTTCCTCCATCTCACCTGGCAGTAGATTTGGACCAAGTACACCAACTCCTTGGACTCATAGCCATTCCTCGTTACCTCGCTCTGTTCATCCCCAAGGGATAACTGGAAGAGAGAGAGAGAGAGAAAGAGAGACATTAGAGAAATTTTTCTAACCTTTATTTACCAGGGTAGGTTCAAACTCACATTTACACACATTCACACCTGGGAGCTTCCCAGTAAAACCCAGTCTGACACTGTTGACCAATAGGAGCTGCCCAGTACAACCACAGTCTGACACTGTTGACCACTAGGAGCTGCCCAGTACAACCAGTCTGACACTGTTGACCACAAGGAGCTGCCCAGTACAACCACAGTCTGACACTGTTGACCACTAGGAGCTGCCCAGTACAACCACAGTCTGACACTGTTGACCACTAGGAGCTGCCCAGTACAACCAGTCTGACACTGTTGACCACTAGGAGCTGCCCAGTACAAACCACAGTCTGACACTGTTGACCACTAGGAGCTGCTGGGTGAGAGAGCATTATTCATCCATCACCCCGCACAGATTCTGCAAGCCGGTCTGGTCACAAGCCCACCTCTCTAGGAGCTTTGTTTGAAATCATACTTACCGGTAATATTATCCGTTATCTACAGTATATATTTTGATATTTTTAACAACCTTGTTGACAACAACATAATCTCTGGAGATCAATCTAATCCCAATCAAGCTTTTTTTTTAACCCTGATCCCATGAGTAATTTAATAGATTATCTGCCAATACTGAGTTCCAATCCAAAATCTGTCTTTTCTAGATAATACAGCAGCACAGTACACACTTTATTTAAAGTTAGTAAAAAAAACATTTCAATGTAGGTAAGATATGCTTGGTAATCGAATAGTTCTACTTAAAGAGAGAAATACCCTACGTCACAGCTTTCCCTTACTAGTTTTCATTAAATATTAATAAAAAGGCAGGGTTAAAATAACAGGTACTTATACACATCCCCTCCACACGAGACACAAAAAGAAGAAGACAGAAAGTAAAGCCCAAAACAACAAAACGTTTAAAACGTCTCTCCCAGACCAGCAGAGCCAGGTCTGTTGAAATGAAGCATATGAATGCGAATGGATAATTCATAAAGGGGGGAATGATTATGCTGATGGGTTGCCAGCTAAAGCCCAGCGACCGGCCGCATCATGATGAAATATAGATGAGATGGGGATGATGAGACACAGAGCCGTGTCGGCACAGCAGGTGGGCTTCAGCCACTTACCAGTCCTCAGTAGATCACTAGAGAGAGGCTTCAGCCACTACCAGTCCTCAGTAGATCACTAGAGAGAGGCTTCAGCCACTACCAGTCCTCAGTAGATCACTAGGGAGAGGCTTCAGCCACTACCAGTCCTCAGTAGATCACTAGGGAGAGGCATCAGCCACTACCAGTCCTCAGTAGATCACTAGAGAGAGGCTTCAGCCACTTACCAGTCCTCAGTAGATCACTAGAGAGAGGCTTCAGCCACTACCAGTCCTCAGTAGATCACTAGAGAGAGGCTTCAGCTACTACCAGTCCTCAGTAGATCACTAGAGAGAGGCTTCGCCTTCAGCTACTACCAGTCCTCAGTAGATCACTAGAGAGAGGCTTCAGACACTACCAGTCTTCAGTAGATCAATAGAGAGAGGCTTCAGCCACTACCAGTCCTCAGTAGATCACTAGAGAGAGGCTTCAGCCACTACCAGTCCTCAGTAGATCACTAGAGAGAGGCTTCAGCCACTACCAGTCCTCAGTAGATCACTAGAGAGAGGCTTCAGCCACTACCAGTCCTCAGTAGATCACTAGAGAGGCTTCAGCCACTACCAGTCCTCAGTAGATCACTAGAGAGGCTTCAGCCACTACCAGTCCTCAGTAGATCACTAGAGAGAGGCATCAGCCACTACCAGTCCTCAGTAGATCACTAGAGAGAGGCATCAGCCACTACCAGTCCTCAGTAGATCACTAGAGAGAGGCATCAGCCACTACCAGTCCTCAGTAGATCACTAGAGAGAGGCATCAGCCACTACCAGTCCTCAGTAGATCACTAGGGAGAGGAATGTGGACAACTGTAGCCAGAAACAGACTAGATTCTAATTTAAGGATGGGAATCTCAGATGACACTATAATCTAGCTACTGTATACTCTCTCTCATCAAAGTAAAGGGCATCTACAGTACATTAGCCTTGGAAAAGCACACATAATTGACTCAAATGTTGAGAAAACAAACAAGTCATTTCACAAACATCCATCAGAATCAATTGTTACATTTTGTCTGCACTTCAAAGGCTGAAAGCGTCAAGATTGTAAAGGTGACCTTTTTATTTTGCCAAGAGATTCCTCCCTCCTTGGTAGCGGTCCCATTTTAAGGAGTAAATTTAGTCATTTACTGTAGCTGAAGCTTTTATCCAAAGCCACTTTACAAGTCCGCAGGAGGGGTACACCACTGTTAGCTAAGGTTAAGTGGTATTGTTTGTCTAGCAGTGCCCGAACTTGAGTGCTACACTCTGAGTGCATAGTAGTATAAAGATATTAGCATAGTAGGTAGTAGTATAGACATAGTAGCATAGTAGGTAGTAGTATAGACATATTAGCATAGTGGGTAGTAGTATAGGCATAGTAGCATAGTACATAGTAGATAGTAGTATAGACATATTAGCATAGTAGGTAGTAGTATAGGCATAGTAGCATAGCACATAATAGATAGTAGTATAGACATTAGCATAGTGGGTAGTAGTATAGGCATAGTAGCATAGCACATAATAGTAAAAGACAGTAAGAATATTGAATGTTGTGTTTTTAGTCAACGGTGGAACATTTAGTAAAGATCAGAGGCTTCAAGTCTTCCACGTCAAGGAAGTACGGTCCGATGAATTCAGCAGAGAGAAGAACTAGTCTTTCAGCGCTTTGTGTAGATCAGGTGAGGGTAGGCATGTCTGCCTTTAACCCTATTTTGATTATAGCGCAGTGTGCCTTTCTCCAGACCTAGAAATACAGCCGCCGTAAATCAACCCTACAGGACAGGAACAGAGGCGTCGTCAGGGCCGGTGGAATGGAATGGCCTGTGTGTTCGTGCAAGAAGAGACATGAATCAGTTTGGAATATCCATCTGTGGTGGGCCTGTCTGATATTGTGGTGGGCCTGTCTGATATTGTGGTGGGCCTGTATAGGGCTGCACGATTTTGGGAAATAATCTGATTGCGATTTTTCTGACAGATATTGCGATTCCGATAAAATTTGCGATTATAATAATAAAAAAATTTAAGCAGCCTCACAGAGGTTTATTGTAAAATGCGGCTTGCATCTGGCCTACGCGGTGGGTCTGTTCGGGACACCGACCCTGAAAATGTTTCTTTTTACCTGGGAATAGACACCGGTACCCAACGGTACCTTATTTTCTGTACTTTACTCTCCCTCGCTGAAGTCTAAACTTCACAACACACAATCTAAAACCCCTTACCTCCCTCTGCCAAACGTTCCTACAACAATAACAACAACTTGCAAAGGAGATCTTGTATCTCAATGGGACTTCCTGGTTAAAAAAAAAATATATATATATATTTGCGTTTTATTTTATTTTATTAGCTAATTGCATAATTTCAAATCACGAGTTCGATTTTAAATCGATTAAACGTTCAGCCCTAGGCCTGTGTGATATTATGGTGGGCCTGTGTGATATTGTGGTGGGCCTGTGTGATATTGTGGTGGGCCTGTATGATATTGTGGTGGGCCTGTGTGATATTGTGGTGGGCCTGTATGATATTGTGGTGGGCCTGTGTGATATTGTGGTGGGCCTGTATGACATTGTGGTGGGCCTGTGTGATATTATGGTCTGTATGATATTATGGTCTGTATGATATTATGTCTGTATGATATTATGGTGGGTCTGTATGATATTGTGGTGGGCCTGTATGATATTATGGTGGGCCTGTATGATATTGTGGTGGGCCTGTATGATATTGTGGTGGTCCTGTATGATATTGTGGTGGGCCTGTCTGATATTGTGGTGGGCCTGTATGATATTGTGGTGGTCCTGTATGATATTGTGGTGGGCCTGTATGATATTGTGGTGGGCCTGTATGATATTGTGGTGGGCCTGTATGATATTGTGGTGGGCCTGTATGATATTGTGGTGGGCCTGTATGATATTGTGGTGGGCCTGTATGATATTGTGGTGGTCCTGTATGATATTGTGGTGGGCCTGTATGATATTGTGGTGGTCCTGTATGATATTGTGGTGGGCCTGTATGATATTGTGGTGGGCCTGTATGATATTGTGGTGGGCCTGTATGATATTATGGTGGGCCTGTATGATATTGTGGTGGGCCTGTATGATATTGTGGTGGGCCTGTATGATATTGTGGTGGGCCTGTATGATATTATGGTGGGCCTGTATGATATTGTGGTGGGCCTGTATGATATTGTGGTGGGCCTGTATGATATTGTGGTGGTCCTGTATGATATTGTGGTGGTCCTGTATGATATTGTTATATATTATAAAAACAGGGTTCTAGAATCGTATAGTCAAATTTAACCTACATGTAGAATCTGTTTTTCTCGACCATGAAACTCGGATATTGCAGATTAAGTTTGATTTTTCTATGTTGGCTTATGTTCTTTTCGGGATCGGTTTTTGTTGATTTTTTTTGGTTTGTTTGTTATATTTTGAAAACTAACTTTTTGAATTTGTTTTTGAATTAGGGGTATGTTTCTCTATAAGCCTCCGGCTTCAAAGCTATCCTTTTTGTTTTTTTATTTGTAAAAAATTTCAAAAAATTATTTGTTTATGTTTATTTATTTGTATTTGTAAACATTCGAAATAAAATAATTCATTCATTCATTGTTGTGGGTGTGTCAGAGAAACAGTGATGCTAGAGACCAGTGGTTCTCAATGTGGAGGGGGGTCCAGGGGGTCCCCAGGAAAAACACACTAATAGTTTAATTTCACCATTTCATTCACTAGAAGTTGAGCCCAGTGAGAGAATAATATTATATGATATCATTTATTATTATTATTATTATTATTATTATTATTATTATTATTATTATTATTATTATTATTATTATTATTATTATTATTATTATTATTATTATTATATATATTATATGAGTGACTATAGGTTCCACTCTCTCCTCGGTCATCTCCCCATCTGCAGTATTATAAACAGTTGAATTCAGGACTAAGTCTACTACCACATTCACAGGTTTGATTTTACAACTGCAAATACATGGCCTTAACATTAACATATTTTAATGGTGGAGGTGGAGGCAGAGCGACCCAGGCCATGGTATCAATAAATAATAACCCAACATGATTGTAAATCGGTCCTTCTCAGACCAGGACATGGAGAACTTTCTACCCCATGCTAGCTTTCATCTCCTTTCGGTGTGCAGGAAGAACGAGGCAGAGTGATGTCCGTTAGTTCTCCGTAGCGAAGCAATAAACAGTCTTGCTTGCTTCCTACCTTCCAATGTTATGACTGACACTTTACATTTACATTTAGTCATTTACATTTAGTCATTTAGCTGACGCCTTTATCCAAAGCGACTTACAAGTTCTGTACGACAAGTCATCAGGAAGGGTACAACTCTATCAGCTGAGTAACAATATTCATCAAAGTGTTGCGTGCTACAGTGTAGGTTAGTATATTAGGACAAGTGCATGACAGTAAGGTTAGTTAGGGTTAGATTAGGGTTAGATTTTTTTTTTTTTTTTTATTTATTTTATTTCAGATAATGGTTGAAGAAGTGTGTCTTTAGTCGACGGCGAAAGATTGGACGGGTTTCGGCTGTCCTAACTGGGGTGAGCAGTTCGTTCCACCATTGTGGGGCAAGGACTGAGAAAAGGCGGCTTCTCCTTGATGACCCTCCCGGAGCTGGGCCCCGTAAATGTCCAAACCCCCAGCCCACCCACCCAACCCCCTCATAATGTACAGTTTCCTCCCCCTCGAATGTATATAGTTTCTGTTAACAGTACTGTATATTTGTATACCTTGGATGTCATAAATGTAACAGTACTGTATATCTGTACGTCATGTATGTCGTACATGTCATGATATATATCTGTATGTTGTGTATGTCATAAATGTCATTATGAATTGAAAATGGGGGATCCTGATGTAAACAAGACGAAAGTCTTTCTCTGGTCTGCTTCCCCTTAACAATTGTGTGTATTGAGCCGTACTGTATTGTACCCATTCTGCAATCTGTTAAATAAAATGTTCAATGAATCAATCAAGTTCCTCTGGCTTGTACTGTACATTAAACAAGGTGGAGTGAATGATGCCGTTCCAATCCACGTTCAAACATAATTCCCCAAAAAATGCTTCCAACACCTGGAATGCCCTCCAACTGATTTAAAAGTATGATCTCCGACAACCGTGTGTCGACTTGTAACTGCTGGCAAACGGTGTCTTGTTCTGTAAGCTCGTCGTCGCTGTAAATGAGGGTAACCTCAGTGTCTTACGAGTTGAAATAAAGGTTTGAAATTAAATGGAAAATATCGTGATTATAAGCACTCAAGGCATGCCTGTCATCCAATCACAACGCACGGCTGGTTGGACATAAATGTTGTATTAAGTACTGATGACTCCGTCTGCTAGAAGGACCCAAGGAACCCCATCTAGCATTCATCCCAAGGGCACTAACACACACACACCTACCCTTTCTCCATCTTCATTACCAACACATTGTTTGGATGTGAAGTGAGGCATGTAATTGTAGGTCACAGATACTGCTGCTTACTTCAGCTCCAACCAGGGGACAATACGGTCACATGAAGCCCCGCCCCCTTTCCCCAGTCATTGTGACATAGTGGGGGCGACAGTGGCTCGGGAGGTAGAGCAGTCGTCTGGTTCGATTCCCGATCTATCAATCTATCCATCTATCGATCTACACACACACACAAAGCTATCCTTTAGGTAAAAGAAGGTGCTCCTGAAAGGAAGGAGTGTAAAAAGAAAAAAAAGAAAAAAAAAGCCAGACTGCTGGGTTGTACTTCCTGTTGAAGGTCTACTAAACAGACACATCTAACAAAAGAGATGGAGTGTAGGAGGACACACACACACACGCACACACACACACACACACACGAAAGTGCTTTTCTTCCCATTAGCGTTGCCTTCAATTTAAGAACAGCTTTTCATGGAGATGGCGTTGGTTGAAATAATTGTGAACCATTATGAGCAAACCTCTCTCTCTCTCTCTCTCTCTCTCTCTCTCTCTCTCTCGCTCTCTCACATTTTCTCTCTCACTGGCTCTCACACAAATAACTGTTATGATTTGCAATATGGTGCAGCAGACGCGGTTTCTCCAGAGCTGCCGTCCAGGGAAAAAAACAACCAAACAAACAAACAAACAATAAGCTGCATTAAGGCACAAAAAGGTCAAGTGCAGAACATCATAATGTGGTGACTTAGGCTGAGGTTACACCTTTCGTATCATCTTCGTATTGTTTTCTTATACGTATCGCAGCGTATCGCCGCGACGTCACACTTTCGTTTTTTTTTCGTTTTTGTCAGCCAAGCACACTGATGTAGTACACTGCCAAAGCAGTAGGTGGCAGTAGGTGGCAAACATGAAGGCAATTTCAACCAATCAGAACGAATGTGCCAATACACTTCCTGGTGGAAGCTCCAGCAAAAGAAAATGTCAATAAGGCAGGCGCCTATGCCGCGCCACCATCTTGCTTTACTCAATGCAGCAATAATTTTTCAGCAAAGCCTAATAAAAGTGCAATAAACAAAACGGATACATTCACTGTGTGTTCTGCCTGTCATTTGTTGATGAAACAAAACTAACATCAACACAAGTGACCACCAAGAGCGGATAGTTTAGGCTAAAAAACGATCGGTAGCATTGTAGCATTGTTAGCTGCATGCTAACGTCAATGGAGTATGCCATTATAACAATATAGCATTGTGGCTAGAAGCTAACGTTAGCTCACGCTACTTAGCCAGCATCAAAACTGATGATATCGCGAGCTATCAGTAGTTAGATAACATTAGAGACAACGCTGTGTGTATTAAACAAAGGTGAATAGATGACTGGGCCATTTTGTTTAATGCTTCTTAAGTTGAAAGAGGAACTCTGAGCTAACAGGGTCTGAATCCTGATAGCTCACGTTAGCCAGCTGCTCATGCAATCGGTAATGCTAGCAGAATGAATGGATGTAAACTTTATTTAACATATTGCATATGGGTACAATACAATACGGCTCAATACAAACAATTGTTAAGGGAATGCAGACTGTTGTAGCTTGGACTGGGGTCCTTATAACAATAACTTGACAACACATGGTAGCTGAAGCTATTTGGGACACGGAGCTCTGCCTCTGTCCCAAACACACACACTGTACACAGGAAGGGCACGCAGATGGTATCTACTGCGCATGGGCGTTTTCGCAACAACTGCTCCGTGCAGATTACACGCTGTTGTCGAAGCGTTTTTTTTGCGTATCTCCAAACGCAAACACAATTTTGCGTTTCAGCCGTATCCACAAAAAAACGCCAAAAAACGCATTTCTGTGTAGATAGGACATGAAACGTCGTCAAAAACGTATAAAAAAACGCCAGGAATACACTAGTCTAACCATAGCCTTAGTGAGAGTATGATTCTTTTCTCTGCTGATCAGACAAGGCAGCCCATCGCAGGTGTTGGTGCTGCATCGTCTGGGGCCCTTTGTGTGACATCATGCTGTGAGCTTTTTAACCCCCCCATCCCTCGTCTTCCGCCGACATCGATTGGCCACCGCAGCACACGGGGGAGGGGTTGCGTTACAGCAAAAGTTGACTCCAGTTCAACTTTCTCGCAGAGCGCTGCTCCGTTCTTTTTGGGCAGCCCCATGCGATAACAACTGAGCCCAATGCAACTACCCCCATTCAGAAGAAGCAACTACCGCCATTCAGAAGAAGCAACTACCGCCATTCAGAAGAGGCAACTACCCCATTCAGAAGAAGCAACTACCCCCATTCAGAAGAGGCAACTACCCCATTCAGAAGAAGCAACTACCGCCATTCAGAAGAAGCAACTACCCCTATTCAGAAGAAGCAACTAGCCCCATTCAGAAGAAGCAACTACCCCAATTCAGAAGAAGCAACTACCCCAATTCAGAAGAAGCAACTACCGCCATTCAGAAGAAGCAACTACCCCAATTCAGAAGAAGCAACTACCCCAATTCAGAAGAGGCAACTACCCCCATTCAGAAGAAGCAACTACCCCAATTCAGAAGACGCAACTACCGCCATTCAGAAGAAGCAACTACCGCCATTCAGAAGAGGCAACTACCCCCATTCAGAAGAAGCAACTACCCCCATTCAGAAGAAGCAACTACGCCCATTCAGAAGAAGCAACTACCCCCATTCAGAAGTAACTACCCCATTCAGAAGAAGCAACTACCCCCATTCAGAAGAGGCAACTACCCCCATTCAGAAAAAGCAACTACCCCCATTCAGAAGAGGCAACTACCCCCATTCAGAAGAGGCAACTACCCCCATTCAGAAGAGGCAACTACCCCCATTCAGAAGAGGCAACTACCCCCATTCAGAAGAAGCAACTACCGCCATTCAGAAGAGGCAACTACCCCCATTCAGAAGAAGCAACTACCGCCATTCAGAAGAAGCAACTACCCCCATTCAGAAGAAGCAACTACCCCCATTCAGAAGAAGCAACTACCCCCATTCAGAAGAGGCAACTACCCCAATTCAGAAGAAGCAACTACCCCCTTCAGAAGAAGCAACTACCCCCATTCAGAAGAAGCAACTACCCAAATTCAGAAGAAGCAACTACCCCATTCAGAAGAAGCAACTACCCCCATTCAGAAAAGGCAACTACCCCCATTCAGAAGAGGCAACTACCCCCATTCGGAAGAAGCAACTACCCCCTTCAGAAGAAGCAACTACCCCCATTCAGAAGAAGCAACTACCCAAATTCAGAAGAAGCAACTACCCCATTCAGAAAAGGCAACTACCCCCATTCAGAAGAGGCAACTACCCCCATTCAGAAGAAGCAACTACCCCCTTCAGAAGAAGCAACTACCCCCATTCAGAAGAAGCAACTACCCCATTCAGAAGAAGCAACTACCCCATTCTGAAGAAGCAACTACCGCCATTCAGAAGACGCAACTACCCCATTCAGAAGAAGCAACTACCGCCATTCAGAAGACGCAACCACCCCCATTCAGAAGAAGCAACTACCCCATTCAGAAGAAGCAACTACCGCCATTCAGAAGACGCAACTACCCCCATTCAGAAGAAGCAACTACCCCATTCTGAAGAAGCAACTACCCCATTCTGAAGAAGCAACTACCCCATTCAGAAGACGCAACTACCCCATTCAGAAGACGCAACTACCCCAATCAGAAGAAGCAACTACCCCATTCAGAAGCAGAAGAAGCAACTACCCCCATTCAGAAGTAACAACTACCCCATTCTGAAGAGGCAACTACCCCCATTCAGAAGTAACAACTATCCCCATTCAGAAGACGCAACTACCCCCATTCAGAAGAAACAACTACCCCCATTCAGAAGACGCAACTACCCCCATTCAGAAGAAACAACTACCCCATTCAGAAGAAACAACTACCCCCATTCAGAAGAAGCAACTACCCCCATTCAGAAGAAGCAACTACGCCCATTCAGAAGAAGCAACTACCCCCATTCAGAAGTAACTACCCCATTCAGAAGAAGCAACTACCCCCATTCAGAAGAGGCAACTACCCCCATTCAGAAAAAGCAACTACCCCCATTCAGAAGAGGCAACTACCCCCATTCAGAAGAGGCAACTACCCCCATTCAGAAGAGGCAACTACCCCCATTCAGAAGAAGCAACTACCGCCATTCAGAAGAGGCAACTACCCCCATTCAGAAGAAGCAACTACCGCCATTCAGAAGAAGCAACTACCCCCATTCAGAAGAAGCAACTACCCCCATTCAGAAGAAGCAACTACCCCCATTCAGAAGAGGCAACTACCCCAATTCAGAAGAAGCAACTACCCCCATTCAGAAGAAGCAACTACCCAAATTCAGAAGAAGCAACTACCCCATTCAGAAGAAGCAACTACCCCCATTCAGAAAAGGCAACTACCCCCATTCAGAAGAGGCAACTACCCCCATTCGGAAGAAGCAACTACCCCCTTCAGAAGAAGCAACTACCCCCATTCAGAAGAAGCAACTACCCAAATTCAGAAGAAGCAACTACCCCATTCAGAAAAGGCAACTACCCCCATTCAGAAGAGGCAACTACCCCCATTCAGAAGAAGCAACTACCCCCTTCAGAAGAAGCAACTACCCCCATTCAGAAGAAGCAACTACCCCATTCAGAAGAAGCAACTACCCCATTCTGAAGAAGCAACTACCGCCATTCAGAAGACGCAACTACCCCATTCAGAAGAAGCAACTACCGCCATTCAGAAGACGCAACCACCCCCATTCAGAAGAAGCAACTACCCCATTCAGAAGAAGCAACTACCGCCATTCAGAAGACGCAACTACCCCCATTCAGAAGAAGCAACTACCCCATTCTGAAGAAGCAACTACCCCATTCTGAAGAAGCAACTACCCCATTCTGAAGAAGCAACTACCCCATTCAGAAGACGCAACTACCCCATTCAGAAGACGCAACTACCCCAATCAGAAGAAGCAACTACCCCATTCAGAAGCAGAAGAAGCAACTACCCCCATTCAGAAGTAACAACTACCCCATTCTGAAGAGGCAACTACCCCCATTCAGAAGTAACAACTACCCCCATTCAGAAGACGCAACTACCCCCATTCAGAAGAAACAACTACCCCCATTCAGAAGACGCAACTACCCCCATTCAGAAGAAACAACTACCCCATTCAGAAGAAACAACTACCCCATTCAGAAGAAACAACTACCCCCATTCAGAAGAAACAACTACCCCCATTCAGAAGAAGCAACTACCCCAATTCAGAAAACGCAACTACCGCCATTCATAAGCAACTACCTCATTCAAAAGAAACAACTACCCCCATTCACAAGAAAATAAACTACCCCCATTCATAAGTAACTACCTCATTCAAAAGAAATAAATACCCCCATTCAGAAGCAACTACCCCCATTCAGAAGAAAATAAACTACCCCCATTCAAAAGAAACAACTACCCCCATATCATAAGAAACAACAAACTACCCCCATTCAGAAGAAGGGGAAGCGTGTCTGGTTAGATCATACGCTTTATGATAAGCTGGTGCTTTTATCATAAGCGCTTTACAACTTATGCCTCACACTCACCCATTCACCCACCGATGCAAGGTGCAGCTCCGATCTACCTCCTGAGCCACTGTCGTGCCCCCTTCAGCTCCCACTGAGAAGTGGACAAACTCCATCTATCTGTGTCTCTGGTTCTTCCAGCGACAGTGCGGCGAGAGCTGCCAATGGTTTATATTCATCAATTTCTCAAATCAAAATAAGGCATTGATTACATTCAATGTTATTCAGATGTGAATTTAATTTTAGAAGTAACTCCCGGCAGGTCAAACACAGTCAACGATGAAATAGTTTATTTCTAGCTCATGAGGTTTGTATTTGTGATAAATAAACATGATATTGATTCTGGGTGATTCATGTCTGTTCCCATGTTAAATGTGCCACTCTGTAATCCAAATGTTAACCAATAGCCCCCATCACTGGAAAACCAATATTGGAAAGAAGTTTTACAACAGAAAGAGCCAATGACTCCACATGTGCTGACGTCACTGAATGAGTGCAGGTCCCTAAGAGAGTAGAGCTGCCGCGGTATCGGTATTACCGCGGTATCGCTGTTACATCATGCCCACCGCAGCGTTGGGCTGAATACCGGCATCACTGCTGTTTTTTATTATATCATTATTATTATTACGCTCTCGTTGGGCTTGCGGCTCTGCAGATATACCCTACTTCTCTGTCGAGATTCCAAGCGACCCTATTGGGTACCAGAAAAGTCACATGAAACACTGCAGACCACTGATTGGTCAGAAGAGATACGCGTCACATGCTTGGAGCATCTTGCAGTGCGTTTACTTCCTGAATCTCAGCCATGAGCCATTGATCAGAGCTCACAGTCACAACACGGCTAATAGTACGTTAGCTCCCACCGGAGACCCGAGTGGATTACCGACGCCGTCGCTCCTCAGGGAACGAGGCATAATGATTTTACTGCAACGAAATGTTATAATAAAAGCCCTTCGTTCTATACACTTGTCTGATTGAAAACTTTATTAACAGACCGCAGAATGGGTACAACTCGGCACGCTCTGAGCAAAGAAAGGAACTTAGATATTAATTGAGTAACGCTTGCCTTGCTATGTGGTCCGGTAAATACGAACGTGTAACTATACTAACGTTAATGCCACAAATCGAATGCCTTTGTAATCATAAGTAGTAACGTTATAATAATAAGAAGAAGAAAGGGTCGGGGGGGTAACCGGCGGGCGCGACACCGAGGGGAGACTTCGAATCCGTGTTTCACTTTTAATAACGAATGCGTGCATGCCGAATCCCAAACAATATTCATGCTGCAAAGTCATCCTCTAAAGATAGACATTTAGACTAGAGGCAGGCTATATGCTATATAAAGAGTAGACTACAAAAAAAATGCATTCAAACTTTTTTTTTGTGTGTGTGTGTGCGGTAATACCGCGGCGGTAGGAAATATATTGCAAATGTGTGCGGTAAGGAAAACATCAATACCGCGGCAGCTCTATAAGAGAGTCATCTAAAGTGTGTCTTCACCACTGACCTGCTAACACTCTGTAACACCGTCTTCACCACTGACCTGCTAACACTCTGTAACACTGTGTCACTGACCTGCTAACACTCCGTAACACTGTGTCACTGACCTGCTAACACTCTGTAACACTGTCTTCACCACTGACCTGCTAACACTCTGTAACTCTGTGTCACTGACCTGCTAACACTCTGTAACTCTGTGTCACTGACCTGCTAACACTCTGTAACACTGTGTCACTGACCTGCTAACACTCTGTAACACTGTGTCACTGACCTGCTAACACTCTGTAACACTGTCTTCACCACTGACCTGCTAACACTCTGTAACACTGTCTTCACCACTGACCTGCTAACACTCTGTAACACTGTCTTCACCACTGACCTGCTAACACTCTGTAACACTGTCTTCACCACTGACCTGCTAACACTCTGTAACTCTGTGTCACTGACCTGCTAACACTCTGTAACACTGTGTCACTGACCTGCTAACACTCTGTAACACTGTGTCACTGACCTGCTAACACTCTGTAACACTGTGTCACTGACCTGCTAACACTCTGTAACACTGTGTCACTGACCTGCTAACACTCTGTAACACTGTGTCACTGACCTGCTAACACTCTGTAACACTGTGTCACTGACCTGCTAACACTCTGTAACACTGTGTCACTGACCTGCTAACACTCTGTAACACTGTGTCACTGACCTGCTAACACTCTGTAACACCGTCTTCACCACTGACCTGCTAACACTCTGTAACACTGTGTCACTGACCTGCTAACACTATGTAACACTGTGTCACTGACCTGCTAACACTCTGTAACTCTGTCTTCACCACTGACCTGCTAACACTCTGTAACACTGTGTCACTGACCTGCTAACACTCTGTAACACTGTGTCACTGACCTGCTAACACTCTGTAACACTGTGTCACTGACCTGCTAACACTCTGTAACACTGTGTTCACCACTGACCTGCTAACACTCTGTAACACTGTGTCACTGACCTGCTAACACTCTGTAACACTGTGTCACTGACCTGCTAACACTCTGTAACACTGTGTCACTGACCTGCTAACACTCTGTAACACTGTCTTCACCACTGACCTGCTAACACTCTGTAACACTGTGTCACTGACCTGCTAACACTCTGTAACACTGTGTTCACCACTGACCTGCTAACACTCTGTAACACTGTGTCACTGACCTGCTAACACTCTGTAACACTGTCACTGACCTGCTAACACTCTGTAACTCTGTGTCACTGACCTGCTAACACTCTGTAACACTGTCTTCACCACTGACCTGCTAACACTCTGTAACTCTGTCTTCACCACTGACCTGCTAACACTCTGTAACACTGTTTTGTCTGTCCACATATAGAAATAAATACAGACACACTATATCTACTGTGGTCTTTTTTATACTCAGAGAGAGAGAGAGAGAGAGAGAGAGAGAGAGAGAGAGAGAGAGAGAGAGAGAGAGAGAGAGAGAGAGAGAGAGAGAGAGAGAGAGAGAGAGAGAGAGAGAGAGAGAGGAGAGAGAGAGGAGAAAGAGAGGAGAGAGAGAGAGAGAGAGAGAGAGAGAGAGAAAGAGAGAGAGAGAAAGAGAGAGAGAGAGATACAGAGAGAGATACAGAGAGGGAGTGGGGAGAGAGGGAGTGGGGAGAGAGAGAGAGAGAGAGAGAGAGAGAGAGAGAGAGAGAGAAAGAGAGGGGGATAGAGAGATAACGAGAGGAGAGAACGAGAAAGATTGGAAAGGAGGATTGAAGGGGAGGGAGAGAGAGAAAGAAAGAGAAACAGAAAAATACAGATACAGAAAAAGTCAGAGAGGGAGGGAGAGAGAGAGAGATAAAGAGAGAGGGAGGGAGAGATATGTATCCTGTCCCAAGCTTAATGCAACATCCACCTTTCCCCTCGTAGTGGTTTTAATGTCTCTTGCAGACAGAGCAGACAAGCCACCGTCTGATCTCTACACCATCAGGCAGCATGCAAAGGAATTAACAAGGAAACAGGAAGGACAGGACTGGGACGATGAAGAGGAGAGACAGAGATACACTTTTCTACTCACAGCAGCAATGTCCTGTCCTCACCGGCTTTCCTGATCCCAGTTTACACTTTTCTCCTTTGTTTTAGTTTGTTGTTTAAAAAAAATTATTACTTCCACTTATGACCCGAGATGGAGATGAATACGACCAGGGTTTGAAATCAGGGGCGTCCCAAACTCCTAGTAGGGACGATAAGAAAAAAACGCAGCCGGGACGGTACTAAACATAGTCAGGGACGACCGTGGGACGGTGGAACGAACGGGGGGGCTGAATTCATCCATACAACCAACCACACCTCCTACTGGGTTCAGTATGGTTCCTCCTCAACAGCTGGACTCTGGGACTGTGCGTGAAAGACACGGGACAGTGACTCCTCCCGTCTCCTCAGCGCTCTCCACACACCTGCCTCGGGTCACAGCCTCTAGCGCCCGGCGTGCTTGCGTGCGCCTCTCACCTCCTCCCGTCCCGTAAATCCCTCTGTCCAGACAGACGGACCGTCCCACAAACACACCGGTCCACTCCACAGCCGCAGGATGCAGGCGCTTCAGCTGTCTTTACTCTCTCCCTCTCTCTCTCTCTCTCTCTCTGCACACACGCTCTCTCCACTACCCCACGTGGAGGTGTGTGTGTGTGTGTGGAGTCTAAGTGCTGTCTGTGTTCAGGGGTTCAGTGAGAGGAGAGAGGCAGCAGCAGCAGTAGTAGTAGTAGTAGTAGTAGTGGTGGTGAGAGGAGGAGGAGGAGGAGGAAGAGGAGAAGAGTTGACTGCAGGATTCCTTGATGGGACAGCGTTCATCCCCTCCATTTTGTTCCCTCTTCCATCTCTCCGTTGTGATAGTTCATTTTCTCTCTCCCTCTCTCTCTCTCTTTCACCTTCTTCTTTGTGGTGCTCTCTCTCTCTCTCTCTCTCTCTCTCACCTTCTTCTTTGTGGTGCTCTCTCTTCTCTCTCGTGCAGCTTTCCTGAAAACACTCAGTTTGGTTTTGTGAGAAGTAGCGCACAAAAGAAACAGCTGATGAAGGGGGGAAAAAACGGTTCCTCCTCCTCTTTCTTTACTCTACGGGCACTTTTTCCCCCTGTCCGTTCGCCACATGCGTGTCTCTCTCTCCCTCTCTCTCTCTCTCTCTGACATGCTGGCTCACCCCTCCCCCTTCTCCTCTCCTCTCTCGTCCTCTGGTTGGTACATTTCCCAGGACAAAGAGCAGAACTGGAGAGGGAGAGGCGGAGGAGGAGCAGGAGGAGGTTGGTGGTGAAAGAGAAATGGGGGGGGGGGGGATGCACTTGCAGGAGACCCCTCTCTCTTTTGCTCTCTCTCCCTCTGACTTTTTCCTATCTCTCTCTCTCTCTCTCTCTCTCTCTCTCTCTCTCTCTCTCTCTCTCTCTCTCTCTCTCTCTATGGTGGTTACACAGACCATGTAGTGTGTCTATCTGTCATTATGTGTGGACAGACAAGGCAGCGTTACGGTACATGGTGTTAGCGGGTCAGTGGGAGAAGATGGGATCAAAACACCCACCACACCTACTCTTCTTCTGAATACCTGCGGTGGTGGTGCGTTGAACCCGCTGTCGTCAAATATCTCAAATAGACTTGTTCTTTTTTTGCAAAATAAAAAGTCAAGACTGAAATAAATCGGACTGAAATAAACGATCCGCCTCTACGCTTCTTAAGACGTCCTCTGACTGTATTACTGGCCAACCGGCACCTCTAATAATATACTGGAGCACTGGAGCGCTCTGTGGGGAGTTTGTTTGCATGTTCGCCCTTTTTGTGTTTGCGTGGGTTTCCTCCGCCGGGTGCTCCGGTTTCCTCCCACACCGTAAAAGACATGCATGCTGCTGCTCTGGGTATATCCTGCCGTTGCCCGGCGTCACGACTGGAGTTGGTCCCCGGGACGCCGGCTCCTAAGTGATTAGGATGCGTCAGATGCAGAGGAATCGATTCCCCCACAGGGATTCATTAAGTATAATTTAAATCCAGTACTAATTATACATAAACTAACTAAACATAAAGTCCAACCTTAGTCTCTAGGCTCTCCGTTGGTCTGTGTTTGCACCAATGTTAGTCTAGAGTCTAGACCAGACCTGAGCATTGTACGGCCCGCGGGCCGGATACGGCCCGCGGGATGATTCTGACCGGCCCGTGAAAGATTACATGATAATTAAAAAAATAAAAAAAAATAAAAATTATTTAACTTTTTTCTTTTTATGTCAACGTTCACACGCACAATATACACTTAGGAGACATGCTCAGAAGATGTTGGTTCTCTTTGGATCCACCTATATGTGAACAGACATTCTCAGTCATGACGTTTACCAAGTCCAGGTACAGATCCTCTCTCACTGATGAACATCTGGCAGCTGTGCTTCGCATCTCCACCTCAGACATGCAACCTGACTTTGATGGACTTGTTAAAGCTCAACAGAGACTGGATTTATCACACTGAATGAAAAAATAAAAAGAGCTGAAGAACACTAAAATGTGGAAATATAACAAGTGAAATGGGACACTTGATTTTTTTTTTCTTTTTTTTGCACAGTTCTGAAAACAGTAAATGTTTAATATATGCATGTAAAGTAAAAAAGGCTACAAAACTGGGACACTTTTCTTTACACAGTTCAGTGACATGTCTTGTTTATTTTGGCTATAAGATGATGTGATGTCTTTAGAAAGCTAAGAAAATCCTTGTTTCAATAGTATATGAAACTCAAAATAATAACATTATTTGTATAGCACTTTTTCATACATGCCCTTTGTTATTAATGTTTCACATTTTGTTTATCATTTTGGAAATAAATTCTATTTGAATAAATTATATTTTTGAAAGCTAACCTCACCTTTTAATTGCCAAATTATAACATACACTCTTACCAGGGGTCAAAACAATGCCATTTACTGCTTTTTATATAGAAATAAAATGTATATTATGCATAATTGAGTTTGGAATTTTGGCCCGGCCCTCCAACATATTTTCAGTTGCTAATTCGGCCCCCCGGGAAAAATAATTGCCCACCCCTGGTCTAGACTCTCTGTTGGTCTGTGTTTGCACTAGGGCTGTCCCTGACTAAGGATTTGGATGGTCGACTATGATTGGCCAAAATTTGCCGTTAGTCGACTATTGGTAAAAAAAAAAAAAAAAAAAAAAAAAGGTATAATATTTTTAACACTTTGGTTGCCTAAGGTTAAATTAATGATATACCATAGATTGCCAGCGCTATTTGTCTATGGAGAAAGTCCCCTTCTTTGCAGGGCTATAACTTTTTAAATTCTATTGCTACATTGCCATTATTAGGGCCCATTCAAAGTCCTATATGTATTGTTCATTGTGTAGCAACGTTAAACTTTTTCATTCACATATTCATAGTAAAGTATGGTCTAATGTATAAGTATGTTTTCATCTCTTTCTGCAGCTTTCTCCAGAACGTGATATATAGCCCCAAATGCATTATATTGATGATGAAATACAGTTTGATGGCAATCAGCGCGATATAAAAAATTCCAACTAGACGTACTTCTAGAAGTTACTACACGTCATCTGATGTTGACCGGATGGGCGAGGGGGCGTTTATAATTCCGTGGGCAGCGTTATACCAATCATCTAATGTGGGTCAAATGTTCATCATAGCAGTTAGTGTCGAACACGGTAATATTACACGCTAAAACTCACCCCAGTCTCCGCGGGCCGTTGGGCGATCAGCGTGGGGTAGACAGTTTTCCATTATGGGATGTTGAAATAGTCGGTCCATTTCCAGGTTGTATAATAATATATACGTCCAAATCATGTTGTTTTTTCGAGTTATTTGCAGCGATCGATGTTCACTGTGTGAAGACGGAGTCTCTCTAACATTAGCGAGTGCCCGGACCCCATATGGAGTGAGTCCTACCGGGTTAAAGGTTGACATCCGGTTTCGATCTGCCGATCGGCCACCAGATGGCGGTCTTGAACCGCTAGAGGATTGAGAGGAGATCACACTTGTGTCTCAGGCCAGCGGAGGGACATTATGAATCCGATCGCAGATTTTTGAAATATTGATATAAAGACGACGTACAGCGTCCCCCGGCAACTTTAGCATGGCCAGCAAAGACGTCTAAAGACGCCCCCTGGCAGTCAAAGTGTTAATATATATATATAAAATAAAAAAAAATTATCAAAAAAAGAATATTTTTAATATATATATATATATATATATATATATATATATATTTTTTTTTAAATTGTATCATTCCATTTGGGCTGTGGGGGGTGCTTAATGTCTGAAGGAGTCGACTGAAGGCTTCTTGTCCTCTGCAAACGCATGCAATTGGTCCACTGATGGATACATCTTGATATTTGTCTAGTCTAGTGTGTTCATTAGACGGGTGAAATCCTCTTTCAGTGCCTCTGTGCCTGTTTTCGTAGGCAGTTAGCCTCTGGTATGCGTGCCATTAGCGTTAGCCACGCTTCTAGGCCTCTTTTCTTTTGGAAAGAATGATGATAAAAAAAATTACTTTTTCTTAATAAATATATATATATTTTTTGTATTCGACTAAGAGGTTGGTTAGTCGACTACGGCTCCTTTCGACCGATTAGTCGACAAATCGACTAATAGGGGTCAGCCCTAGTTTGCACCAATGTTAGTCTAGACTCTCTGTTGGTCTGTGTTTGCACCAATGTTAGTCTAGACTCTCTGTTGGTCTGTGTTTGCACCAATGTTAGTCTAGACTCTCTGTTGGTCTGTGTTTGCACCAATGTTAGTCTAGACTCTCTGTTGGTCTGTGTTTGCACCAATGTTAGTCTAGACTCTCTGTTGGTCTGTGTTTGCACCAATGTTAGTCTAGACTGTCTGTTGGTCTGTGTTTGCACCAATGTTAGTCTAGACTCTCTGTTGGTCTGTGTTTGCACCAATGTTAGTCTAGACTCTCTGTTGGTCTGTGTTTGCACCAATGTTAGTCTAGACTCTCTGTTGGTCTGTGTTTGCACCAATGTTAGTCTAGACTCTCTGTTGGTCTGTGTTTGCACCAATGTTAGTCTAGACTCTCTGTTGGTCTGTGTTTGCACCAATGTTAGTCTAGACTGTCTGTTGGTCTGTGTTTGCACCAATGTTAGTCTAGACTCTCTGTTGGTCTGTGTTTGCACCAATGTTAGTCTAGACTCTCTGTTGGTCTGTGTTTGCACCAATGTTAGTCTAGACTCTCTGTTGGTCTGTGTTTGCACCAATGTTAGTCTAGAGTCTAGACTCTGTTGGTCTGTGTTTGCACCAATGTTAGTCTGTCACACTCACTATTACATTGAGGCTTAAACTCGCAGGTGAAAGCCTAGTTATTACAGATCTACAATAAATAACTAGAGTGTATGTAAGCGGTGTGTATTTTTATGCATCCACCACACCGCCCCAAAAGAGAAAACCCTTCCCCGCCCCTCTCTGAAATGTGTCTGTTCTCCGGTTGCACAAACCATAGAAATTAAACAACAAAAGGAGGGAAATCTCAGGTTCCTTCAGCCGCCGTGATGACATCATATACGTGCCGTCTCGACAACCAAACCTGTGACCATGTATTGTATAGTCAAATAGTATTGTAGTGCACCCTTTATACCTTGTACTTTTTTCTGTATGTATGTTTTTATGCCTCGTCTCGTAGCATGTATTATGCTTCACTGCCTGCATGTTTCGTTTTTTATGCTTTGTGTGGGGACTGCGGATGAAAATGAGCATCCTTGCTAAATCCGGTGTATTTACACTGCATTATTATTTTGTAGTGTCCAGTAATATGCTCTGTCCTCCCGTCTAAATAAACAAATAAATGAATCTCCATATGGAGAAGGATTAAAAAGGTCCAATTGCTGGAGCAGGGAATGGAAACCCTAGCACCCCAAGTAAGGCAGACAAACCAACGAGTTACTGAGCAGGACAAGAAGGAGCCAACCAACCTGCCTTACTGAGCAGGACAAGGAGGAGCCAATGAACCTGCCTTACTGAGCAGGACAAGGAGGAGCCAATGAACCTGCCTTACTGAGCAGGACAAGGAGGAGCCAATGAACCTGAAGCAACTCCCTGACAATCGACAGGTGTATTAGACCCATAGCTATAATATAAGATATATTTTAAGCACTCGCAAATCTCGCAGTCCCCCCATTGATTAAAGCGATGGCGTAATAGCGCCCTCTGGCGCATTAAGCAATGGTGCAGAATGAGTTAATAGTGCAATAACTTGATTTTTCACCAAACTTCACTTAAAACAAATAAAAGGTGCCTCTTGATCATCAAACAAGAATGAATTTCCCTATTGGGATTAATAAAGTGCAAATCTAACTGTAACCAAACATCACTTTTTGTATAAAAAAAAAAAAAAAAAAAAAAAAGTATGAAGATCAGCATGGAGCGTTAGCTCTGTGGCTAACTAGCCGGAGTTGCAGGTGTGTGCAGTATGAAGAGCAGCATGGAGCGTTAGCTCTGTGGCTAACTAGCCTGAGCTGCAGGTGTGCAGTATGAAGAGCAGCATGGAGCGTTAGCTCTGTGGCTAACTAGCCTGAGCTGCAGGTGTGCAGTATGAAGAGCAGCATGGAGCGTTAGCTCTGTGGCTAACTAGCCTGAGCTGCAGGTGTGCAGTATGAAGAGCAGCATGGAGCGTTAGCTCTGTGGCTAACTAGCCTGAGCTGCAGGTGTGCAGTATGAAGAGCAGCATGGAGCGTTAGCTCTGTGGCTAACTAGCCTGAGCTGCAGGTGTGCAGTATGAAGAGCAGCATGGAGCGTTAGCTCTGTGGCTAACTAGCCTGAGCTGCAGGTGTGCAGTATGAAGAGCCGCATGGAGCGTTAGCTCTGTGGCTAACTAGCCGGAGCTGCAGGTGTGCAGTATGAAGAGCAGCATGGAGCGTTAGCTCTGTGGCTAACTAGCCTGAGCTGCAGGTGTGCAGTATGAAGTGCAGCATGGAGCGTTAGCTCTGTGGCTAACTAGCCGGAGCTGCAGGTGTGCGGTATGAAGAGCAGCATGGAGCGTTAGCTCTGTGGCTAACTAGCCAGAAACCGCGGGTCATTCGGTGTGAAGAACAGCTGACGCCGAACAGCTGAGCCGAATTCTGAACTGTCCCTTTAAATCACCGACCATTTCAGTCTCAACTTTCCTGACACAGTAGTTGAACGTGGCACACCATGAGTCATATCCCCCCCACAACATCAATGAGCCGGTGGTGATGCCAGCTATCGGGTTGTCCGTCTGGCGAGGAGACCGGGTGTATCAAATCATTCTCTACTACGAGCCTCGCTATAAATACCAGATGATAATCCAATGGTGACCCACTTACTTCATTCACATCTTAAGGCCGGGAGGTATATAACCGAACATGAAGGTGTACCGTCATGGATCCAATGCGAAGATAAGGATTATTAAATAAACGTAAAATTATACATAATTAGCTAAAGGTGCTATAGATCAAATCTTTATCATTCTTTTTAAATAATACATCCACAGTGCTTTTAGAAAGGTGTGGAATAGGGGCGGCTAGGTGGTGTAGTGGGCAAGGCACTCGCCACCAGTGTGGAGACGCTAGGATTCGCGTGTTCGAATCCAGCTCTCCACATTGTTTTTCAGTTTGGCTGGTCGTCCGCAGTAATACACATTGGCCGTATTACGGGGAGGGAAAACTGAAGGGTGGGGATCGAACGTTGTGAACAAGCGACTCCTACAAGTCGGTTGGTGCGCCTGCGCAGTAGAATCAGGAAGTGTCGGGGGCAGCGTGAGCCTCCCACGCGTTACTCCTCGACACTGAGAGATCGAGCTGCGCAGGTGAAAAGATGCGACTGCTGTTACCTCAAGTACCGGAGGGGACTTGTGCTATGTATGACTTAGTCCACATTGCAGCCGGCTTGTGGGAGGCAAGAAACAGCGTTCGTGACAGGGGAGGGTTGAATTGGATGATACGAAATTGGGATGGGAGAAAATATGGAAAAATGGGAGAAAAAGTGGATCAAACAAAAGAAAGGTGTGGAATAAAAGTATTGTCCCCCCCCCCCCCCCAAATTATCAGTTAATGAATTTATAATAAGAAAGAAATTGGCGGGTCCAAAATTAATGTTGTTTACATGTATCCCCTTCCCTCCTTCCCCACGTGGAATGCACCTGATTGAATAAATGACATGCTGGCACCATATTGCAACATCTAGTCATTGAATGTCTTGACAACCGTCGTCTATAGCACTCGTTCTAAATAATATGAAAGATGATTATTATAAAAGCGTGTTAGTTTGTCTTGTAAGCTAGCCAGCAGAACTGGTTGAGCTAAATTGTATGTTCACCACGAGCGCACTGTGTCAGTATGTTGCTAGGTTACGGACCGCTGCAGCTTGCCGTGAGAAGACGGAGCAGCTGTTAATGATGTGCCTGGTACAGCTTTAAACACGGCGGGCATGTTGTCCTCTCCTGCCTACAGTGATACATTAGGCCAGGTTACTTCAGCCTGTTGTCCTCTCCTCACTTCCGGGAAGGTTAGACCAGGTTACTTCAGCCTGTTGTCCTCTCTCATCACTTCCTGTCTACAGTGGAAGGTTAGACCAGGTTACTTCAGCCAGTGGGTTGAGTTTGTGTTATTTGATGCTGTTGATTCATAAAAACAACCAGGTAAAGCCTAATTAGTGATATTCAGGTCACACCCTATTGATGTAAATGTAACGTATTTAGAATGTTGAATGGGACACGACCACAGATGTGACATTAGTTTAGTAGAGCTTATTTCTAGCTTCAGGAGGAAGTGCAGCGTCCACAACATACTGACTGAACTGGGGCACAGGAAGAACGTTATGTGAATTATAAACATGGGTGGCATCTAGGGATGGGTGTCGTGTTTATTTGTGCCACTGAAACAGAAATCCTGTGAGGCGTGAGGCGTTGCAGGAAGACAACTCTGGTCATGCAGAAAGAGATTGATTTTGGTTGGGTCTAATCTGTGTCTAATGAATGGGTTCTTGTGTTGGGTTATGTGTTGATTTGGAATGTCTTTGTCTAGTGGTTATGAGGAGTATTAGAGACTAGAGTGTATGGAATGTTGTGCTGTTTTTGAGCACGTTTTAGTTTTCTCTGAGATGTCTTCGTTTGTTGTTTTATTGATATTTGTTGTTTTATTGATTTGTTATTGTTCTATATTAGAAAATGTGGCATACATATTTGTTTGTATGTCTGATTTTGATTGGTTTAATGTTCTATAATTGTTTGTATATTTTATTGGTGTTTTATTGATATTTGTTTTGTTTTTATGTTGTTTTATTGATTATTCTTGTTTAATTTTATATGTTTGGATCCAGACCCCAGGAAGAATAGTCGCTGCTGAGGCAGTGACTAATGGGGATCTGAAATAAAGAAATAAAGAAATAAAGCTGTGGAGCATGAGAGTGTACCGCGAAGACTTTGTTGCGTTGAAAGCTAGCTTAGCGTTATCTAAAAGATAAAAAGCTGACTGTTTGGACTGACAATGCGCTTTAAGCATCGGGCATATATTAAGCATATATTGCTGTGCATTGTTATGTCCGCGGAGCGAGACATGATACAATCGGTAGTGTGAGTGTGTGGCGAGTGACTCAATACGTCGCAATATGTCGTTATTGCTGCTGCCATCATGCACTTTAAGATGCGTTCTAAAAATGTATTTCCCTAAACAATTACCCGAGCACTACTCCAGTAATTCATGCGAGTACTCGATCTGGGAAAACATCACTCATGCCCATCCCTAGTGGCATCGCCCCTTTAACCACTGGCAACCCATTCATGACCGTCAACTACCGCTTAGAAAAATCTCCACTTCACGATTTTGAACGTGAGCTAAACGCAGGCAGTAGTACTGCAGTGGTTTGGGGGAATGGAAGTAATGGTAGAACATAAAGCAGAAGCTTGACCCTAATGACCCCCACCCTCCTCCATCGTTTAAGAGAAGCAGATTGAACAAGGGAGTGAGTAATACTGTGCTAGAATGGGTCTCTCTCTCTCACCCGCACTGAATATACATTCACACTGTGGGGGAGTGTGTCACAGTATCACACTGCAGAACCTGTGGGGCTTCACTGCAGCACTGCACCTCTAAAGAGCCGGAGGAGGTAACTACCAGTAAGTAGGGATCAGTGATGCCACAGATTACTTGTAAAAGTAATCTGATTACTGATTACTGATTACTCCTTTAAAAAGTAATCTAAGTTACTTTACTGATTACTTGATTATCAGAGTAACTTAGTTACTTTGAAAGTAACTAGGTTACGAAGTCGTCGTCGTTCCCCCAACAGTTTTTTTTTAAACGCTTTATTGAAAGTGCATGAATTGTTTTTAACTTGTTTCTCTGCACATAACGTAAATTGTTAAACTAGTGCTTCAGCTTCTGTACCATCAAGTATGGTAAAGCAACAGTCTATGATGCTCACAGCATTAGAGCAGCCAGCCAGTGGTTTTACAAAACCAGTGTATCACATCTAACAAATGCAGGCTGAACTATTATTTCAATTATATCAACTGTAACTATTAAATTGTTTTTATAAATGTCTCTCTATAAACATACAATCAGTCTCTCTTTAACATGTAAATTAACTGTAAATCTGGCAAATAAGAGCTTTTGCTCTGCCACCATCAACCCTCCTGTACCTAGTCGAAGCGTCGGCTAGTGTTGTGATTCCAGATGCTTTCAATGCAATTGGATGTGCTGTTTTTAGCGGTAGACAGTATTTTGTTTCCTCCGCCGTGAAGTAGTGACTGAGGCTACGTTTAGACAAGCGTTTTGGGGTGGAATTCTGAACAGAAACCGCAAAAGTCATCTTGCGGTTTCACTTTTAATTTTGCCAAGCGTTTTGGGGTGGAATTCTCCGACTACGGAGCCCTGCTGTCACACGATTGGCGCATATGTCACATGACGTGCTGTGAAGACCCGCCCTACTCTGCCTCTGATTCGCAGACTGTGGATGGGGAATGTGATTGGACCAAAGCAGAGTCACTCAGACAGAGGGACCAGTCACGCCGCGGGACACATTCTTGTATTTAACCCTTTCACTGCCACACCACGTCACTCCCAAAAGAAAAACAGCTCAAAATGTATTTTTGACTGTCGAAAACGAAATAAAATACTGCATTCCGCCTGCATTATGAATTTATGATGAGATAGTAACGAAATAGTAATGCACAGCCACTTGGACAAGTAACTGCAATCAGATTACTGGCTTTTAAAGATTAACGCGTTAGATTACTATTTTCGGGGGAAAGTAATCAGATTACAATAACGCGTTACTTAGTAACGCGTTACTGGCATCACTGGTAGGGATGGGTACCGAATTCGGTACTTTTGAGGTACCGAACTGAAACACGTCGGTACTACCGAGTATCGAATCAAGTGAGAAACCGAAAATGTTTTTTTTCTTTTTTTATTAATTTCTTTTTTAACTTTTTTTTTAAACTTTTTTCTTTTCATGTCAACGTTCACACGCACAATATATGCTTACCTAGGATTTGACTTGATTCAACAACAAAGCAGTCGGAGCAATGACAAGCCGAAAACTGTCTAAATTGTAGTTATTTGAAGTTTGGATTTTTTTTTTTCGACTGAGGTAGGTAAATTAAATTTCTTGAGACTAAAGTACCGAAAAAAGGTACCGTTAGGTACCGGTATCGATTCACAGGTACCGGTACCGGTTCAAATGTGAAAGGTACCCATCCCTACAGTAAGGAACTGATGTCTGCCTTTCACCTGATTTAAAACACACAGAGAGGTGGAGGAGGTAGCTACCAGTAAGGAACTGATGTCTGCCTTTCACCCGATTTAAAACACACAGAGAGGTGGAGGAGGTAGCTACCAGTAAGGAACTGATGTCTGCGTTTCACCTGATTTAAAACACACAGAGAGGTGGAGGAGGTAGCTACCAGTAAGGAACTGATGTCTGCGTTTCACCTGATTTAAAACACAGAGAGAGGTGGAGGAGGTAGCTAGTAGCTACCAGTAAGGAACTGATGTCTGCCTCTCACCTGATTTAAAACACACAGAGAGGTGGAGGAGGTAGCTACCAGTAAGGAACTGATGTCTGCCTTTCACCTGATTTAAAACACACAGAGAGATAGCAGTAAGGGGATGAGATGACTTGGAAGAGGCAGGCTGGCTGGCTGGCTGGCTGGCTGCCCCCCCCCCCCCCCCTCCCATCTCTCTCTCTCCCAGGATAACCCACAGTTGACAGGGCCCTCTCTCCATGGCTACTTATGGATTAGCACCCGGCATCTACAACAGGAAACCATCAATAAATGTGTCCTGCTAATGCAGACCATGTTCTGTTCCCTCCGCTGCCCACAGACAACAAGGTCTGTTATACAACATGTGGGATACGTTGGGGAGTCAAACGGGGCTACTTCTCCGTTTGCTAAATCAAGTCAGGTTTATTTGCACGGTCCATTATCACGTTATAGGTCTCGACGGGCTTCGCACTGGCCCACATTACCTCCTGAACTCCATGAAAGATATGGAGAGACCCCCACGACACCTCAGTGGGAAAGACAAAGTAAATATTACGTATCCGATTCACGCTGTAATCTTAGCAGTGTTGTTGTAGCACTCGAGTCCAGGACTCGCGACTCGACTTGGACTCGAGCACTGACTGCGTTCGGACTCGGAAGGTGCAGACGAGGATTCAAGACTTGTTAAGACTCGATAATAAATAGTTATTTATTTATTTTTGTAATAGGCCCTAATCATTTGGCATAAGATATTGATGGCTCTATTAATACCGTAACAGTGTTTAATTTCGTGCAAGGGCAGACACGTGTGTTCCACCTACATGTGGATTCACGTCGATACCCTCATGTTCAGTACTAAAGAGACACCCCGAATCGTGCGCTTTGTCATTTATGTGTTAATGTACCTTTTTTTATTTGTATGTCAGCTCTTTGACCGCCAGAGTGGAGTGGACTCAACCTTGATAGGTGTCTGAATATACCTGCATATAACTGATAGCATGTACAATGATGCTGTATTTACCGTATACATTTATTCTTACTGTAAATATATTTATCCACTTGTCTGTACATACCTGCGCATAATCTTTTTACATATCTGTAGATACTATATATATATCTCCCATACTAGTTATGCTGCTGGCCAGGCAGTATGACTACTATCACATACTGTATTTATACCTGTATCACTGTACATGTTGGTATTACATGTACATACATCTGATTAGCACTACACCCAGTAGTAGGGCTGGGCGATAAAACGATAACGATAACTATCGCGATAAATTATTTTCTCGAAATAAACATGAAACGTGGTCGCAAAGTTTCGATATATCGATTTTCCAAGCTTGGATATGAGCACGCACTAACAACCAACCGGTGAAGGAGATGGCCGAGAGCGAAGGAGACCAGGAAGGAGACCCAGAGGTAGCACTCACTCAACAACAAGGCTTGCTAGGCTAATTAGCTTGCACGGCGATGTTTTATATATTTACGTGCCGAGTATGTGTGCGGCGGGAATTCTGAGGCCACGTTCATAGTAGTGTGTGGTATACAGTGGACGTCGTTTCAATATATTGTGGCGGAAGAGAGTATTTTAGTGTCATATTGAGCACATTGTCATGGAATACACCGCTTAGGAACAACAGGCTGGCTAGGATAACTAGCTTGCACGGCGATGTTTTATATATTTACGTGCAGAGTATGTGTGCGGCGTGAATTCTGAGGCGACGTTCATAGTAGTGTGTGGTATACAGTGGACATCGTTTCAATATATTGTGGCGGAAGAGAGTATTTTAGTGTCATATTGAGCACATTGTCATGGAATACACCGCTTAGGAACAACAGGCTGGCTAGGATAAATAGCTTGCACGGCGATGTTTTATATATTTACGTGCAGAGTATGTGTGCGGCGTGAATTCTGAGGCCACGTTCATAGTAGTGTGTGGTATACAGTGGACGTCGCTTCAATATATTGTGGCGGAAGAGAGTATTTTAGTGTCATATTTATTACATTGTCATGAGATATTCCGCTTGTCGGCTAACTGCTAACGTGCGCGGACTGATGACGACATCAACTCGACTCGAGACATTCGCAGCAGCATAAGAAGTTAATTAAACTTGACATACATTATATTGACGATAATTATCGATATCGAATTATATGAAAATAATTTTATAATTTTATCGCGATAACGTTTTTGGTCATATGGCCCAGCCCTACCCAGTAGTACTAATTCATATATTTTATACCCAGTTTAATCACCTGTACATTACTATTGCACTTTACTGTTACATTTGCACTCTGGTTGGATGCCAAACCTATGTTGTACTGTACTTGTGCTGCATGATGACAATACATTTTAATCTAATCTAGTACCCGTCTATGCTGTCTAGGTGACTCGGTGTGTTACTAGGGTTTGGACCATGTGTACCATCATCACACTATCACTACTGTCTGACTGAATCCTGCCACTCACTACTACTGTTCACTAATACTACTGTTGTCACTATTACTTTGCACTTTGTTCTATTATTATTACTAGCCCCTCCCCCACACCACTATAACACCTGACTTGACCGTTAAATAGGATGGTGCTGTAGCCCAGAATGTCCAAGCTCGTCCCGCTGTGTGGAGAGAGAGGATATTACAGTTTAGTAGTCTCCGTTCTGCTCTCGGTCCTCCCGCAGTGAACCCTTCCAGCCAGCCAGCTCAGCAGTCTAGATAGAGGTTCCCATGTAGCAACAAAGCGCTTGCCTGCTGGACGGCCCCCCAGGGGAGGGGGAGTGGGGAGGGGGAGGCTGCTCTCCACACCATGCGTCTCTCCACAGCGAAGGTAGACCGCAGCAGCAGACAAATGTACGTTTACGTTACGACCGAGCGGCTTCTCATCCTCGCCGGTGAACCGTGAGAGAAAAGATATATACGATTGGTGTAAACGGAGAAGAAGAAGAAGGCAATTGATGGTGATAAAACTGTAGGGCCTAAAAAAATGGTTTGGTTCCTGTCGCCGATCGACCCTGCCGATTTAGGTGCGACCCAAATTATTTTATGAGTAATTTTCTTTATTTATTAAAAAAATTTTGCAATAAAGTTTGAGTTACCGGTAAATCTTAGTCAAAAAGCGCAGTCCATGTCAATAATGAGAATATATAAAAAGCAAGTATTTCACAAACAAAGAAATTCCCTATCCATAGTCGCCGTGAAAATAAATAAATAAAATAAAAAATTAAATAAATTCCCTACCTACCCATGGCCCATTAACTGACAACCAACAGGAGCCAAACAAATTTTTTTGTCAGGCCTAGATATAACACCAGCCACCCTTCAGTCACCAGCTCACAGCTGGAGTACACCCTCCTGTCAGCGGTGGGGTTCTGAACCGGCGACCTTTCGGGTTACAGGCCGGCATTTTGCCTCCCCGGAGGAGGAGGAACTATTCGCCCTCGCGGGGCGACACGACAGTCATGCGACGCGTCAGACACGATGGTCATGTGACGCGTCAGACACGACAGTCATGCGACGCGTCAGACACGATGGTCATGTGACGCGTCAGACACGACAGTCATGTGACGCGTCAGACACGATGGTCATGTGATGCGTCAGACACGATGGTCATGTGACGCGTCAGACACGACGGTCATGTGACGCGTCAGACACGACGGTCATGTGATGCGTCAGACACGATGGTCATGTGACGCGTCAGACACGACAGTCATGTGACGCGTCAGACACGACAGTCATGTGACGCGTCAGACACGATGGTCATGTGACGCGTCAGACACGATGGTCATGTGATGCGTCAGACACGATGGTCATGTGACGCGTCAGACACGACGGTCATGTGACGCGTCAGACACGACGGTCATGTGACGCGTCAGACACGATGGTCATGTGACGCGTCAGACACGACAGTCATGTGACGCGTCAGACACGATGGTCATGTGATGCGTCAGACACGATGGTCATGTGACGCGTCAGACACGACGGTCATGTGACGCGTCAGACACGACGGTCATGTGATGCGTCAGACACGATGGTCATGTGACGCGTCAGACACGACAGTCATGTGACGCGTCAGACACGACAGTCATGTGACGCGTCAGACACGATGGTCATGTGATGCGTCAGACACGATGGTCATGTGACGCGTCAGACACGACAGTCATGTGACGCGTCAGACACGATGGTCATGCGACGCGTCAGACACGACGGTCATGTGACGCGTCAGACACGATGGTCATGTGATACGTCAAACACGATGGTCATGTGACTCGTCAGACGCGATGGTCATGTGATACGTCAGACACGATGGTCATGCGATGCGTCAGACACGATGGTCATGCGATGCGTCAGACACGATGGTCATGCGATGCGTCAGACACGATGGTCATGCGATGCGTCAGACACCATGGTCATGTGACTCGTCAGACACGACGGTCATGTGTGACGCGTCAGACACAACGGTCATGTGATGCGTCAGACACGACGGTCATGCGACGCATCAGACACGACTTCAGACGAACAAACGTTGGTGGTTCGACATGTTCAGCCAGCGAGGCGCCGCACATGGCTGTGAACGAAGCTAACGCAGAGCTTCATGTTCTCCGCAACCGCGTACTTTCATGTAATTTTGTTCACGCAAACTTAGCAGAAAGTACATTTCCACTGCAAGTACTGTATAGCCCTGCCTTCACCCTCTAAAGACGAGCGCGTCACGGCTGACATACTGGCTCGGTTTTTAGAAGCTCTAGTGGGCTCCTTAGAGACGATCCATGGACCAACCAATAATGGCATGATTCACACAAAGGCTATGCATGATGGTGGCTTTCAACTGCACCAGAAAGAGAGGGTAGGTTCCCCTGAATCAGAGATATAAACTAGATATGTTCGATATTGGCTTTTTTACCGATATACCGATATTTCTGATACCGATATCAACCGATACCAATATATGCAGGGTTTCCCCCCCCCAAAACACTGAATAATTTCAGGTAATTAACATTACATATCTCTCGTGGAATTAACACAACATTATGCATACTTTTGACAATAAATAAAATAAGAATTTGTTCTTACTTGCTTGCCTGGGTAAATAAAGGTTACATAATTGTTAAAAAAATATATATATATATATATATTGAAAACAGATACCGATCATTACCGATATTACATTTTAATGCCAATTATCGGCCGATAATATCGGACATCCCTAATATAAACACTGAACTGCACCAGAAAGAGAGGGTAGGTTCCCCTGAATCATGTAATATAAACACTGAACTGCACCAGAAAGAGAGGGTAGGTTCTCCTGAATCATAGATATAAACACTGAACTACACCAGAAAGAGAGGGTAGGTTCTCCTGAATCATAGATATAAACACTGAACTGCACCAGAAAGAGAGGGTAGGTTCTCCTGAATCATAGATATAAACACTGAACTGCACCAGAAAGAGAGGGTAGGTTCTCCTGAATCATAGATATAAACACTGAACTGCACCAGAAAGAGAGGGTAGGTTCTCCTGAATCATAGATATAAACACTGAACTGCACCAGAAAGAGAGGGTAGGTTCTCCTGAATCATAGATATAAACACTGAACTGCACCAGAAAGAGAGGGTAGGTTCTCCTGAATCATAGATATAAACACTGAACTGCACCAGAAAGAGAGGGTAGGTTCCCCTGAATCATAGATATAAACACTGAACTGCACCAGAAAGAGAGGGTAGGTTCTCCTGAATCATAGATATAAACACTGAACTGCACCAGAAAGAGAGGGTAGGTTCTCCTGAATCATAGATATAAACACTGAACTGCACCAGAAAGAGAGGGTAGGTTCTCCTGAATCATAGATATAAACAGTGATGCCACAGATTACTTGTAAAAGTAATCCGATTACTGATTACTGATTACTCCTTTAAAAAGTAATCCAAGTTACTTTACTGATTACTTGATTATCAGAGTAACTTAGTTACTTTGAAAGTAACTAGGTTACGAAGTCGTCGTCGTTCCCCCAACAGTTTTTTTTAAACGCTTTATTGAAAGTGCATAAATTGTTTTTAACTTGTTTCTCTGCACATAACGTAAATTGTTAAACTAGTGCTTCAGCTTCTGTACCATCAAGTATGGTAAAGCAACAGTCTATGATGCTCACAGCATTAGAGCAGCCAGCCAGTGGTTGTACAAAACCAGTGTATCTATTCACATCTAACAAATGCAGGCTGAACTATTCAATTATATCAACTGTAACTATTAAATTGTTTTTATAAATGTCTCTCTATAAACATACAATCAGTCTCTCTTTAACATGTAAATTAACTGTAAATCTGGCAAATAAGAGCTTTTGCTCTGCCACCATCAAATATACATTAATCAATAGGGAAAGTCCTCCTGTACCTGAATGAATGAATGAATGAAAACTTTATTTAACAGATTGCAGAATGGGTACAATATACAGTACGGCTCAATACACACAATTGTTAAGGGGATGCAGACCAAAGACGTTTGTCTTGTTTACATCAGGGTCCCCCATTTTCAATTCATAGTCGAAGCGTCGGCTAGTGTTGTGATTCCAGATGCTTTCAATGCAATTGGATGTGCTGTTTTTAGCGGTAGACAGTATTTTGACTGAGGCTACGTTTAAACGAGCGTTTTGGGGTGGAAGTCTGAACAGAAACCGCAAAAGTCTTCTTGCGGTTTCACTTCGTTTAGACAAGCGTTTTGTAAATGAATTCTCAGACGAACATAACAACGGAGCCCTGCTGTCACACGATTGGCGCATATGTCACATGACGTGCTGTGAAGACCCGCCCTACTCTGCCTCTGATTCGCAGACTGTGGATGGGGAATGTGATTGGGCCAAAGCAGAGTCACTCACAGACAGAGAGTCCAGTCACGCCGCGGGGACACATTCTTGTGTAACCCTTTCACTGCCACACCACGTCACTCCATAATAATAATAAGAAAAACAGCTCAAAATGTATTTTTGACTGTCGAAAACGAAATAAAATACTGCATTCCGCCTGCATTATGAATTTATGATGAGATAGTAACGAAATAGTAATGCACAGCCACTTGGACAAGTAACTGCAATCAGATTACTGGCTTTTAAAGATTAACGCGTTAGATTACTATTTTCGGGGGAAAGTAATCAGATTACAATAACGCGTTACTTAGTAACGCGTTACCGGCATCACTGGATATAAACACTGAACTGCACCAGAAAGAGAGGGTAGGTTCCTTTCAATCATATGATATAAACACTTAGAACTGCACCAGAAAGAGAGCGTATATGTTCCCCTGAATCATATGATATAAACACTGAACTGCACCAGAAAAAGAGGGTCGGAATCAATCATATGATATAATACACTCGACGCTGACTGCAAGAATGAGCTCAGAATTAGCAAATAATAACACAAAACCAGGTCCAGATGCTCTTGTGGCGCTCTGAGAGAAGGCACCGACGCTGCCAGGGCTGGAGCTCCAATTCCCACTGGCTGGGAGAAAAAAGGAAAAGTATGCAGACATTGCTGTTGTGAAGAACTTTCTGTTCCAGGGCTAAAAAGGTGTTAAGAGAGAAGCAGTGGTTCCAGAGAAACAGGCTTTACTGTCCTCGACAATGACATGAATTAAGTTGTACGTGAAGAGAGGAGCTGAACGTGCCTCTGGGTCACAGCGGGCCACACTCTATTGAAATTACTCGATGTTATATAATAATAATGTGCTCCGTGTGGCTTTGGGGTCAATCGCATCTTCGACCAAAAGGAAAACACTTTCACACTGTGTGACATATTAGTGCTCTGACAATGAACACAGCCTCTGCTGTTGTGTCTGTAAGTGTGTGTGTGTGTGTGTGTGAGAGAGAGACGGAGAGAGAGGATTGCGAGAAGGGGGTGAAAGAGAGAGGGAGAGAGAGAGAGAGAGAGAGAGAGAGAGAGAGAGAGAGAGAGTGTGTGCATGCTGTGAACATAAGTATGCTTGTGTGTGCAAAATGTCCGTGTGTGTGTGTATGTGTGCGTGTGTGCTGGCTGGTCTTTTGTCTCTCTCTGACAAAGGATGGATGACTCTAGGCAGTACGTCATCCTGTGCTGGAGAGGAGACGAGGAGAGATCCCTCCTGCATCATGTGATGGAAGGTATGACATCATCACCAGCTCTGGCCATCTCAACACTGTCTATTAGAATAGTCCTCTTCTCAACACTGTCTATTAGAATAGTCCTCTTCTGAACACTGTCTATTAGAATAGTCCTCTTCTGAACACTGTCTATTAGAATAGTCCTCTTCTCAACACTGTCTATTAGAATAGTCCTCTTCTGAACACTGTCTATTAGAATAGTCCTCTTCTCAACACTGTCTATTAGAATAGTCCTCTTCTGAACACGGTCTATTAGAATAGTCCTCTTCTGAACACTGTCTATTAGAATAGTCCTCTTCTCAACACTGTCTATTAGAATAGTCCTCTTCTGAACACTGTCTATTAGAATAGTTCTCTTCTGAACACTGTCTATTAGAATAGTCCTCTTCTGAACACTGTCTCTTAGAATAGTCCTCTTCTGAACACTGTCTATTAGAATAGTCCTCTTCTGAACACTGTCTATTAGAATAGTCCTCTTCTGAACACTGTCTCTTAGAATAGTCCTCTTCTGAACACTGTCTATTAGAATAGTCCTCTTCTGAACACTGTCTATTAGAATAGTCCTCTTCTGAACACTGTCTATTAGAATAGTCCTCTTCTGAACACTGTCTATTCTAATAGTCCTCTTCTGAACACTGTCTATTAGAATAGTCCTCTTCTGAACACTGTCTATTAGAATAGTCCTCTTCTCAACACTGTCTATTAGAATAGTCCTCTTCTCAACACTGTCTATTAGAATAGTCCTCTTCTCAACCCTGTGTCTATTCTAATAGTCCTTTTCTCAACAGACAGAAACGATAATAATAGATACATAGTAATAATAGTGTGATGTCAGTCTATTCTATTTTAAATATGTCCCATTCACGTTCCGTCTGTCAGTGGCTTTCAGCTGAGGCAAACCTATAACTTAAAATGTAGTTTTATTCATAACAAATGTTGTTTTTGTTGTTTTGCTGGTGTAGGATGGGAAAATGTACCCGTGACAAACAGTGTTGCTAGGTTACGAGTTATTTGATACGATCAAAATGATACGAGTGGAGCGGGCGATGCTTCTTCAGGAATAAAGGAACTGCTTGGGTCACCGGTGGCGGCGCGTTATCGGGAGATTTTGGCACCCCTTGGAATGTAGCTCAGCCAATCAGGAGATCTGTGAGATGTGAACCAGCTGTGGTGGTGTAATGGAGCTGTTTGTCACCGACGTGGCTTCGCTAGAAGGTAGAGAGTTTTACCCCCAGTGTAATACTGTGGCTGATGGGATGAGCTCATGCTGGGGACTGTGCTCCTCTGGTCCTTTTGTGAAGTGGGGGGCGGGGCCACACTGTGGATGGATGGAGGATTGGATGGATGGAGGATTGGATGGATGAATGGACGGACGGACAGACAGATGTCAGACTGGATAGAGACAAAGGAACTAATTTATGGGTTCTGTTCTCTTGTCCTTTTGTGAATTGGGGGCATACTGTGTCATGATGCTAATATTCAGAGATGGAGGGGGAAGTGATGGAGGGATGGACAGTTTCCCCATGTATTGAGCTGTACTGTATTGTACCCATTCTGCAATCTGTTAATACAATTTCCAATCAATCAATCAATCAATGGATGGATGAATGGTTGGATGGATGAATGGATGTCAGACTGGATAGAGAGACAAAGGCCACATACATACTAGCAGTTTTTGAAAGTGAGAGTACAGTGGATGTGTGTATTTATGGTATCTACTCACTAGAGCAGAGAGGATTGCTTGTGTGTGAGTGTACATGTTTACTTTCTAATTATAAAGCGTATACTTTAGAGCGGCGTGCTCTCCGCGGCCCCAAACGCTAATTAAAAGCTGCCTCTCAAACTGGAGAACCACAACAATCACCAAACCAGCCCCGCGCCGCACGTCACCGCGAGGCGAACAACCCGCTGTCCTGCGTCGGTGACGCAATAGGGCTGAGCCCAAACGTTCGGACCTTCGTTCGTTACGTTGGCATTCGAATTCTAAATCAACATTCGAATTTTACATTTCTAATAATCTTTTTTTTTTATTATTATTATAATTTGTTTTGTATGTGTCTATTCATTCTGTTTAAACCAATGGGGTTTTTCTTCACAGTTGCAGATACAGATTAGGCTACGGGGGTAGATGGCGGGAGGGGGGGGGGGGGGGGGGGCCCTCTCATGGAGGTCTGGGAGGCTGAGCGCGGCCGAATTCAAGGGGCCCAAGTGGATGTACTGTTGTGTTGTTGATGTCATTGTAGGTATGCTGTGTTGTTTGTAAGTATTGTAGGTATATAAGTGTTGTTTGTCTATAAATGTTAATAAAAAAAATTAAGTAAAAAAAATTAAATTATTAGGCTACACTAATATTATAGTATTAAAACTGATTAGTTATATTCATTAAAGAAAGTTGATTTAAAAAAAAAAAAATACTAATTTAATCAGATTAATCACTTTATTCAAATTGAGGATTTAGTTTGAGGATATTTGTAAAAAAAACGTTAAAAAACTTTTTTTTTGAATATATTTTTTTTTATTATTATAAAAAAAAAAATTCGAACGTCCGTTCGAAAAACCCTGACGAAGTTCGAATCCCAAAAACAGGCTTCGGAGACAGCCCTATTACGCAATATAACCGGAAGAACCCGACTGGCACCGAAGCAGTGCAGAGCATCCCCGCTGCTTTAGAGGGAAGCTGCACTAAACAAGATGAAGTGGTCAGACAGAGAGAGACGACAGGATGTATAGCTGCGCTGCGGACGCTGGCCAAACAAAGCCCCCCGACCGACAGTCCTGACTTTACAGACCCGTCTGCCCGGACCGGTAGGTATTGGAAACGACGCTGGGACCAGGCGGCACATTACTTCATTACAGCAGAATGCAGCATTAACTGGCCCGGGCCAATGGATGAGAGGGCCATCAATCTCTTTCACATGCATGACCGCATACATACAATCTCTCCCTCTCTCTCCCTCGCTCTCTCTCTCTCTCTCTCACACACACACAATTCCTCCCTTTATAATTGGATAGACTTACTGTATGTGGACATAGGAGTGGGCCCCAGACTGCAGCTGTATGGAGCTTGGTATAGCGCACCCCGCCCACCTCATAACTCACACCGACCAGACAATACTCCACATGAGCAACCCAACACAACTCTACGGACCTCGGACACATTCCCCTGTGCCGCGTCAGCATTCTACCATGATTAGAATCATAATTACAATACATTTTTACATACATAACAGGGATCAATCAATCAATCAAACATCCTCTGCATTTAAACCCATCCTAGCTCTATAGGAGTAGTGGGCAGCCACAGTCTGGCGGCCGGTGGACCAGTTATAATATCAGCGCTTTGGTCAAGCATGTATGTACATATTATCTAGCATGTCTTTCATGGTGTTGGAGGCACCGGGAGGATTATATTATTATTATTATTATTATTATTATTATTATTATTATTATTATTATTATTATTATTATTAAGTGAGGAAGGTTGCCACGGTAACCATCATTTATTTGCCCTCATGGCATAAACACCACTAATTACTGGCAGTAGAGCAGTTTAGGAAAATGTTCTATCTCTCTTGACAAAAGAGATGATTGATCTGAACCGAGAAGGGATGGGAGGAGGAGGAGGAGGGGGAGGGCGGGGGGTACTGGGATGACATCAGTCACTTTTATAGGCTGGCTGTTTTAAAATGTCATGTTCTACAGTATAATAAAACTCCAATAATAGTACAAACACAATAGCTGGCGCCTCAGTGGGGTCTGTGTTTGACTAGGAGGCAGGACAAGGTAGGTTGTAATCTGGATGAAACCATATGGATGGTCTTCCTATAGACAGAGCAGGAGGGGAGGGGCAGGGATGGAGGAGGAGAGGAAAAACAGGGATGGAGGAGGAGGGGAGGGGCAGGGAGGAGGAGAGGAAGGACAGGGATGGAGGAGGAGGGAGGGACAGGGATGGAGGAGGAGAGGAAGAGCAGGGATGAAGGAGGAAGAGCAGGGATGAAGGAGGAAGGGCAGGGATGAAGGAGGAAGGGAGGGACAGGGATGAAGGAGGAGGGGTGAAAGAGATGCAGGGGGGTGCATGGACTAAGCAATTAACTGCAATGGACTACATTGTCTGAAAGACGTGTGTGTGTGTGTGTGTGTGTGTGTGTGTGTGTGTGTGTGTGTGTGTGTGTGTGTGTGTGTGTGTGTGTGTGTGTGTGTGTGTGAGAGTGTGAGTAAGAGAGAATGAGACAGACGATAGAGATAGATGAGAGATAAGCATAGAGACAGACAAGAAATACAGATAGACAAGTACAGTAGAGTGAGACGAGAGACACACACGCACACACACAGACACACAGAGAGAGAGTGATATAATTGAGAGAGAGATAAGAGATAATTGAGAGTGAGAGAGAGAGCATAGTATGTAACTAAAAGGTCTCTGGATGTGTGACTGCATTCAAAATGTGTATGCTCCATGCATGTTTGTAGTTTATGTAAGACACATGCTTCTGTGTAGTTCTATGAGCACAGACAGAGTCTCTTGAGTCTCTTCTACTGCAGGGGACACTGTGTTGAGTCTCTACTGCAGGGGACACTGTGTTGAGTCTCTTCTACTGCAGGGGACACTGTGTTGAGTCTCTTCTACTGCAGGGGACACTGTGTTGAGTCTCTTCTACTGCAGGGACCACTGTGTTGAGTCTCTTCTACTGCAGGGGACACTGTGTTGAGTCTGTTCTACTGCAGGGGACACTGTGTTGAGTCTCTACTGCAGGGGACACTGTGTTGAGTCTGTTCTACTGCAGGGGACACTGTGTTGAGTCTGTTCTACTGCAGGGGACACTGTGTTGAGTCTCTACTGCAGGGGACACTGTGTTGAGTCTCTTCTACTGCAGGGGACACTGTGTTGAGTCTGTTCTACTGCAGGGGACACTGTGTTGAGTCTCTTCTACTGCAGGGGACACTGTGCTTGTGTTGAGTTTGCTCCACACGTACAGGTGTTTCTGAACCAGAGCTTTTCTCCATGTGTTCTGGCCTTTCAACCTCAACGCACACGGTGTTTTAGGTCACTGAGTAGAACTGACCTGCTTTAAAACCCCTGCAGGGGGGAGAGTCTCAGAAACAACACTGTATTTGAGTAGACGGACCAGACCAGACATATAGATAGATGAAGCCAGAGTGATTTTATTGTTGGACGTTAGGGGTGGGAATCGCCAGAGACCTCACGATACGATACTATCGCGATACTTGTGTCACGATATGATAGTATCGCGATACTATATATATCGAAATATATATAATTTTTTTTAGATCAAATTAAATGTATTACCTTTTTTCAACTGCAAAGTAAAACTTTGTCAACATGTTTTATCTAATAAAATACAGTTCAGTCTGTTCATCTCACTTCAATCATTTTTATTGCAGAACATGGTATTTTCTCAAGCAGACAGATGTAAACACTGTAATCTGTGTTGCATGTACCTGACAAACTGAACTGTTTGTATTACAGTCATATTCCAACTTAACTGAATGCACATGTGTGTTTGTGTGTGGACTACTGTACAGGTATTGAAATGAACAATGCAACTTCCTTATACAAAAAAAATAGATTTAATTTTAATTGTTTTTTATGAATAATTAAATATCGATACTTGGCGTCCCTGTATCGATACAGTATCGCCACGCAAAGTATCGCGATACTACTACGTATCGATCCCCCCCCCCCCCCCCCCCCCCCCCACCCCTATTGGACGTGGAGGGCCGGCCTACAACAGCAAATGTCCCCAACTGACTGGATCCTCATGGTTGAACCAGGCACGTGTGAGAGTCGTGGGTCCAGAGCCGTACTGCTCACAGAGCTGTACTGTTGCTTTGGTCAGCAGCAACATACAGGCTTCATTCTCATCTAATCCAACAATGTGGCGCCTTGCCGCTGATTGGTGTGTTGGTGTGGATGGGCCATCTGTGTGACATCATGCAGTGAGCTTTTTAACCCCCCCACCCCACACCCCCCCCCCCGGCCTAGATCTCTAAAGAATGGTGAGCTAAGTATTTATACAGGAGAGTAGACACAACTAAGTGGTACCTTGATACGTGTACAGACTAAGAGTAACAGATATGATATGAGAAGGCTATGTGGATGTATATGAGAGAGAGAGAGATTTTTTTAAGAAAGAAAAAAGTACATTATCAATCTTTCAACAACTCATTTACAAGATTTACAAAAATTGTAATCAAAACACAAATAAATTAAATCAACACCACAGAAAAAGAAACAGAGAGAGAGAGAGAGAGAGAGAGAGAGAGAGAGAGAGAGAGAGAGAGAGAGAGAGAGAGAGTGTGAGGGAGAAGGCTACATGGGTGTGTGTGTGTTATGTGAAATATGAGATGGCTATGTGGATGTAATTGTGTGTGTGTGTGCGTGTGTGTGTGTGTGTGTGTGTGTGTGTGTGTGTGTGTGTGTGTGTGTGTAGGCTACATGGATGTGTGGCGTGTGTGTTATATGAAATATGAGAAGGCTACGTGGATGTAATTGTGTGTGTGTGTTATGTGAAATATGAGAAGGCTATGTGGATGTAATTGTGTGTTATGTGAAATATGAGAACGCTATGTGGATGTAATTGTGTGTGTGTGTTATGTGAAATATGAGAAGGCTATGTGGATGTAATTGTGTGTGTGTGTTATGTGAAATATGAGAAGGCTATGTGGATGTAATTGTGTGTTATGTGAAATATGAGAACGCTATGTGGATGTAATTGTGTGTGTGTTATGTGAAATATGAGAACGCTATGTGGATGTAATTGTGTGTGTGTTATGTGAAATATGAGAAGGCTATGTGGATGTAATTGTGTGTGTGCACAATCGATGCAGGCTTGACCACCCGCATTTCACTGTATGCCCTGGTATGTATGTGACAAATAAACCTGTTGATTCCTGATTCTTACATTACAATGTGGGCTCGTAGACATGTAATGACTCATTGAGCTAAACAAACAAACTTGAGAGACTTAACGAGGTCCTTGAAACGTGGAGTGCTCTTCTGAGTGGTGTGTGTGTCGTCGTGTGCCCAGGATCCTACGACGTCTCCTCCGCCTGTGGACTCGACTTCAGCGGAACACAAAAGCCTCTTTTATCTCGACACCAGCAGCCCTGCTGTGTGATGATGACGAGCTTCATAAAGAATGGATGAAGTGCTCCTCCTGGCTTTTCCTTCTGCCGTGAAAAAAACAGCTAATTGTTGGCTCTCTCAATTCCCAGTCCCTTCCTGGTCGCTGCGCTTTACCCCCCACAGTCAGATCATTTGGGAGAGTGGAGGCTACCACGTGCTTCCTCCGACACACGTCCAGCCAATCACCGCTTCTTTTCACCTGGCAGCGCGGATTCTCATTGAGAGGGCGTAGCGTGTGGGAGGACCACACTATCCCCCTCACGTCCAATCCGCGCTTAGCAGGCGCCCCGACCGAACTGTAGGAGTCGCTGTTTACAACGACCCGGACCCACCCCGCCAGCTTCTCCCACCCTCTGATACAGCCAATTGTATCAGTGCAGACGGCCAGCCAAGCTGGTGACAACCCCGGAGCTGTGAGCTGGATTCGAACAGGCGAACCAAGCTCACAGCTCCGGGGCTGGTGACGAACGCAATCTCCGCTCGACCACCTAACCGCCTGGCTCTCAAAATTCTATCGGAACACTGTACTCTCCTCTCAGACCGACGACAAAACATTCTGCATCTTATCTGGACAATGTAAATGGCTGCTTTTTTATATAGCGCTTTTATCCAAAGCGCTTTACAATTTGTTCCTCACATTTTACCCATTCACTCACACACTGACGGCGGAGGCGACCGCGCAAGGTGCCAACCTGCTCATCGGGAGCAATTAGGGGTTAAGTGTCTTGCTCAAGGACACGTCGACACGCTGCCCGGGAGGAGCGGGAATCTAACCGGGAACCTCCGGATTGCCAGACGACTGCTCCACCTCCTGAGATGTGGGTTGTTGTGGTTACCTGTGGCTGTCACTAGTCTGTATCCAGTATGACCTGGTGGAGACTCGTAGGTGAAATGCGTAGCCGCTAAGCCCATTTATGAAGGGCTTTTCCTTCTTGCAAAGAAATGTGTCTTTGAATTTTTTTTCTTTTGGCTTATAGATATACTGTATCTATTATAATTATATTGTAATATATTATAATCTTTGTCTCTAATCTGGATTTAATTGATTGAGAACAGATTAATGGAAACTCAACCGTGCCGAGATTAACTACTAATGATTCACTGAGTGGCTTTGAGTTTGGGAGATGTTTGGCTACAACAACATGATATAAACAAATACAAAGAATGAATAATGTAATAATAATAGGTCTGGGCGATTAATTGCGTTTCAATTGCAATTGCGATTTTGGCTTCCCATGATCATGAAAACAAGATAATAGAGAATACAACGATTATTGTGCCGCATGCCATATTGTTCTCATTTTGTCTTGTAAATGTAGCGCACCCCCCCCCCCCCCCCCACCAACTATTAACATTATCCTTAGCTAACAACATTCACATAACTAACAACATGAACATAGCCATAGGCCGATTGTGAATGATTATAGATTATAGCAGTATTATAGACAGCACTATTATAGACAGCACTATTATAGACCGCACTATTATAGACAGAACCATTATAGAAAACACTATCATAGACAGCACTGTTATAGACTATTATAGACAGCACTCTTATAGACAGCACTGTTATAGACAGCCCTATCATAGACGGCGTATGACTGGAGCTTGTTGCCTTGGTGAAAAGCAACACATGCAATAGACGTTACACATAACAGATTGGTGCACTTGGCGCCAAACCGAACTTTCCTAAAACCAAGTGAGCCACATCCACCAGGACATTAAAGTGAAATGAAGAATATACGCATGAATGTAAAACAGAAATAAACAGAATATCTTCCGCCTACGAGTTTGCCAGAAGTTCATGGAATATCAGCAATGAAGCCAGAGATTAATACACCATCCACTCCAAGTTGGACAGCGTTTCCTCTGACGGTATTCAACATTAGGGCTGCTCGATTATGGCAAAAATCATAATCACAATTGATTATTGATTTGAGATCATATGACAATGCCCAAATTTGTTTTACCAAAGGTTGCCTTTATGTCATCTTCTACAAGTTACAAACTACAACTTTCTACAACCGAAGACGTTTAAAAACAACTGGAGAAACGTGCAGTGGCTCCCTCCTCCCTCACAACACCAGCTGAAACTAGCGTTTTCTCAGACTGTATTCAACCACCACTCCAAGATAGACAGCATCTCCTCAGACTGTATAAGACAGTTACAAGTCGACACACAGTGGTTGGAGATCATACTTTTAAATGCAGCAAGAGAAGGAAGAACCTCCAACTGTAGAGTCATCGGAGGGCCTTCTAGGTGAAGCATCACATGAAACAACGTGTAGAATAGGTTCCAAGATTCCATTCCAACAGTAATGTGATGTAAGGGGGAAGGTGATCAATAAGGGCTTTACAAATAAACAGATACCAATGATAGTTACGCCTTTCCACCAGGGAAGGCCATTCAACATCCACTCCAAGCGTCCTCAGACTGTATTCACCTGAACCAAAAACCTTCTACTTTCTCAGATCTTACTTGTGTGTGTGAGTACACACACCAAGAGGCAATGCTTTCAGCCATCAGAAACATTTAGTGAAAAATATAAACCCAGAGTAAAATAAATAAATATAAAGCACGTTAATCGACGTGTGGAAGACGCAGACTAAAATAAATAAATATAAAGCACGTTAATCGACGTGTGGAAGACTCCTACTAAAATAAATAAATATAAAGCACGTTAATCGACGTGTGGAAGACTCATACTAAAATAAATAAATATAAAGCACGTTAATCGACGTGTGGAAGACGCAGATTCAAATAAATAAATATAAAGCGCATTAATCGACGTGTGGAAGACGCAGACTAAAATAAATAAATATAAAGCGCGTTAATCGACGTGTGGAAGACGCAGACTAAAATAACTAAATATAAAGCATGTTAATCGACGTGTGGAAGACGCAGACTAAGAAATATATATATATAAAGCACGTTAATCGACGTGTGGAAGACTCATACTAAAATAAATAAATATAAAGCGCGTTAATCGACGTGTGGAAGACTCATACTAAAATAAATAAATATAAAGCACGTTAATCGACATGAGGAAGACGCGTACTAAAATAAATAAATATAAAGCACGTTAATCGACATGAGGAAGACGCGTACTAAAATAAATAAATATAAAGCACGTTAATCGACATGAGGAAGACGCGTACTAAAATAAATAAATATAAAGCACGTTAATCGACGTGTGGAAGACGCAGACGCGGCTAGATGAATCTCCATGGAGGAGAGGAGTCTGCCAGCTAGAAGACATCAGGTTCTCTCTGGGAGCCGTGCCCACTGGCGCTCACAAAAAGCAGCGTTTAGCTCAACACGGCACTGCGGCCCTGCTGCTGACACCAGAGAACAACAGACGTGCCAGCGTTACTAAAGAGAGACCCTTTTTACACAGCACCGCTACGAGCACCGTGACAGACACAGAGCTGTGCTGCTCAGTGCCAGCACAGGGCCAGCTGGGAGCGTATACAGATGATGCTCTTTCATAAACACACCTGACAGACCTGCCTTTATAAGTGTCATAAATGAATAGATTCTGTTCCTTTATAACAGCACGACACAAAGCTGATTTAAGTGGAAGGGGACCTTTTTTGTGCCCCAAATGACACACTGTACTACTTTCTCAATGGGATTGTCGACCCAATACGTTTAGTAGAATACTGCCCTCTACTGGGCCTTTCGTAATACTACACCAATCAAGGCAGTGTTGTGTTTGGCCGAGAGGAAATGAGAAGAGGACCAATGGCAGGGGGATCCTCCTGTTCTTTAGATGCTCTATTTGTTTCCTCCGAGCCCAGCTGTTTCTAGGGAACGCTGCTGATGGTGAGATCAAACCCCCCCCAACATGTTGAGAATCGAGGTCATTCACACTAGCTGTGAGACATGCATGTTGTCCACAATGTATTTTGTAACTGAAATGGGTTTTTAATTTGACTGTATTCGTCACCTTCTTAAAATAATGGCTTATGTCATATTTTCAGGTTTTGATAAAAACTGAATAAACTGAACCAAATATAGAATGTATGTATGTATTTTACCAGAGGTGGCCAGCATCATGAAGCGATGACTTAGGCAAAAACATAATTTTCCTCAAAAAGTGACATAAGTCATTGTTTTAAGAAGGTGACAATATAAATGTTATTGTGGGCAATATGTACGTTCCCGTCAGGTGGGAAATGTGGGTAAATATGTACGTTCCCCATCAACTCTGTAAATGTATATACTTACATCATGCATCCACAAATACATAGCCTATACACAAATACAAATTAATATATACTAAAAATGCATCCACAAATACATAGCCTATACACAATACAAATGTAGATACATAAAATACATCCACAAATAGATAACCTATACACAAATACAAATGTAGATACATATACTAAAATACATCCACAAATAGATAACCTATACACAAATACAAATGTAGATACATATACTCAAATACATCCACAAATACATAGCCAAGAATACATTCTGCAAATACAAAATACAGGTGAGTCTACAGAGAACAAATGTTGTTTCTCTTTATGCCATCATTGAATACCTCTATTAAAAACACAAATATCGTGTTGCATTTTCAATTCAGCTGGTTCCATAATTCCACTCCGTATTTTATGTGCATATATTCAGGGAAAGGGTTGCAACGCCACCGCTTTCCCACGTTTATGTAACATATCGACTAACGGGGAAAGTAATTCCATCGTGTACTGTGGGGTGTTGTGCTCATTAGTTCAGCTCTCTTGGGCTCTACTGTACCGCAGCTCACCGAGGCTAAACGGGAAAAACACCAAGAAATGCAAATATCACCGGCATCTCTGTAACGACAAGCGCTGGGGTGGATATAAAAAAAACAATCAGAGGAGATTACGATACGTATCCTTGTGCACACAGCATTACCGACTCATTCGGAGCGCAGCGGCGGAGCCTTGTGAAGCGCACGCCAAGCACTTTCCACAACGCTGTGGAAACACACACCGATAATACCACCTCTTCACCGCCGATACAGAGTCCTAAACGTCTGGGTATCGGCCGATACAGAGCACCGATCCAGAGCACCGATCCAGCGCTTTTACTCAACAGTGCAGACTTACACCATCCATTTCGGGCGTCATTGGACAACAGTTATTGAGATATATAAATCATATCTGCATTATCGAAACATGTTTCTATGTGTTAGAAATGCAGACAATCAAGTCACTTTGTTTCCTGCATGTTACACGTTTCCTCTTGTGCTGATATCTCATACCAGTAGAGGTACACCTATCTTAGCCTAGTACCAGACCGTATCTCATACCATTGGTGGTACACCTATCTTAGCCTAGTACCAGACCGTATCTCATACCATTGGTGGTACACCTATCTTAGCCTAGTATCAGACCGTATCTCATACCAGTAGAGGTACACCTATCTTAGCCTAGTATCAGACCATATCTCATACCAGTAGAGGTACACCTATCTTAGCCTAGTATCAGACCATATCTCATACCAGTAGAGGTACACCTATCTTAGCCTAGTATCAGACCGTATCTCATACCAGTAGAGGTACACCTATCTTAGCCTAGTACCAGAGCGATATCTCATACCAGTATAGGTACACCTATCTTAGCCTAGTACCAGAGCGATATCTCATACCAGTATAGGTACACCTATCTTAGCCTAGTATCAGACCATATCTCATACCAGTATAGGTACACCTATCTTAGCCTAGTACCAGAGCGATATCTCATACCAGTATAGGTACACCTATCTTAGCCTAGTACCAGAGCGATATCTCATACCAGTATAGGTACACCTATCTTAGCCTAGTATCAGACCATATCTCACACCAGTAGAGGTACACCTATCTTAGCCTAGTATCAGACCATATCTCACACCAGTAGAGGTACACCTATCTTAGCCTAGTATCAGACCATATCTCATACCAGTATAGGTACACCTATCTTAGCCTAGTATCAGACCATATCTCACACCAGTAGAGGTACACCTATCTTAGCCTAGTATCAGACCATATCTCATACCAGTAGAGGTACACCTATCTTAGCCTAGTACCAGAGCGATATCTCATACCAGTAGAGGTACACCTATCTTAGCCTAGTACCAGAGCGATATCTCATACCAGTATAGGTACACCTATCTTAGCCAAGTATCAGACCGTATCTCATACCAGTAGAGGTACACCTATCTTAGCCTAGTATCAGACCATATCTCATACCAGTAGAGGTACACCTATCTTAGCCAAGTATCAGACCATATCTCATACCAGTATAGGTACACCTATCTTAGCCTAGTATCAGACCAATATCTCATACCAGTAGAGGTACACCTATCTTAGCCTAGTATCAGACCAATATCTCATACCAGTAGAGGTACACCTATCTTAGCCTAGTATCAGACCATATCTCATACCAGTAGAGGTACACCTATCTTAGCCTAGTACCAGTAGAGGTACACCTATCTTAGCCTAGTACCAGTAGAGTACCACCTATCTTAGCCTAGTATCAGACCATATCTCATACCAGTAGAGGTACACCTATCTTAGCCTAGTACCAGTAGAGGTACACCTATCTTAGCCTAGTACCAGTAGAGTACCACCTATCTCACACCAGAGGGTACACCTATCTTAGCCTAGTACCAGACCGTATACCTGGAAGCTGATCGAAGGTCTTTACCTGGATGGTGCCAAAGTCCACGTTCTCGTAGTGGAAGTGAGCGCACTCTGCCAGCTTTGGGAAGTGTCCCTTAGTGAAGCAGAGTCTGGAAAGAAAACACACACACACACACACACACACACACACACACACACACACACACACACACACACACACACACACACACACACACACACACACACACACACACACACACACACACACACACACACACACACACACACACACACACACACACACACACACACACACACACACACACACACACACACACACACACACACACACACACACACGGTTAGCACTGAGGTCTCAAGGCATGATGATTTAAAGGTCACACAGACAATGACACAAATGGGTGAGGGGAGGGTGTATGACGATAGGAATGGAGGGTGATGGAGGTGAGATTGAGTGTGAAGGAGGGAGGGAGGGAGAGAAGAAGAGTGTGTGAAGGAGAGAGAGATGAAGAGAAGAGAAGAGTGAGTGAAGGAGAGAGAGATGAAGAGAAGAGTGAGTGAAGGAGAGAGAGAGATGAATAGAAGAGTGAGAGAATGTTGAGATAAGGACGATAGAGAGGAGACGACAAAGAAGAGATAGATGGAGATATGAGGGAGAGAGGAGGGAGAAAGGAGCAATAGATAGAGAGAAAGAGGAGTGAGGAAAAGGAGGAGACAGAGGAATAGATGGAGAGGAGGGAGGGAAGGGAGAAGAGAGGAGGAAGAGGCAGAGAAAGGTCAAGGTAGCTAAGGGAAGAGGGTATTGGAAATGGTTGCTATGTATCCCACAATGCTTTGCAGAACCACAGCCACACACAAAGTCTGACTTAAAATATAAACATCTGTAATGAACTAGAATTACTAGAAATAATCTTTGTTTGCCAAGTCCATTTCTACATATACCAGGGGTTGTCCAGTTCATGTCATTGAACCAAAACTGCAATTTTCAAATGACCACAGAAACTTCACGATATGATCCCACTGAAAGATGATAAATGATCATATTGAATTATCGCTCCATAGTATGGAAGCAATTCAATCGATACTATAAAAGTATCACACCCAGCCCTCGATGGGTAATAGACAGACTCATAGAAACTAGTTTTCCGCGGCTGGGTGGCGCAGCGGACTAAGCGCTCGTCACCAACGCAAGAGACACTGGTATCGAATCCGGCTGTCAGCGTTGCCTCCGGCTTGGCCGGCCGTCATACTGGCTCGATTGGCAGAGTCAGCGGGAGGGAAGCCGGTGGGTGGGTCCGGGTCGTTGTAAACAGCGACTCCTACAGTTCGGTCGGGGCGCCTGCACAGCGAGGGAAGGATCTGGTGGGAGGTAGTGTGACCTTCCACATGTTACACTCTCCCAGTGAGAGTCCGTGCTGCCAGGTGAAAAGAAGTGGTGGGCTGGGTACACATGTGTCGGAGGAAGCATGTGATAAGTGTCCGCCCTCCCAGACCGACGGTAGGGGGTAGAGTGCGCAACAACCAGGAAGGGGATTGGGAATTGGCATAACGACTAACATTTGGAGGGGAGAAAAACGGGAAAAACGGAAAAAAAAAAGGAAAAAAAAAAAAAAAAAAAAAAAAGTTTAATGGCGTCACCATGACATGTGATTTATAGCGAGCCAGTGTTTTAACACTTTCAGTGCCGTTCACGTAGATCTACGGTTCCGTCATCCGATCGCTGAGTGCCGGAAACATAGATCTACGTTTCTGTCACGGTATTTCTTTTATTATCTATAGCCATTCATAATTCAGCGGGGCACCTTGTGCATACTGTTCTGAGTGTGTCTAAGCTGGCAGACGGTATTATACCGCCCTCTAACGCCTTCGGCCAGTAATGCACCCGGTTATAAACGGATTCGTTTATTTTCTATACCGAGCTGCGGCGTGGGGGCGGGTCCTAAACACTCCGGCAAAACACACGCTTATAGGGATGGCTTGGACAACTGACCCCACCCGCCCGTTGAAGAGCAATGCCCAATAACGTCAGAGGCACGATCGCTGTGGATAACTGGAATGGCGATGAGATTATTGGATTCTTGGGGGGGGGGGGGGGGGGGGTCTAAACCACATTGCATGCGTGCACCACAAAGGATAATAGTGATGATCTAGCGTTGATTTCAGGAAGATCCGGT